>NC_092874.1:24865130-25183255 GCF_028372415.1 Notamacropus eugenii | reverse complement strand
TTTACAGTCGGTCATTTTCAGACCTTTCCAACTATGAGAGTCTCATTCCCTGTGCCTGTGCCTCAATCCCTAATATATGTGGAAGGCTGGGAGAGAAATCTTCATTATTGTGTTATTTAGAAACAACAGTGCATCCTCTTCCTTAGCAACCTCTCTTAGAGTAGCAGAGGGATTCTCATTTTATTTTGAAAATGCCCGACTTCAAAGCATCACTGATCTTTATGTTTGGAAGGCCCATGGGCTGCTCAATTATAGGCCTTTGAAACCTCTAGAAGCATCCGAAAAGCACGTACAATTAGGAACATCCTTTTATTCATTTTTTTACTATTCTTTTACACTCTTGTAACTTAAAACAACTTTGTAAGATTCACCCCCTAGGTGACATTTTATGACCAGGTCGTAAACCTTTGAAAATATAAGTTTATGATGGAAATACTGATGGTCTTACCCTTAGCAACTACTGTGAGAGTTTGTGGCAGGCGCCAACAGAATACCTTACCTGTGAGCATAGAGATCACAGCATAAATCAGGTCTAGCCTGGGGAGAAATTTTTGCATATTTCTGTTATCCACTTCCTTTTCTCAGAAACATGAGACCAATGGTCCAACCAAAGGAAAAAAAAAGAAAGAAAAATCACATTAAAGGAATGTTATGGGGCATCTGGCAGAAAATGACCGAAGCAGAGGGTGGGAAGGGGCTGGCTGGGAGGGAGAAAGTTCACAGTGGAGCCACCACCTTCAACATCTGGGATGAATGAAGCAGGGGAAAAATAGTGAGTTCCTTGGCCTCTGAGAGCCCAGTTCCCACAACATCCTTTCCATTTCCCAGGGTTAATTTTTATTTAATCTGATTCTACACACCTTGATCAGCTTTTATGATGTAAGGGACAAGGAGTTCCCCCGATGAATGCGAGTGTTCCTTAAGTAAATTATTTTATGTAGCCTTTCCTTCCTCTAAGAAAAGAAGGGAAACTCTAATGGAAGCCAATTTACATATGTACGAATGATAAGAATTTTTTCTTCACTCATGGTAATTTCTAATTCTAGGCAATCATCAAAGTCCAGAAATTTCAAAGATGATGGCAATAAGCCCTGATAAAGGGAGCTCCCTCTCCTAAGATTTACCTAGAACACTAGAATCATAGGTTCAATCCCTATTCTATTTTCAAGACCCTCAAACACTTAGTGATTTGGAAGAGGCAGCATGGTTCAGTGGGAAGTCATTGACTTTTGGAGTAAATTTGAACTATGTTCAAATACTTCCTCCACTATTTGCTACCTATAAGATCTAGAAAAAAATACAACCTGTCTGAGATTTTGTTTTCTGTCAGTAAAATGAAGGGGTTAGATTGGTTGGCCTTGGAGGTCTCTTCCAGCTCCAGTTGCATGCTCCTATGTTCAAGATAGGATTGGACCTGTGATTTCATTGACATGGGGAATGTTCAGATGGGGAAACTCCTTTGGCCAAAATGGGTCAGACATTTCTGGATAATGTATAATCTTAGAGAGTTGTCTAGAATCCTAAAAATGAGGGGCTTTCTTAGGGGACCTGAACCCAGGTCCTCTTGTGCTGCCTCTTCAATGCACACAGAGTAGAGAAGAATAAATAATAAGAACATCGAAACAGGGTGTCCCAAAAGTCTTTGCTCCATTTTAAGCAGTTTAAAGTTTGCAAGTCTCTTTGGTTGTCCTACTTTATTTGAGTTCCTCCCAACAATCATGTGAGGCAAGTACATCAGACGTTGTTGTCTCCATTTTACAGATGAAGAAAATGAGACTCCAACAGATTAAGGGATGACATAGCTATTGTCAGAGGCAGTATATGAACTTGGATCTTCCAGCCTCCAAAGTCAGTACTCTAGCCACTGTGTCACACCTTGCCTCACGTGAAAGGAAAGGATATTTGAATCCCTTTACTGACTTTAATGTTTCTCCCAGGTTTCACAATAGCTATAGATAACTTAAAAATACTCCCCTTCTACATTTGTTCTCGCCCCTCCCTTTTCTCCTCTTGTCCTTTATTCATTTATTTATCTGTTAGTTATTTGCTCATTCATTCATTCATTTGTTTGCTTATTTATTTACTCATTCATTCATTTATTTGTTACTTTTCGTAATGCTCTCATCCCTTTTCCTGCCTCTCCTTTAGTAAGGTATAGCTTAGAGATGAAATCATGAGTCTACTTTTGTTTCTTTCTCTATCTACTTACAGAAGAAGAGCTAGGGAGCCAACTTCTCCCTCATACCCCCTAAAAAAACCAGGAAGAATTGAAGACCCACGCTGATCTGGAAACAAGGCTAACCCACATCTACTTTCTGTTCCAAGTTGCACAGTCTTAAATCAGAACGAATCCCCACAGGGTGAAAGTAAGGGAAAGACATCAAGGTTGATCAATCACCACTCTAGTTTAGCTAAGTTTGGATTTGTAGGTCCTTCCCATTAGACGCTCTAGCTGTGTATTCATAGCAAGACCAAATTCATCCTGGATAAATTGACTGGGTCGCCAAAACAGAAGTGAGACTTTTTCTTGAAATGTGGCTCATCATTCCTCTATAATAGAAGTCTGGGTGAGATATCAGAAAATATAGATAGTAATAATAGTAGTTATTAGCATTTATATAGCACTATACATATGATGTTATTCGATCCTTCCAATAACCCTTTGAAGTAGGTACTATTTTTATTCCTATTTTACAGATGAGCAAATTGATGTTGAAAAATAATTTGTCCCCAGCCATATATCTGGAAAGTATTTAGGTGTTCTGGACTCAGTCCAGAGCTTTATCTATAACACTACCTCTAGCTTCTAAAGCTTAGATATGTCTCCTCTCCAGGGTCTTCCCAACAGGGATTAACATGATCCCTTCAAGAAAAATGTACTCAGTATTCAAAATAAGTGTCAACTATAAGGCAGTTATTTATTTACTCTGCTACAAAAGAAATGCTTGAAACACAAAAGGCTCTCCAGCATTCATTAACAGGCTCTTGAAAGGCGATCACTGCAGCCTTGCTGTAAGGTAAAGGCACTCTGTGGAATTGTTGAATAGGCCCAAAATTTTTACCTCAGACCCACACACTGTCAGAGAACCTCATCCATTCCAGATCCACTGGCCAGCCCCAGGCATGGCCCTTCAATCCCCTCAGGTTTAACATGATCCTGGGAGTGGTCATCTCCTCCTCTGAGAGGTGGTGTAGTCAAGAGAACCAAAGAACTGTTGAACTCATGAGATATGGCTGCCAAGTTGGAAGCCTCCATTTCTGAAGATGACTGTTTAAGTTACCTCTGCTTAGGAAAGGCAATAGAAAGCAATAGGGGCAGCTGGGCACTTAAAGTTTAGTCTCAGGTTTGCCAAGGTAAGCAATTCCCTTGCCGTCATGAACTCAGAGATGTCATTGCCTCTAGGGACAGTTCGGCAGGTTATGTAATCCTTGGAAAACCACACAAGCAAAAGAGGAGTTGACAAGATTAACCACTGGACCTTTTCCCCAACCTTTACTAACTCACCAGAAAATTTTAAAATAAAACCAAGCAAACCCCCCAAAAGTAATTATGTGCCAAAGCTAGAACTAGGGAATGAGAAGTCAATAAATTCAGAAAATTACAAATATTATGAATTAAGAGTAGCCAATGTGAATCTTTAATGAGTTCACTTAGCAGCCCTCCCTCCCTCCCCTGCCAGTTACTCTGCTTTGGGCCATACAAACCAACCCACAAGCTTGTCCTTTGGGATCTATGTGTTCTATTGTAGAGACTGACAGAATCCCCATTCA
This sequence comes from Notamacropus eugenii, assembly GCF_028372415.1. Taxonomy (NCBI): domain Eukaryota; kingdom Metazoa; phylum Chordata; class Mammalia; order Diprotodontia; family Macropodidae; genus Notamacropus; species Notamacropus eugenii. The sequence continues at coordinate 25,179,484 of NC_092874.1, read as the reverse complement.
TCCTTCCCTTACTGTTCCATTGCAACAAGCAGTAAACCTTGACTCCTCACCCCCCCCCACCAGAAGCAGCAACAGAATAAATAATAATAAAAATAAGAACAACCCAAACAATATAGCCGGTATTTATATAGCACTTACTAGGTGTCAGATATTGTGCTAAGCACTCTTAAATGATTACCTCACTTGATTCTCAAAACACACTGGGAGGTCGAGGCTATTATTATCTTCGTTGTATAAATGAGAAAACTGAGGCAAAAAAAGGTTAAATGACCTTCCTGGGTCACGTAACTAGTAAATGTGTGAAGCCAGATTTGAATCTAGATCTTGATTGCAGGTCACATGTTCTATCCATTCTTCTGATTGTAGTAACCCTTGGTTTGGAGATCCCCCCAAATTCAGAGCCCAGAACTCACGTTTCCTTTCCCCCAAAACTTACAAAAAAAGCAGACACCGATTCAAGGTAGCAGAGAATTAAGGAATGGATTGAACTGGGATGGGGTACCTGCAACTAAACGGAAGGAAAAGGAAATGAAATCGAGGTGGAGCCAAACTTGTCTCACTGGTAACCAAGGCCAGGGAAAAGAGGAGGCTGAAACATCCTTAAAGTTCAACTCTGGGAGTATTTGTACCATCAAAGGAGGGGAGGAGTCAGAAAATGAGTGACAGGAAAATATAAGGGGAAAAAACTACAAAAATGCCTGCAATTTTAAGAGGAAAAACATAATTAAAAACCTAGAACAAGCAGATAAAAAACAGAGGGCAAACTGAAATTAGATGAGTGTCATACAAAAATATCTATATATTAAGGAAATATGGTACAGGGGAGGTCATCCTGTTATAGCATTTATTAATAATAATAAATTATATTTATAGAGCTCTTTAAAATTAACAAAGTACTTTATACACATCTCCTCTGAGTCTCAAGACAACCATATGAGGAAGATGTTACAGGAATTAATTTTACTGTATTCAGGGTTCTTTTGTTTAGACCTGCCTTATATTTTGCATATATAGAGAACTCCCATTATGTAAAGCCCTTTTACCAATTCTGAGAGTTGAATCATTTTACTTATAAGTTAGCTTATATAAGTAATATGAAACTATAAATTACTCATCTGTGGTTTAGAGTCTTAGAGTTTCTGGGGGGTACTGAGAAGTTCATAAAATCATAGCTATATAGATGAAAGAGGTCCTCTAATCTAATACCCTCATTTACTCAGATGAGGAAACCCAAACTTAGAGAGATAGTGAACTGTCCAAGGTCACAAAAATAGCAACAACGTCCAGATTTGAACTCCGTTCCTTATGGTTCCAAGTTCAACGCTCCTTCCCCAGTACTACATTGTAAATTGCTAATGGTCACAGAGAATGCAAATAACAGGGAAAATATTTGAACCCAAGTGTTTTTTTTACCCCAAATCTAGCATTTTATGCACTCTGCCATGTTGCTTCTGTTTTACGTTGACTGGATAACAAGTTATGTTGAAATCGTTAGTCAACGGAAGGAATGGGACAGTAAAAATCATAAAATAACTTATTTGTTTCTCCTCCTTATTTTTCAAATAAGCTATAACTTCTTCACTTTGTATGGATAAAGAAGTAATTTATGTCATTTTTTTTTATGGTGGCAAAAAGTACATTCTATTAGTAACTTTAAAAAATTCTCTTTAAATCACTGTAAGCTCTGAGTTGTTATTACCAGAAACAAAAATGTTATAGAAGCTCCAAAAGGCTAAAATTTATATACAGTGACTATGTGCTGCAAAACTGCAAAGATTTCCCAATGTTGCAAGCCTGTAATTTGCTTCAATAAGTGAATAAGATGCCTTTATTTTTAACATATATTTTTATCGGGTCGTTTGCCACATGACTGTAAGCGCAGAGGTCACTGGCAGGGAAGGTGCTGTCAGACTGACTTGACAATGACACTCACAACTAAACACCTTCTCCCCATCTGCGCAGTAAATTAGACTCAGCGTCAGGACGTTGTTGGGGCAGGCTCTCCTCTGACATCATTGGCTGGGAACCTGTTTCCTTCTTCTTTTCCCCCCTGTCTCCTAGCACAGATTGTAAAAGTCATAACAATTTCTTTCTTCCATGGCATAGCTTGGCACTGAAAAGGAAGGGTTCCCAAACACTGAGTCAGGAGACAATGTAAAGTTTATATTTATGTATAAACAGCAGAGCCAGCAGAAGGCATTGAAATATACCAGCCTAATTAATGGATTGTTGGTAAGCCCGATCCCGCCTGTCACGTCAAGCTGTTGCAGGGGCCACTGGGGGGATTCAGGTACCACCACAGAACAATGGGTCTGGTTGTAGTTATTCAACAGCCCATCTGAAAGGACTGTGTAAAGGGGCCTTTGTTCAGCTGCCTTTTCAGACTCAGTCGACAAGGCTGGTGTCGATTTCAAGTGAGGCGTGTGCCAGATTACAGATAGCTGGTGCTGGCATTAGAGACCTGTTAATTGTGGAACTCGAGAAGAAAATGGGCATATTCTTTCCAACTTAGTGATTCAAAGCAAAGGCCCTTTCTCCCCAGACCTCTGGGAGTTCCACTTCTCTTCTCTCTCCCTAGAAAATGGCACCAACGAGCCAGGACCGCACTTCATATGCCTAGCAGCTCCAATGGGGTAGCTTTTGCCAGGACAGATCCAGCTCATTAAAATGTACCCCATGTATAAAAACGTAATTGTCACCACTGTGTGGTGCTGTGTAACAGGGTTTGACACTTAGAGCCTGTTGCTACAGGAAAGAAATTTTATTGCATTTATTTTCTCAAAGACAAACATCTCCAAAGGTTCACTGGCGATGTTTGCTTAAGTCTGGAGAGGCTGCCTTTGTGTGCCCCAAAACAGCCCCAACCCACTTAATTCTCCATGTAAATGGTGATACATACCAAAAGACAACTTTAAGCAACACCCAATAGGGTTGACAAGAGCAGTTCAGTGCATGACAAAATATGGCAGGCTGTGAGAATTGGCTCAACTGGCTACCCTCTTTTCTCTCTTGCTATATCCTAAAGCCTATTGCATCCCTCATTTAAGACATGCAGAATATGAAGAGATACCCACACACATGTGTACACACACATAGACACACCTACTGTTCAGATAGTTTGTTTCCCACTCTTCTGCAAAGTATTTTTGTGTCAATTTAGGACAAATCCAAAGAATTTGATTTGTGGGGCTTCAGCAGACTTTAGATTCTTAACTGCCTCTTATCTCGATGAGCACCCAGAGAGGAATGAAATAGAAGAGGGAGCACTAGGGCATAGTCTTATCAAACTGTGGCTCTCCTGGAATAAAAATTCCATAAAGCAACATCTGTAGTAATTAAATGCATACATTCCTGCTCCAATTCATAGCTCTGCTGGCAAAGAAGATTATTTTCCCTAAGTGACAGCAGATATGGCTTCTTGTGGGAACAGAGGGAGCAAGAACAGATTTGCATTGTTTCTAGGAACGATTAGGACTCTTGCTGTGAAAAATGTAGGATGGCTCTCTAGTGATGCAAGACAGCCCTGGAAAGGAGGCTTTATAAGATCCTGGTTCTAGCACAATGAATCCCAATTTTTTCCATACAATTCTGGAGTCATAGACTCTTAAAGTGGAAAAGGACTGCAGAGGCCATCAACAGCTTATATGTCAACAGGAATCTCTTTATAGTATATCCCACTAGTGGTTATCCAGTCTTTCCCTGAAGACTTCTATTGAAAGCAGAAGGAATTCTCTATCTTTATTTGGCATTAAAATCTCTTTATAACCTGTCTCCTTCCTGCCCTTATGATCTTTCTACTCTCTCTTTCACTCAAAACACTTTAAACTCTAGATATATTGGCCAGTCTCTGCAGAACATTATCTCTCTTCTCCATGCTTTTGTTTAAGAATTCTCCCTTAAGTCATAGTTATATATGATAAAAGTTTTCATTTTCCTCAATTATTTTTAATGCATTCTTTTATATTTAAAGCCTCATATCAGTTTTGAAACTTATTTTGGCATATAGTGTAAACGACTGATTTAAATCTAATTTGTTCCTAAATGTTTTTCAGTTTTCCCAGAAGGTCTGATTAAACAGAGTCCTTCCCCCAATAGGTTGTAAGTGTGATTTTCTATTGTTTCTAAATCTTACTTATAGTTTCTTCCGCTGATCACATTTTAAATTCTTTAACCAGTACCAAAGAGTTTCAACCATGACCTGCTTTTGATGCAGAAACGCCAGTCTTCTATGGTTATTCTTTTTTTCTCAAGATATTCACTAGTCATATCTTTAAAAACAAATTCCAGAATTTTGTTGGCATTTGAAATCAAGTTCGCTAGGCTATGTTTGACATAGCCTAAAGGCTATGTTCCTTTAAGAAACTAACTTTCTCTAATGTTATCACAACTTTCCCATTCTCTATGATCTTAAAAAAATCACTGCCAGTGAATTAACAGTCCCATCTGCTGACCTGTGGTATGTTGGTTTGAATACATCAAGAACATCTGGGCATTCTCCCACTGACACACTACTGACCTTGGGGTGTAGCTTACTATTCTCTCTTTGGTTCTGTCCTTTCCAAAGTGGACTGAGTATCTCCTTCTTCTCTTTCTCATTCATTATCATAATCTTTTCCACCCTGAGAAGTTGTCTAGTATTATATTTTACTCCACTCTCTTCCCAATGTAGCACAAAAAAAGAAAAACAAAAACATAACCACTTTTTTGTTATTGACCTTAACTTTTCTTACTAGCCTCAACTCATTCTCAGCTTTAGCATTTCCATTGACAGGACCATCCCAACCTTTTGGTATCAACATCCATCAACTGTATATGCTTCCATGTATTTGGACATTTTTCCAAATCCAAGTTGTTAATGAATTTTCTGTAGAGTTACAAGCTCTCTTTAGTCAAGTCTCCCTTTTTCTCCTTATAGGATTTTATTTTTCTCTTTGTAGCTCTGGTATTTCATGTTTGAATGCTTCCTATGCCCCTCAGCTAACTTTCTTTTAGCCAATGAAAGATCCATTCTACCCAAAATTAGTGTTTCAGAATGTGTGGCTCATTTTCTCCTGTATCACAAATTCTGTTAGAATACTTACACTACCACCCCCTCACCTCAATATTTCCATGATTTATGCCTTCGACATATAGTTCCTCCTTGTTGGTGAAAATAAGACCCAGGGTAGAAAATCCCATTAACCTTTTGAAGGATGGAACGTTCATTTAGGCAAGCCAAGAAATTATTAATCATTTTATGTTTGACAGATGTACACACTCATAGAGGGAGGTGGGAGGGAGAGAGAGATTGCTCAAGGATACACACACACACACACACACACACACACACACACACACACACACACACACACCTGAGATCTCTCATCACTTCAATATCATGCTGCCATATTAGGTTTGTGATCTTTCCTCTGAAATTCCTCACCTATTTCCTTCTTTCTGTACAGGTGGTCCATAGCATACATGTATGAAAGCTTACTTTTCTGATGTATTAAACATTCATCCCCTTCCCACACTTTACAACCCAACCTATTTGGCTTTCTTATCAAGATCCTCATACATGACATTCCATTTTCCATCTCCACACTGTTGTATTAGCCATCAAACTCCCATGCCTGGAATGTACCCACCCCACCTATGCCTCTTAGAAACTCTAGTTTCCTGCAAGACTTGACTCAAACACCAATTTCTACATTTAGCCTTTCTTGATCTTTGAAACTGGTAGCTACATATACTTCTATCCCCTTGTGTACAATCCCTGATACACATGAAAGATTCTTTTTATCGTTGAATCCTTAGCACTTCACACAGTGTCTAGCACACAGTAGGGTTAATAATGCATTTTTTCTTGGTTGATCAACAATGTTACTTTTCTTTACTGTCTACACTGATTTTAACCTAAATTTTCACCTGCTTCTCCACTCTGGTTCATGAAGGTCCTCAAAGAAGTTTATCTTTTCAAAAATAGAACTTCCATTGATATCATTTGTTTGTGTTTTACATCACCTAAATTCCTCCCTGTGTCCTTTCTTCCCAGAAAGTCACCCCTTATTAAAAAGAAATAAAACTGAAAGATCAATAAAAGCAAATATGCCTTGCAAATGTACAATGATCTTTCCATTCTACTTACCTTGTTTCTTTTGAAAAGTATACATATCCAGAGACATATTCCTTTCATAGGACATAATCTATCCCAACAAGTCTCAATAATGCTTATCAGGCCAAATTTGCCTTGTTGTTGCATTAATATTTCTTGTTGACCTTGATTATCACTTATCTCTTGAGTATGTGTATAATGAGGATATTAACCTTTGTCATTGTGATAGGGTTGATGGGAAGAGCAACTTTCCACAGGACTGGTGAAATCTCCATTGTGAGGAGGTACTTGGGGCAGAGGCAGTGTCCAGAGAGTCAGGCCTGGAATCAGGTTAGAAAAAAGGTACGGCTGTCATGAGCAGTTCTTCAAATGGAGATTCTGATCAGGAACTCACCAGTTGGAGGACAGATTTGCCGTCATTCAGTTAGTAGTGAGAATTATGGACTTTTGGTTGTGGCATCAAATGTCTACATAGACCCTTTTGAAAACTTTTTGAGGGTAAGGTAGAACTGTGGACCAGACTAATGAGAAAACTAGAAATTCATTAACTCCCCCAAAGGTATAGTAGTTCTAGCTGTGTCATTGTAAAGAAACATTCTATAAAGAATGTTTTCCTGAAGAGTAGGGTAGCAATAAAAGTAGCAGTGGTGAGAGGATAACTGACTGATTCACCTTTGATAGAAGTAAGAAACCATACAGCACCAAGCTACCTGCAGACCAGAAAAAGAAAGAGAATCGGTATGCATTATCAGAAGCATGTCAGAGCAGTACGTGGAGCAAGCAAAGAAAATCTTTCCAGTTGGAAACTGAAGGAATATCCATAGTAGCAGCACAGCGATGGAGGACCAGGCAGCAGAGGTCTTGGACCATGCTCAGAAGTAGTTATTTATGGGAGCCAGAGGAGAGGAGCACAGATCAGTGATGCTGATGACCAAAGCTAGACCTTACGCTTCACTGATTTTGTTAGTCATGTTAACTGTGCATATCTGAGTGAGAGGGGTCAACTCTCTACCAGTGACTCATTGGGGGACACTCGCTCATGGAATCATAAGTTTGGGAAGACCATAGAGGACCCTGGGAAGGCTGAGACCCATGAGAAGAATGGGCTAGTAGAATATCTAGCAACTTACATTTTTCATATGCCAGCAGGAGGATTTTGTGGAGTAGCCATACGGTCATATTAAGGTAGGGTATCAGTATAAATCCCTAGAAGGAACTAGGGTCCACAAGAAGGTTTTTTTTTTTCTAAATTGTCTATGGGCTAGGTTACAAGACTAACCTGTATTCTTTGTTATGTTTATTTTAAAAAAATACTTTAATATATTTATTATTAAGCAATACATTTATCAATTATATTTAGTATATTTAAACTGTATCATTAATTTATTAATTAATATATTATATTTAATATTTATTGTTATAAGAAATTTATTCTTTATTATACATCCTTTTAATTTAGTACTCGCAAGAGAACAGAAGGTCATGTAGAGAAAATTAGAGACAAGCTAAATTCACATATTCTCAAGGAAAGGGATGAGTGATAGCATTAGCCAAAGAGTAGGTTTGTTGAGATGCCTTCAAAAGCAGAACATTTTTGGGGGTATTGTTTTGAAGACATGAGATCACAGGCTTTGTTCCTGGTTGCCTGCTTGAATTTTATCTCCTGAAAATTTCTAGCTATGACCTGTTGTTCTCATTCTACCCATCCTAACATTCTCTACAGTAGCCAGCTTGCCACATTATACATAGTTTCCTTACTCCCCAACTTGGTAGGATTTTGAGAAATGAGAACATAAAATTGATTCTTCAAAACAAAGAAACAAATCCTTAACCTAAACTGAGCATTATTCATTTTGAAGACTATTTTTTTCTTTTGAAAATGACATGCATTTACTCATAAGATCATCATAGCAATACTTGAGCAGGTCCAGTGCCCAAGCCAAAGGAATAATGATTATGTACCTATTGTTGGCATTTGTCTCAAACATTTTGTTTCAGAAGTGATGATTTGAAGTTTTTCTTTGTTCAAATCTATATCTATATCTATACCTATCTATATCTATCTATCTATCTATATCTATATATCTACATCTATATCTATCTATATCTATCTGTCTATATCTATCTGTCTATATCTATCTATATCTATCCATATCTATATCTATATCTATATCTATCTATAGATATATACATATATATACTTCCAGGGGATAGTCCATGCTAACATAAATCTTACGAAATAGATTAAACTACTCAATATGGAATAAGAAAATAGCTTTACTTCATCAAAATAAACACATTCCTAATTGAACCTTATGTGATCCACTATTTTTCAAGGAACAAAGCTCACAAATTCCTGCTGTGGGATAACTTCTTAGGATAGCATTCAAGGCCTTTTACAGCTGGATCCCTAAGCGTGTCTCTTTGCCTGTTGTTTACTACACCTACAAAAAGCCTCTGTTCTCGTCAAATTGCACTACTCATCTACCCATCAGTTCCTATCTCTGGGTTCCACTTACAGCCAGAGGTGTTCTGGTAAATGCTCAAAAGCGGTGTTTTAGGAAAAAAAATGTGTAAATCACACACTTTTAAATTTAATTTACGTTATTGACTTTTTCTCTATTACTTTGTCTAGAAATTAACAAAACATTAACTCAAGCCCTGATTTGAAGTATTTGCCAATTTCTGTAGAGCAAATGCTCACACTAAAAATGTAATGGTTCCTGCACATCCATGCGTAGATCCCAACCCCTCTCTTGAGCCAGTGAACCCCAAATTAGCTGGGAAGTTTCTGGTGACCTCTATCACTCAAAACAAAGTCAAGTGCAAGTCATGTCATCATTTCTCTGATGTCACGGTCCTCTTTAAAAATGAAGGACAAAATACAACAACAACCCCTCTCTAAAATGCCCTCAGTTTCAACCAAATTGTCTCCGTGTATCAATCATCTCTCAGGTGCCACAGATGCCATAAGGCATGACAAGTCCAACCACCAAAACAAGGCAGTGTATCATAGTCTAGTACTCTGGATTTGGAGTTTTAAATTCTATCTTAAATACCTCCATGAGTTCAAATCCTACGTTAGCACTTGCTAGTTGTGTGACCCTGAGCAAGTCACCTAACCTCTGTGTGCCTCAGTTTTCTTTACTGTAAAATGGATATGCTCCAAAGCACCTACCTTGCAGGGTAACATCTAGGGTCAAATGAGATGATATTTGTAAAAGTGCCCAGCACACTATAGGTGTCATATAACTGCTTGTTCCTTTCCCTCTCTCACGTAAAACTCATGGTTTTTTGGGGGGTCAGGATTGTATCTGGATAATTTTAATGGTTTTATTCATGAGCATGTTCTGGCTTCAATGTATTTTAATTAATGCATTTTAAAGTTCCTATGTCTTTCCTAAAACCTTCCCCAAGCTGCCCAAGCTCTCAGTGATCACCTTCTGAATACCTAGAGAGACTGGTTTCCAATTCCACCTCTGCCCCTTAATACTTGTGTGACTGTGAGCAAGTGAATTAAACTCTTGGGGCTTTGGTCCCTGCTCTAGAAAATGAATGAATCAGGCTAGAAATTTCTTTCAAGCTCAAGTCTGTAATCTTAATTTGTCCTAGACTAGTCATTTGGTGGATGACATGTAGTGCCTTCTACTTAGTTTTCATTTTTACATGGATGTTTCAGCTCCCAAACGATCTTAAAGGAAGGTTGTTCATCTCTTTTTTTCTCTTTCTTCCTAGGATGGAGTCAACTGAAAAATGTGAAGTGGTAATTCAACATTTTAATGGGAAATACCTGAAAACACCCCCAGGAGTACCAGGTAAGTAGCTCTGTTGTTGGATGGGATATTTTTCAACTTAGATTGAAGATATGGTGGATTTCTAGAAGGTAGCCAAGAGTAGAATATTTGATTATTTCATTGGGATAAAAAAAGGATTTAAAAAAAATCCTTGGTAACTATGTCCATGACAGTTTTGTGTCTTTCTCTTCACAATCAAGACCATTCTGTGATTTTCTATCAATGTAATTTTAAAACATAAATGAGGGAAAATAATGTTTACATATGTATATATTTACATGTATACATATGTGTGAATGGATAGATAGAGATAGATAGCTAGATGGACAGATAGATGGAAGATAAAATGACATGCTCTGATTGAATACAGTAGATACTGGTAACAGTTTCCAATTGATAATTTCTTGAGGATTTCCCATCAAATACTTGTTTGAAACCTGATGATTATCATACAGATTATACTGTGCTTTGGACATGGAAAGAAACCACAGGAGAGTGTTAATTTGACATTACATTTGATCCTTATAAGGTCTTTTCACCTAAAGGATATAGTTGAAAATTGTATTCATGCTTTCTGGTGCATTTCTAAGTAGGTTCATAGGCTACATACACTAAGAAGGCTTATCACCAATAGATTAGAAAAATAACTCTCTAAAGAATCTTGAGCTCATTTGTTCACTTTCCATATTTAGTGGTACTCCCAAAATCTTTCTGAACATTTTACCATCTCATTACCTTTTATATCTATTCTGCTGCCCCTTCAGGTGTGTATGTGAGTGTGTGTGTGTGTGTGTGTGCGTGTGTGTGTGTGTGTACACACATGGATGTTAAGCACAAAGAAAGTATGAAAGAAATGAGAAATATTTGAGTGGAGGTGTGGTGTAAACCTTTCAGAGATCACAGAAACATTTAATCAGATGTTTATAACTGGAAGGGGGCCTATAGGCTATCTAGATCAAGCCTTTCATTTAACACACTTTAGCGTGAGTTTAGAATAAAAATAGTAATAATGATATTTCTATACAGCTTGCCATGTGCCAGGCACTGAGCTAAAACCAATGAAAGTTTTACAAATAGATATTATTGCTATTATTTTGAAGTTAGGGAAACTGAGGCAAATTTGCCCAGGGTCGCACAGCTACAAAGTGTCTGAGTCTGGATTTTTACTCAGGTCTTTCCAAGTCCAAACCCAGCCCTCTAACCACTGTACCACCCAGCTGCCTTTTTGGTCAGAAGACAAAAAACTAGTAAGACCTCACAAAAATTGGATTGAGGAAATCCTAAATAAGTCATCTGTGCTAAGGAAAGAAGTTTGGTTTGGCCATCACAGGACTTGGGTTCATAGCCTAGCTCTACCACATTGTGGTTTAGGGCAAGTTTCTTTGCCTTTATTTATGTGATTCACTTTAACCTCACCTCCAAATGAAAGTTGGGCTAGCTGACCTCTGAGGTCCCTTCCAGTTCTCAATTAGTGATCCTATGATCCAGACCTCAGTTTGCCTCCTCCTCAAAATGAGAACATGAGCACATAACTTCTAAAGTTCCTTCTATCTTTCATCTCCTATAATCACTAATTAACATGCTGTGGGATACTCAGGAAATCTGTGACTGTCCATTCTTCTTTTTCTGCTTTTTCATTGCAAATTAACTATATAATCTCAAAATCAGAGAATAGTTTATCACTTTCATGAAATAAGATTTTCCCTTCAATCATCCCAAACAAGTGGATATTCAACTTCTACTTGTGGATCTCCATTAGAGAGGAAGCCCCTTCATCCTGTTCCCCATGGAGACACACGCATATTAGTGGAATAAAAGGCACCTCTCCCACCACCTTTTTGTCTATCATTTTATTTTATCTCTCAATTAGAAAGAATTTATTTTTTCTCTCTCTCTCCCACCATACAAATTCAAAGAAAAGCAAAACCTTTGTAACAAATATGTGTAGTCTAGTGAAACAAATCCCCACATCGGCCATGTCCAAAAATAGATGTCTTACTTTGCATCTCAAGTCCGCTGTCTTTTGTTTGGGATGTGGGTAAGGAGTCTAGTTCATCATCAGGCCTTTGGAATAATAACTGATCAGAGTCCTTACCTCTTTCAAAGTTGCTTTTCTTTACAATGTTGTCTTCCTGGTTCTGCTAACTTCACTCTGCACCAGTTCATGCAAGTCTTCCCTGATTTCTCTGAACCCACCCTTCTCATCTCCTCTTATGGCATAACAGTTAGTATACCTTCTTATATCATGATTCTTTCAGCCATTCCCCCAATCAAGGGGGCTTTCTCTTAATCACTGGAAGCTTAATTTTGTAGCAGATAGACTGACACTGTCTTAAATCTTGTTCAACTCAAGTTTTGACTCAGGGCTGACTGATAAAAATAGATGCTTACTAAGGTAGTTTCTCCCCAAGTTTACAGCTTCTAAAAAACTTTATTTGATATGTACTTATTTACACAGAAACATCCAGAACAGCCTGCCCCAAATGGTGGCAGCTGTATCGCTCATTTACATAGGTATAAAACTGGTACATAGCAATGAGCATTGTAGAGGAGTCAGGCTTCAACATATGACTCCAGTTTTTAGACTTCTTTCCCAAAAGGAAACAGAGAAGTAGCTTCTACATCACTAAGAGAGTTGAATGTATTTCTCCCTGATAATATGCAATTAACACAAACCATTTCCTAGTAGAGACAAAGAACCTTGCTCAGATCTTAAACACGTGAGCATCCTTCTGATACAGATGGCTAGGCTGCAATAGAAACCTGTCTAATAGCATAGCTACACCCAATGGAAACATGGTGAATAGCAAGGACTTGGCTGTATGAGGGCTGATTTACTCAAAGTGAGACCTACCTTGAGGGAGCATATGGGGGGAAATAATTAGGTCTAATTATCACAGTCTTAAGAGATTTGACCTTATGCCACATGATATAATAGAATTAAGTATATGATATTGATTATCTTCAGGGCTCACACATCTAGTTGGTTATTCCTATGGATACCTTAATTTGGAAGCTCAACTATGGTTGATAATATAAGGTACAGCATAATTTCAAGATATTTTCTCGATGAAAATTAAATCTGGGAAAAAAAAACAGCCTGTAAGCTAATATATGGATATAATTGGAAAGGACAGCATTAATAGCCTCTGGCACAATATTCAAGAACTGTGTGTGTGTGTGTGTGTGTGTGTGTGTGTGTGTGTGTATTTTAAAGGTTGTGGTTTTGGCATAGTAGGCAGAACATTGGACCTGGAGTTAGGAAGATCTGTATTCAAATGCAGCCTCAGAGACTTCCTAGTGCAATGATCTTGACAAATCACTTAGCCTCTGTCTGCCTCAATTTCCTCATTGGCAAAATGGGAAGAATAATAGCACTTACCTCCAAAGATTAAATGAGTTTATATATTTTAATGGGCTTTGCACACCTTTAAAAGCTATATAAATAATAGCTTTTCTGGCTGTTATTATAGATGGATCCAGTATCAGGTCTCCAAAGTCCCACCTTTTAGGATAACTCTTTACCATCCTGCAACCTGAAAATAAGATGTCATGAAGGGACAAACATTAGTTTGAAAGTGGTTCCTTTGGTGTTTCCCATTGGAGAAGCTAATTTCCCTGACCTAGTTGTGTGCCCTGTGCTTCAGGGAAATGGTACCATTGCTCAGGGGTGTGCTAATTGGATCCAATTATAATTGGACTGACCTGCCTTACAACTAAATTGCTTCATAGAATTGTTATTTAAAAAAAAAAAAAACAACTAGTAATGCTCCGTTTGATGAAGGTTTCCTGGCTAACAGTTGAGAGGATTGTGGTTTTGCAGAAGTCTGGCCATTGTTCATATATGCGTAATGACCATAAGCAGGGGAGGTTACTCAAACAGATCCTCAGAAGAGAATTAAGCATTGTCCAGCCTTGTGAGTCTGTGCTTCAGTAGTCTGTGTATTTGAATAAAAAGATGGTAAATATTCATTTCTCCCAGAGGGTAGAACTTGGAGTCATACAGTTGAAAGAACATTGGATTTGGAACTGGGAAACCTATGTTTTAAGATACCTTCCGCTACCTACTACTAGTAGTTCACCAGTGTGATTTTGAGCAAATTGCTAAACCTCTCTGAGCTCCAGTGCCTCAACTATAAAATGAGAGGGAGAAACTCAATGACCTCAGAGGTTCCTCCCTACTTCACATCTATAATCCTGGGATCCAGAGAGCAGAACTAGGAGCAAAGATAGAGGCAAAATGATACAATAAAAAAGGATTGGATTTAGAGTCACAGGAAATGGGTTCAAATCCCAGCTTCACCCTTAAAACCTCTGTAATTTTGGGCAAATAATTTCATTTCCCTAGAATTCTAGTTTCCCCATGCGTAAGATAAGGGAGATGAACCTCTAAGGTTCCCTAACTCTCAAGCTATGACTAAGAAAAAAGCTGTAGAGAGCATGGTTTAGAGGCTATTTGGTTTAAATGTCTTAGGTGGCAAGGTTGGGGGAAGGGCAGTAATGGCTCTTCCACCATTACAGATCTTTATATTAGGTTTGGGGATCTTACTCAGACTGGTTGGACTGGATCATATCTGAATTCCCTTTTGTGATTGAGGAAACAATCATCTTTTTTGATAATACACAACTATGGTTGTAATCAGATTGGAAACATGTTGAGTAGGAATTACATTCACTTCATGTGATTCTATCATACCATGCCATTTCTATAACTAGGAGGCATGGTGGATATAATGCTGGACATGGAGTTAGGAAGACCTGAGTTTGAATCCTGCCTCAGACACTCATTAGCTGTCTAATCCTGGACAAGTCACTTAAACTCTTCTTCCTCAGTTTCCTCATCGATAAAATGTGTATTAAAGTGATAGCACATAACCTTCCAGAGTTGTGAGGGAAACATGATGTAGCATATAGAAAGCCCTTGGCAAACCTCAGAGTTTTCTGAAATTCCTGGCTGCTATTTATTATTCCACATCTCTAAGCTAAAATGTGCCCCAGTCATTTGGCAAGTATTGTATCATCTTGATTTCTGTTAATTTGTCCATCATTATTCCTTTTGAAAGACATTAAATGCAATCAAGTTTTCCTGTGTACTTCTGCGAATGACAATCAGAGCCTGCAAATTATCTTCCCAGCATCCCTGTAATTGGGATAAATGGAAAATCAGCTCAATTTATTGCTTTGACCTCACTCTGAAATTCAGTCCAGAAATCCTGGAGCTTGGGGATATTAACAAGGGCAAATAACCCTACCCACCTTTAATTGCAGAGCTCCCACAGTGAGATGGTATGTATTGGGAAAGATTAGCCAGTCTTTCCAGGGTTAACAGTGATTGATTTCTGACCTTTCTGTTGAATTTCTGACAGGTTAAAGGAATCAGCGTGGAAGTTTGTGAATCTTACTTTTTGGACTGTGGTTCTTCTCCCTTGACTCTCTTTCCTATTTCTTCATCATTTTTTTTTTATTTAGTTCATTCTTGCTATCATTTTTAATGAAGGGATCATGGACCATTAATGCCCATTACTGCCTCCCAGAGGGGCACCAGACCAGTTCCCTCTTGAACACAAATAAATGGAGCTGAATATTCTTACCAGAAGTTAAGCTTTTTATAAGTTTAGGTCTAGATGAGACAGAAAGTCACAGGGGACCATATTTCTGTGTATCTCCTTTCAGATAGTGAGTGAGGCAAGTGTGTCAATCATGCTGGTGTTCAGCCCTCAGTAGAAAGAGACAGTGAAGTTGTTTCTCCCTATCTCTCGAGGGAAAGAGAAGCATGGTGCTCCATAAATGTTACATGTCTTTTGTATTGATCTCCATGTTTTCAGAACAAAAAGAAGGATCATTAGTTGTTGGCTTTTTTCACCCCAGACATTTTTTGGTACCATAATGAATCATGCAGCTGAACAGAATGAGGAAGGCTTTGAGTGCTGTTTGCAAGCCTTATCCCAAAGCAAAGGGTGAGGGTCTCTGACTCTCCAGGGGTTGTTGGGGAAAACTCTTGAAAGATTTGCTTTTCAAAGGACCCCTGCAGCTTTGCCTGGCATCACAAAGGCAAACGCTGTACACGAAAGGACATGTATTGATGAGCTGAGCGTGCAGGAAGACAGCTTTATGGGAGATGACCCTGTCTTCCCTCTTGTAGTTGAGTTCTGCCCGTGAGCAAATGTTTCTGTCAATAGGATAAATCTTATTCTGAATGTGGAACATGAGATATGAGAAAGCGTAATGGGATATGAGAAAGCGTAATATGCCACTTTCCAATAAATTGTCCTTCCATAGTCCTTCTGGTCTTTAGCTATTTCCTAATCTTAGTAAAACTCCAATTCCTAATCTCTCTCTCCCTACCCTCAGCCTCCCTCCCCTCCACCGCAAAAAGGAAGGGATAGATGAAACCCATTGCAGTACACTCATACTAACAAGTTCACTTGAATATTACAGAGAGCCAAAAAAAAAAAAAAAAACCAAAAACCAAAAAACATATGTCTATGTGAATGTTCAACTGCTAAGGTACTAGATCAATTCGATTCAGTAAACATTTATAGTGTCTAATACACACCTGACACAGTACCAGGTGTTGGGCTTATAAAGGCAGAAACAACAGCCCCTGCCCTAAAGAGGTTCGCATTCTGCTGAGAAGAAAATAATATGTACGCAGAGAGTAACTACAAAATCAATTGACAAGCATGTAGTAGGTGTTAATGTATAGTAGCCATGGTGCTGGGTTATAGGAATACAGGGAAGGAAGGAAGGAAGGAAGGAAGGAAGGAAGGAAGGAAGGAAGGAAGGAAGGAAGGAAGGAAGGAAGGAAGGAAGGAAGGAAGGAAGGAAGGAAGGAAGGAAGAGAGGGAGGGAAGAGAGGGAGGGAAGGAGGGAAGGAGGGAAGGAGGGAAGGAGGGAAGGAGGGAGTCCTTTCCTACAGGTGGCTTACACTCTACTCAGGGAGTAGGGTGGAATATACAGACAAGACAAACAGGAAGTAATTTTACTGGAAGTACAGAGAAGGGACCATTAATCATTGGGAGAATGAAGAAATCATATTTTCCTAAGGTATAAATAAAACCCTGTCCTACTCTGTCTTTCCCCCAAAGTGAGAGATGGGTCTCTGTTTTGCATAGCTACTTCTAATACCTTTATGTATTTACTCTGAGACCTTTGGTGGTAATGGTAAGAAAAGGCCCATTGTTTATTTATTTAACAGCTTCCAAGGGTAAAATACAAAGGTCAATGAGGATATAAAACACCATTTTATTCCAAGGCAGGGATCACAGATTTCGAAGCTGTGAAAAGAAGTGTAGTTGGAGGACCCAATACAGGAAAATGAGTCTGTCAGCAGTTGGCAGCTATGTGTGCCTGAGCAGCAGGTAGCCTGTTATCACAATTGGAGTTCCCTGGTGGGATGAGTCCACATGATCCACATGGGATGAGCTCTAACCTCAGCAATGAAATGGAGTGAAAATGGAAAACTATTGTAATGGACTATGTGGGGAAACAAAATTCTCTTCATTTGCAAATAAAGTGGCTGTCCTTAAAATGACCACCATTCTCCAGGAGTCAGAAATTAAAGTCAGTAAATTCTTCTCTCTCAGCTGTGCCCTAAGACTTTAAATTGCATGTCGACTGCAGAAATGTTATGTTTTTATATCATCACTATACACTGTGATGACCTATGCAGAATATGCCGATGTTAGGTTTCGTAGGGGTAATAATATTCACCATTATCGAATGCGAGCTTTTGGTGACTAGGGATTGTTTCACTCTTTGCAGCTTTATTCTCAATATCTAACACAGGTCCTCGTATGTAGCAGATAGCTGATAAGTATTTGATTGTTGATGGATAGGAATGATAGGTTCCCGTATCCTATATCTATGTATCGTATTTTGACAATAATAAACCATCTTCAAAAAGTCTTCATCTTCAAAAGTCACCATCTTCAAATTCCTCAGATTGGCAATATTTTCTTAGAGACATTAGGTTAAAAAAAAAAAGGCCTGTTGAATAAATGAATGAAGACAGATGTGTGGGTGATGTCCCTAATTGCCATTTGATGATATTTAGAATGTTTTGAGGTCCATATTTTGTTCCTCATAAGCCTTGATTCTTTTTTCTCTCAACCAATCTGATATCCCTTCTCTTTCTCTTCTCCTTTCCTGTTCATTTCTATTTCTCCCCTCCAATATTTCTACTTTCCTTCTCTCTCAAGAATATGCCCTGTAACTCTCCTATCCAACCAGAGTTTGCAATTAACATCATTACCTGCAAAAATTTGGGGGTTTTGTTTGGTTTTGTTTTGTGTTGGCTTTATGTTCCTTTAAAAAGGAATGAATGAATGAATGTTTTGGTGTTTTTTGTGAGTATAACTTTATCTGTTCCATTATGATCAAGAATATGTCTGTATGTCTCTATGTATGTGTATGTGTATGCATGTGCTTATGTGATATGTATATAAAATGCATGTGTATATATACACATACATATATATCCATGTGTCCTCATATATGTGTGTATACAAATGCTCATATATGCATTTAAGTTCACATATCTGTGTGAATGGATATGTAATTTAGTCTTACTCAAAGTATTTTAAGCAGTCAACCTTGAGGTTTCATAAAAGAACTAGAAATAACTACGTTGCTAGACATCTGAGAAACTCTGACAATTCATTAAGCTCTGAGTATCCTCAAAAGTTATGACAGCTCTCTCATAATGGGAATGACTGTGCTCTTAAACTTTACATGCAAAAAATTAAGCATTGACCTCGATCTGCTCTATAGGATGTGCCCAGTGTTATGACCTGCTAAGTATGAAGAACCCTGAGTTCCTGTTCCTGCTGTAGTAAGGAGACCTTATCCCTATTTCATACTTATCATTGAAAACTAGCAACTGAAAGGTGTCTCTCTTTTTTATTTCATCTATGACAAAACAATTGGTGTTTTGAAGCCTGTGTAATGGAATTAAGAAAGAACAGCCAGCCACTGGGGAGGTTGAAAGAGTGGCACCGACTTCAGTAATCTGCCCCTTTCTCTTAGATAATTAAGACGTAGACGTGCCAAAGCTAGCATATCTGGCTTTTGATGTACAGATAAATGTTTTTGATGCAACAATACCAAGATTTAATATTTAATAAATGTTGACTGTTTTATGTGTGAGAATAGAGAGGAGTTTCCTCACCAAGAGTTCCCTGTTCCAGGTAAATCACATGACTAGACTCCTTCCTTTACACCTTCCAAAGAAAAATATATGAGAGCAAGCATAAGTACCTAACTGAACATAACACAGTACCAGTAAAACTGAATACAATTCAAAATAGAATTGAATTGTTTAACTGCTAGCCTCCAAAAGTTTATAGCCTAAAACATATAATCCATAAATTTTACTTCTCAATTGCAATTCTAAACGGCCCCAAAGCCACTAATGAGTAGTCAGACTCTTTGATGTCTGCCAGAGTGAGGATAGTGCTCAAAAAGAGCAAGAAGTAGAGAAACTGCAGAAGAATTAAGGCAGAAAGAGGGAAAGATCACTCTGGGAAATTGAGAGGTAACAGCCAGTTCCACAGGCATTCCTGAATCTCTCTTACCAGGGTTGAGATGCTTTATTCCAACCTTATGTTTGGCTGAGGGGCAGTACTCTCTTAATTCTATGCTTTGAGGATCCATGATGTCTCCAGTATGGTTAGTCCCTTCACCCATACAGATCTCAAACTTTTTGAGTCTTAATAAAAAGCCATCATAAAGTCTTTTGCCTGAAAGATTTTCTTCTCTGATGATCAATCCTATGGAAACAAACTTCTCTTAAACTTAATTAGACAGGTACTTGGTTTAAAAAAACAAAATGAAAGTTATCTGTTGGTGAGCACTTCCCATAAGCACTTCCTGTTTGGTAAGATTTGCCAGAGCTTGTATTCTTGGTGAAACTCCTTGAAAACCCAGGGTTCACTCAAAATGGTGATGAAATGCCTGACTAGTTTGTGTAGGGGAACGGTCAGTATCCTGCAGAGATGTTCATCGTTACTTTCTAGTAGCTTACTCTGGGTCTTAGTCTACACACAATTCATTTCTGAATTATTTTTTGATGATCATGCCTACTTCTGGGAATCAATGCTTGCTTATGTAGAAACAATATGATCTCAAATTTCATTTTGCTACCTTTACTGATTCATGGTGTGCTTTCCTACCATTTGTGGTTTTGGAGTGCTAAGTAAATTTGATATTCATCTTTTACTTGCCATCTGAAGTTTTTTCTCTATCTCTTTTACTTTAGTTGTCTCCTATGCACAAAGTCCTTTTTGAAACTTGAGAGGACCTTTATATGATGATATTTTAACCAAATAATTAATGAACCAACAAGAATTAATTAAATGCCTACTGTATGCTGACTTTGTTAGGCACTGAGATCACAAAGACAAAAATGAGAGCTACTACCCTCCATGGACTTATATTCTATTGAGAGTTATCATCCAATGTGTGTATAAATGTACACAGAATATAGCTATAAATATGAATATATACAGAATATAGCCATCTATATGTGTATGTATATATGTGCAGAATATGTGCAAAATGATATTGCCACTGGGTGGCAAAGGCAGGAAAGGCGACATGAAGAAGGGACATTTGACCGAAGTCTTGAAGGAGCAAGGAGTACTAAGAATCACCCTGTTTAACATGAAAATATTTTAAAATAAAGGTAGTAGCATTAAATGGCTAAAACAGAACTAAAACCTTTGCCCTCTTGTCACTTAAAACAAAAATTTGCATTTTATTGAAAGAGCTGAATTATCTGTGGCTTGTGCTCAGTGTATACTTGCAACCTAGCATCAAGGATTGGTGTTGCAAAATTTTTGAGGATTGCAACCAGTATTTCACTTGTATCTCCTAATATCTAATAGTGAGCTAGACTCCAAGTGGATTCTCAATAAATGTTGGCCTCAGGAAGTTTCTTAATTGGCAGACTGAAATCATCCCCCCTCATCAATTTCCCAAACATTCTAAATGTCTCCTTGTTGGAAATGGTTTGCCCTCCTTGGATCCAGAACTGGATTTTGTATAGTTTATTAACAACCCTAGCTTTTTATTGATTTTCCTACCTTCTCTCTTCTACATTAGAACAGAGAATTGTGAAGTATTTGAGAGAGGAAAGCTCAGAGGGATGGGGAAAGTGGTGGATGGGAGTGGGAAGAAGGAATTCATTAAGTCTCAGAGCATTTCACTTTGAGTCTGACAAATAAAAGACCAACTTGAGCCATCTGGTTCCATAAAACATGCCAGAAAATGTATATTAATTGTAAATCTTGAGCTCATGCAAATGTAGCTTTCCCAGATAGGACCCGACCTCTGCATTTGTTTCCACGAATACCATATTGTCACCTATGATTTAAATGACTTCTGACTTGGGAAGAAAAATGGGTTTAATTGTGACTATATGACTATATGTTTGAGATAATATAATAATTAATAATAATAATAATTCACATTTTAATAGTGCTTTAAGATAGGTGACGTATGCTTTTTCTTATCCAGCCTTATGAGGGAGGTAAATGCCTACACTCCAGCCTCCATCTCCTACTTGGTAATCCAGCTTCCTCCTGGGCTTCTGATGAGTAAGACTACCATTTTGTAGCCAGCTCAGACTTTCCACCCTAGTATCCCCTGGCCAGCTTTAGGCCATGCTGGGAAAGCATGACTTCCCTCCCTAATTTTCACTTCTGAGTCTATGAAGAGTCATCAGATAAACAAGACCATTCCTAAAAATAATCCGTCACTCTGGCTCTAAGACTTCACTTTCCATCTCTGAAATTTTCCTGAACTCCCCCACTCACCCCCAATGCTACTCTGTTAGGATTTAATGAATAGATCCAACAATAATCACAGTGCTTACCATGTGTTGGGCACTGTACACCCAGTGTTGGAAAGAGCAGTTATAGTCCCTGTCTTTAAGGTGTTCACATGCATTGGGTGCAAGCTCTGTTGTCTCTACGAGCACTCCCAAGTCAGAGACTGGTTTCACCTTTGGCATTTGTATACCCAGTGTGTAGCAAAGTGCTTAGACAGGATGAACTCGGCAATGCGGTGTTTCTTCCTTCATTCATTCATTCATGCAAGGGATTGTATATGTGTAACTTCTCTGCAGGTAAATAGTTTCCATTTCAATTATGTCTCTATCCTATCTGAACCATTTTCTAAATACACATGGCATAAATGTTTGGCTCAATTTACTACTTGGAATTTCTGCTTTTTACCTCTGTGGCAGTTCTTTCTATTGTATACGCTGCCATTAATGTCAATGGTGAGCTTTTTGTGTGACAGTAAGAGTCACATGTTGGTCACTATTTGTAACTGTCTTATAGAGCTTTGGACTGAGTCTTTAATTGATTTCAATTGGACACTCTGCCCAAGGTAGAATATTCTATAGATTTGACCAATGACTTAAGGCACTGGTATGCCTAAGAAACTGAAGAATTTTAAACTCATTCTCCAATCCATCCTTTTAATAAATAAGTTTTACTGGTCAGAAAGCAGAGACAGAGAGAAAGTACTTTCCAAAGATGTCCCTCTTTAAGAGTAAAAATATAGTCATTGAATATTAAATGACTGGAGATATGCTTAAGTTGTTCAATCAGTTGTTACCTTGAAGCCTTAATTAAACTGTTTGGTTATAGCTCCGAGCCCCAACTATGCAGGTTAGGTGACTTCTTCATGGCTACACAGCTGAGGTGTCAGAGGAGGGGCTTCACAGTAGGTCTCCTGACTCAAAGCCTAACCATCTATCCCAAACTAAATCAAATATATCTTATTAAAGTGTCAGTATCAGCCACTGTATTATAGTTGATGATGCTTCTCAGAAGCAATATCCTGATCCTCATTTTTTTTCTTTCTAGGTAATGAATTTCACTGTTGTAATATCATAGTCTCCCAGGGATGGAAGGAGGTTATCAATAGGCCATTCAGTTCATCTTCCTTTTCCTCTGAGCCTGAGAATCTCTAAGGAAAAGTTCCTACCTTCTCTTAGAAACCAGTGTCAATGTTTAGCTTAATTAATGAGATAATAGATTGAAAGATTTAAAAGATTTTCCCCAATGAACCTTTCCAACACTTTCCAATGATGCATGTCCTAAAGTGGTTCCCTTTTCACTTTTTTCTGCTCTTGAGGGGAAAAAATGTTATTTGGCTATATCTACATGGCGTTCAAACAACTGAAATGGGCAAAATCCATCCAATCAAATGTTATATTTTGTTTTTCATGTGGTGCCAAATATGTGGGGTTTTTAAACTGAGATGAATAATTTGGTTGATTTTTAGGCAGAATAACATTTTGCACAGCAATTGCTTATGTCAAATAACCTTAATTGTAATTTAGGGATTATCTTATCTCATCATCTCCATCTCTGAGAATTCTTAGCTTTCTTCAATTGATGACCTCAATCTATGACAGGATATGATAAACATTTATTAAGTATCTACTAAGTTCCAGGCAATGTGTTGGGGATACAAATAATAAAAAAGAAAGATATTACCTACCCTCAAGAAGCTCACAAGACAACATGAAAAGGAATCAGAAAAGCAGGAAGGAGGAGCAGAGGGTAGTGGGAGTGGGAGCATGGTGATGATGGTGGAGTTGAAGCCAAGCAGAGCAGTTGGTGGTAAATGAAGAGATGACTGGGATTTTGGTCCCTCTGTAAAGGGAGCCTTCCAATCATTACTTCAGAAACAACTAAGAGTACTGATGAGATATGAGTACCAAAGCTAAAACATTATCTGAGTTGATAAAATTCTTGGTGATCAGTTTATTCAGGGTAAGGCAAGACCTCTAGCCAAAGACATATATATATATATATATATATATATATATATATATATGTGTGTGTGTGTGTGTGTGTGTGTGTGTGTGTGTGTGTATGCATGTATATGTATGTGTAAATAGAAATGTGTGTATATATGTATATATAATACACATGTATATACACACATGCAATGTACACGCATATGCATGTACATGCATATACACATATGCACATGCATACACACATTTGTACATATATGTACATATGTACATATGTATATACATAT
This sequence comes from Notamacropus eugenii, assembly GCF_028372415.1. Classification (NCBI taxonomy): domain Eukaryota; kingdom Metazoa; phylum Chordata; class Mammalia; order Diprotodontia; family Macropodidae; genus Notamacropus; species Notamacropus eugenii. The sequence goes on along the minus strand of NC_092874.1, from coordinate 25,155,532 downwards.
GTGTGTGATGACTTGAAAGGTTTGAGAGACATAGTTTCTGGGTAATCTAATCATTTGATTAACAAAGTCACCATATCATTAGTAAAAGGATGGTCATTTAGCCATCTCTCTTAGACCAAGGACAATTATGGTTGTGGTCTCACAGTTTACATACCCTTCAAAAAGTAAGTCTACGAGGGGGTGAGAGTGACATCGTGTCATCCTTGGACAGAAAGACTTAGATCTCTATAAGCAGACTGCCCCCAGCCTTAGACAATCTATTCAAAGAATGTATGCCCCACCCAAGTCTGAGCAGAACATAATGGCTACCCCACCAGGGTGGAGTCTTGGACAAGAAAGTTAATTCATTGTCATTATCAGCAATGTCCTTCAAGAGACTTAACTATTTTTTTTTAAATCAAGACCTTAGAAGAAGGGGAATACTCTGGATCTCCCCCAAATTGTTGGTTATTAGTAATCATTTTTCTCATGTGTCTATACATACACATATACATACACATACAAATGCATACACACATGCACCCTTCTAGCTCCACAATGAAAGAAATGATTACTAAAGTAAAAAGTACTACAGTTAAGAGGAAGTATCCTCCCATTTTTTTTTCCAGTCACTATTTATGGAATGTATTTCTCAAATGGGGATGGTGGGACTCAAAGAGCTTAAGTGTTTTACCCTCAGTCACACAGCTAGATTGTAGCAAAGAAGGGATTTGAACCCAGGTCTTCCAAAGGCCAAGAAAAGCATGCTAGCAAAACCTCAGACTTGAAATCTGGCAAGATATAAGCCAAATAAATTCTCAAGGACTGAACATCCTGTGAAAAGCCTTATATTCTGTTCACGCTGTGTATGTCGTTAAATGTTTTGCCATTTTTCATTGTGAATTTGTTGGCTGTTGAGAGACATTTTGTGGGCTTCAGCTGGGTAGATATTTTCAAAGAGCATGATTTATTTTTAAGCAATCTGTACCAACACCACCACCCCCATTCCCCCTATTGTCATTCTAAAAACTCCATTGATGATTTTCAGTTGAATATCAAAGTACTAGAAAATCTACCCTAGAGACTAATCCTGCACAGATGTTGGAGAGTCTCTGGTTTGACCCTGTCCTCTTTTCTACCTCTTATGTCTCTGATACTAAGATTCTCCAAGTGTTTCATAGATGAAGCCGTTTATGCAACAGGGAATTATTCCATTTTCAAAGGAAGCACCCCTCCCTTTTCTTTGCCCACCCCCTTTTTTGCCTTTCAAGTCATTTTCAACATTTTGGAGTTTAAAACACTGAGAAGTTTTAGAGCTCTGATCATAAAATATTTATACTCAGAAACTGAGTGAGATTTCCCAGTTTGCGTGAACTTTGAAGTACAAAAGTGACTTACATTTTCTTTTCAAAGACCATAATTGCTCCTAGTGAATGTCCCTTGACATCTTCAATCACTGAGATGGTCCAAAGATATACAGTTTGCTTAGCTTTTGCTCTCAGACTGGTACAGGTCTACATAGACTGGGTTAGGAAAGAACAAAGGTGGCACTTTTGTCTCTATGTATTATACCATTGTCCAGATATTAATGGAGGATATAGTGGGAAAATATATATATATATATATAAATACGTATTTATTGTCTATTTTCCTCCAATTTTTTGTTGTCCTACTATTCCTGTGGAGTGCTTTATACTCAAGAGAACTGATGTTTTGGAGTAACTTTTCTTTCCTTCGTTAAAAGATGCAAACTAGTCGTTCCATATTGTATTTTTATATCTTAGGCCACTCTGATCCATATCCGTTGCTTTGAACCTCAGCTTTATGACTGTTTAATAGCTTTATCCATTTTAGAAAAGAAAAGGAGAGACAAAAAAAATTGCAAAAATCCTAAAAGACCTTTATAGAATGTTTATGAGTATCTGCATATATTATTTCATAAACAAAAAAGAAAAATGAATATTTCAGTTTTCATCATTTCCAAATAAAGTCTGTTTTTTTTTCAATTTTATTTGATCATTTGGATAAATTATCAGTTTTCTTCCCCACACCAAAAATCAATAAATAAAATCACTTTCACATAAGCTGAATCTACATATATCTATTAAAAGGAAAAAAAATCCTTTATAAGCTGTAAGGTCCTTGGGAAAAGGGACTCTGTTGCTTTGTTTCTTTGGATCTCTAGGTCCTAGCATGTGTTTGCACATGGTAGATACACAATGAATGTTTGTTCATTTATCTCAGTTAACCCAGCTGACTCTTAGGGATCATAGATACAGAAAAAGCAGGTATCTTAAAGATCATCTGGTCCAATTCTCCCATTTTAGAGATGAGGAAAGTAGAGCTGGTAGTCAATCTTAGAATTCTCAGATTTCAAATTCAGTTTTCGTTTCAGTTTGCCATAGCAATTTCTTATATTTTTATTTCACTGAGATGAGGGGATAATTTTCACCACTGTGATATCTGAGGCCAGGTAGTTCAAGTCATCTGGGTGTTGGTGAAAACTGAGCAATAGTTTTCTGTCCTCCCCTCCCATTTAGGTTCACCATGAACAGCTTGTCACTGGCTAAAAATTTGCCAGTGAATAAGGGCATTGTACATTAGAAAAATTCATCCTTAGAATCAGCCAATCTCATCATAGGTTAAGAGACCTATTGATGAATGAATGAATGAATGAATGAATGAATGAATTATTGAATGAATAGCACTTAATATGTGGTAAGGATGGTTGTTAATATTTGGGATACAAATAGAAAGTATAACAGTTCTTACTTTCAAGGAGCTCACACTCTATTTGGGGGAGCCAACACATAAAAGAAAGTTTAGCTCTAGTGCAGATGGAAAGTCCAGAAGTACTAACCTTAGTCAAGTAATTAAAATGAAAGACCCAGGTAAATGCAGGACAAAGAATTAGGACAGATGGTATGACCTGGAGGATGTCAGGTGGCAATGACTATGTAGATGGTAAGGGCTAGAGGTCCTCCATCTCACTGAATGACATAAAATTGGCTTCTGCTATCTCATCTAAGCCATGTGAATTGTAAACAGCTGGGGTGACCCTGGCTAGAGAAGAAAGGTTGAGGGACTAGCTAGGTAGACTGTCCTAGGTAATGCTAGGATAAGAGAAACAGGAAACTTAGAGGTCATTTTGTCCATTCTGTTCACTTTAACAAGGAGGGAATTGAAGCACACAAAGAAAGACATTGACTTCCTCAAGGTCTTCCAAGTTGAATGCAGCAGAGTTGAGATCTAGATCCAGGAATTGTGACTTCAAATATACCTTTCCTTCCCATTGAATTGCACCATCTTTTAATTTAAAAGTGAAATCTGATTGACACAAGTAATAACACAATAATTAATATTGGCTGCCATTTATCCAGCTCTTTAAAGATGAAAAAGTGATGAGATAGTCTGTATAAAAACTTTTAATCTCAAAGTGCTTGATAAATGCCAGCTACCATTGTTGGTTTCATTGTTCTTGGCATCTGCCATGGGAAATACAAAGTACATTCCATTTTATCTGAAGCACTTTTCCTTAGGAAAATCTACCTCAATCTGTAAAGCTAATCAGTTCTTAAAGCCATCAGTGAGTCTCTTCTATCATTCCTGAGTAGCTGGCATCATATTTCTGGGAGGGCATTGATAATTGACAAGTGCAGAGGAAGGGGATTGGAATAGTAAAAGACATTCCATTAACTCCACATGAGGATCAGTTAAAGGAACTGGAAATTCTCAGCCTCGATTAGAGAAGATGTCAGAGAAGCTTGTTTGGTGCCTTTGAGTGATAGAAAGGTTGTCATGTGGTTAAACTTGTTCTCCTGGGTCCCAGAGATCAAAACTAGGCACCAAAGGGAAAAATTGTAGACAGGCAGACTCTTACAGCATGTAAAGAGATTCTTTTTGACAATTAGTGCTGTCCAAAAGTGGAGTGGCCTCCTGCTCCTCAGAGGTCTTTTAGCAAAGGTTGTGATTGTATGACTAGTCCTTGGGGATTGAGTAGAAAGGGATTCTTGTTTGAGTATTTAGGTAAGAGAAACCTAAATAGATTAGTTTAACAGCCAATCAGCTCTCTTCCAACTCCAAAATTCAATGATACTGTTCCCAAAAGACAACAACAACGGAAAGGAGTGGCAGAGAGTGAGACAGAGCTAACTTTACTTTTTAAAGGAGAAATTTTGATTTTTCCTAAAGAATGGGATTTACATGAGAAATGGAAAGTGGAGAGTTGAAAAGAATATACAAGTCTGATTCATTTTTTGTTGATGGTCAGATATAGAAGGAAAACTCTAGATCTGTCTATTTCTTTTCCTTCTGTTGGGATTATGGTGAAGGGTCACATGAAGAGGAACACTCATTCTAGAAACCAATAAAAGAATGAATAAATGAATGCTAAAAGAAAAAAAAAGTTTTCTAGCATGCCATGGGCCACCAGCCCTAAAATTATATGCTTTCAATCAATTAGATATAATATGCATTAAACATCTTTTTTGACCAGAGTGCCTTTTGTTTTCCTGTTCCTGAGATATCTATCTCCTGAATCTTTTCTACTAAATAATGCTGACAACAGATTCTTAGGCAAGGTCTGAAAGGCTGTGGGCAAAACAGATGAGACCCTGTATAAACAAAACAGTTGGGTTTGCCTCTGGCCTGTGGACCCAGATAAACCATCTGGAACTTCAATTCTGTTTTGTGTTCAATCACCCCTTCCAGCCATCAGTACCATTGCCTGTCTCTGCTTCTAATTTTGAAGAGATAGAATTCAATGCAGAGAACTCAACAGTAGAGAGGAAGAAACATAACTTATTGCCTCTGCCTGTAATGTTATTGCAAGGTTAATGATGGGTAAGAGTATGAGTTAAAGATCTCTCCTGCCCATTAATAGGCCTCAATACCTTTTGCTAATTTCTACTGAAACACTGAGTCAGAGGGTCATTCATGTTCTCCAGCTCTGAAAGTGTATAAGTATTCTTAGGTGAGGTTTTACTTTGGGGCTTACTCATTGGAAGGCCAGAGGAGACTCTGGGTAGCCTCTAAGTAGCCCCCCAGCTTTGAAAACACAGATGCTAGTGCTTCTGTCTCTGGTAACTATGCATGTATGGTCAGGCAGTTGGATCTCTCTGTTGATCTGTGATACATGTATTGCTTATTGTCAGACAGTTAGAAGCCCTGTCTCTTGGTCTTTCTGTTTGTAATTTATGCTTGTAATTTATCTTTGTATTTTCCCTAATATTCAGGATCCTGACTTTTTTCCCTGAGCTAAGTGAATGATATATGTGTTTGACTAAAGTAGATTTTTTTTACCCCTCAAAAGTTGCTTTCCTTTTCGAAAAGCACATCTAGGAACCTGTACAGCAGGCCCTCCTGTGTATGTCAGGGTCCTTGCTGTTACAACCTCTTTCCTGGTCAGTTTCTCGAGCAGATGTGTAGTAGAGGAAGCTTTCAACTTAGAATCAGCGTTCATGAGTTTAAAACCCAACACTGAAACTTAGGAGCTATGTCACCTTGGGCAAATCACTTCCCTTTACTGTGCCTCTATTTATTCCCCTACAAAATGAGAGGATTGAACTAGGTGATCTCTAATGTCTCTTCCAGCTTTAACATGAGCCCAAAGAAGATTGTGAAAAGGTAAATAAGTGAGTGAGTAAATGGATGGATGGATGAATGGATTTATGGATAAAGGAATATTTGAAGACAATTATGTTCTTTCATTCTTCTTTACCAGATACGCCTCTCCAGGTATTATGTCTTCTTTATGATGGTTAGGTACAAGTTATGTGTTCCATGTAAAAACATCTCTATATATGACTGTATAACTTCAATGCAAAAATGATTTTATTAAGATGGAATGAAGTAGGGGGCTTTGGCATAAGTTTTAATTAAAGTGTTGTGTTGTTGTAAGATGACTTGATCTGAAGCTAGGAAGGGGGAAAGAAATAAACATTTATATTATACCTACTATGTGCCAAGCACTGTGCTATTTTTTTAAAATATTATTCCACTTGGTCCTCACAAGAATTCTGTCAGGTAGATGCTAAAATTATTCCCATTCTGGGTTAAGGAAACTGGGGCACACAAAGATTAAGTAACTTCCCTAGGTTTCCACAGCTAGTAAGTATCTTTGGCTGCATTTGAACTTAGGTCTTCTTTACTCTAGGCCAGATCCTCTATCCAGTACAGCATTAGCTGCCTCACAAGAGCAAAGGACCTGGATTCTATTCCCATGAGTAACATTTACCAACCATATGCTCTTAGGCAAATCATTTCCATGGGCTTTAATTTCCTAATCTGTATAATGACAGAGTCAGACCAGCAGCACTCTAAGGTCCTTTTCACGTTTAGATTCTTGGAGTCTCTGACCTTATTTATGTGATACACTTAAAGCCATCTCCATCCTCCAAGAGTAGGCTGGCACAGGCCTTCTCTTATGCTCATGGGCTGCCTTGATAAGACAGCAATGATGGGTTTAGTTCATTCTAATGATCTCATTGGGACTTGATGAGCTTTTATAGATTATCTCCATGTTATAGACCAGGAAACAACATGGAAATGTAGAAATTGGTCCAGGGTCAGAAATGTAGAAAGTGTCAGAAGCCAAGTTCAAACCCAATTTGCCTACTTTTACACTAAACCCAACAGCCATTATTCTGTTTGGGGTTTCTTTCTTGTCTGCATTCATTCTTTCTAGATATTTCTGTGTCCTGGATGTGAAGAAGAAAAGAGGTTGAGCCTTGGTCAGTTTTGCTGTTGTTTGGAAGGGTGGTGTCAGTATATTTGGGCTTCATTTATCTCTAACATTCTCTCCTCTATCAAGACAGAAAAACAAGGGTTATCTTGCTCAGTCTGTTGTAGAGGGCACCAAATAATTACTTAGATTGGTATAAAAAAATGCATCCAACCCCACCTCTTTTAAGATATTATGGGTCTGGTACCAACCAAAGGTGACTCTGCAAAGCTAAGCTTCATCAGTGCAGGTTCACTTTTGATCTTTTTAAACCTGTGAGAAAATCCAGCTAGGCCCACAGAGTACTTAAGTAGATTCCTCTTAACAAATTAATCTCTTCTGATTTTCTTCTAACCTTCACTCTTAAAGCAGGGGTTCATAACCTTTGTGTGAAGCTTGTAGACCCCTTCTCAGAATAATAATCTTAACTGTAAAAAATAAAATACAGAATAATGAAGGAAATCAATTCTATTGAAATAGTTATCAAAATACTAAAAAAAAAAAAAATAGTTCCTTGACCCTAGGTTAAAATCCCATGATGTAAAGCTTAAATGGAGAGACCATCAACCCCAATTTTCTCCAGTCCCTGAATTTCAAGGGATTTCAGATTCAGAGCTGTGTTGTTGTTGTTTTTAAACTGACTGAAATGGCCTGGCTGCAAGTGAAACATGGGCCTGGGGAATATCATAGATCCCCAAAGAGGGTCCATGGGCAATCTCAGAAACCCATTAGGTCAGAAACTATATCATGGATACACAAGGAGGCTGTTTGTCCTGGCAGGCAGCCATACTCTGATGGTAATGAGCATAGTGTAAAACAAAATCATTTGCTAAGGGGGAGAGGAAAATGAAGAATCTATTAAATTCATTTTCTTTCTCACAGGGTTACCCTGAAAAAGCATGCAAGTTATGTTAGCGTGACCCTCTGCTTGCTGTTCTCTCCTCATGAATAATATTTGTATGGGGGCCAATGGTGGATGTTGACAAGGGCATTCTTAATTTTGATTTTACTGTGTGCCATCTGATTCCCTCAGGCAGCATATGCAATATCAAAAGGAGGAGCTCTCTGTGCTGGGCCCTTATATCATTTTAGCTGTTTTTCTGATGGGAAGAAGGGAGAGGCACAGGAAGACTGACTGAGTATAAAATGGGGCTACTTCTTAGCCTTTTGATTTCCTTTTGCTATGGCTGTGAATTAGAGTCCACCAGCCAGACCTTTCTAAGAGTGCACATAAATGGTAGATAAAATGGTAGGAAATATCCATGAGCCAGTGTGGACTGTGGCAACAGATCCATGTTCTACTCCACTGACTTTGTCTCAGCTTTTGAAATCCATGGGAACTATTCCTCTCATCTTGTTGGCTCTCAAAGGTGATGGTGGGTACGTATGAATTGTTATGTTGCTTCTGGCTGTTCACATGTGTTTTCCAGGATGGTATCAGTGCCTAGCTGCACATAGGCCACAGCAGGAATTCTTAATCTTATTCTGTGTCATAGACCTGCTTTGGAAGTCTGTGGAAGACAATGGGTGTCTTCTCAGAGTAGCCTTACAAAGGCAACCACTTATATTTAAAGGTAGATATCTTTTTTTAATTTAAATTCATGAATGCCCAGTTAAGAACTCCTGGTCTAGAGAGACCAGCTAGAATGTGGAGAAGTTCCAAATTCTAGGTCTTGGCATACCAGGTGATAATTGGCCAAGGATTCTTTGACTGGATCACATCCAAATCACGAAGCCCCAGACAGACGTGAATGCATGGAATAATGACAGATATGCAGATACATATGGGGACAGTAGGGAGATGCTGAGACCGAGGGGGGCACCATTTACTGAAGAAAAGGTGAAGAAATGAACTTCCCTTTGTGCCCAGAGAACCAAAGGTTATGTAGGACATAAGCTCTTAAATGTGGTTAGTTTTCTTTTGAAGCCTGTCAGAAACCCCAAGAGATAGAAGGGTGTTGTGCAGAGACAGCATCTAACTTCCATTTCTCTTCTACCCATTCTGGCTTTTTGAGGGCAAGGACTACTGGGGCTGGGCATTGTTACAACTGGTTTTAAATTAAATCCAATTAAAAGTGGCTGAAAACACTGGCACAAAGATTCCATAGAACATGCCCATGAAATATTATAGAACTAAAACATCATTTATAGGGCTGTAGAGTAGTTCATGTGCACTTGATACAATCAAACTCGTTGTCCCTCTCTGCTCCCCAACAGACCTGTTCCTTCTCTTGAAGTCCTTATTCCTGTTAAAAGTCCCACCACCCCTTCACTCATCAAGAATCAGATTGTGTGTCACATTTTTCCCCTCCCTCTCCTTTTGTGCTTGTCAAATAAGTTTTTTTTCCCTGTAATTTTGCCTCCTCGTAGTCCATGTGTGATACATTCTTACTCCTTTGAATTGGACAAATTGTCTTCCTTCCCAGATCCACCAGTCCAATTCAGCCATCAACTGTCAGACAATTATTAAGCACCTCCTAAAAGGCAGACACCATGCTAGGAGCTGGAAATATAAAGATAGAGGAGAAACCAGTTCCCTTCCTCAAGGGGTTTTCAGTATAGTTTGTTTCCTACTCATCCTTTAAGGCTTAGCTCACATGGGACCTCTTCCACCAAGCCTTCTTTGATGTAGCTAGAAGGAATTGTTTCTTCTCTTATACAGGCTCTGAGAGCAGCTTATATCTCCCTTATTATTTCTCATTCTTCCTTTTATTAGTAATATATGTACTTATCCTAAAAAGTAATGGATAGAATTAAAGGATGAGTTTGAATTCTGGCTCTGCTACTTACTGCTTATGTGCCTGAGAGCTAGTCACTTAACCTCCCTGGGCCTCTTTCTCCTCATCTGTAAAATGAAAATTGGACTAGATGATCTCTAAGGTCCCTTCCTGCTCTTAATATATCTGATTCTGTAATCCTGATTATTATATGCACTATTACATAACTGACCAGGGACAACACAGCCTCAAGATAATGAGGGAATACTGGATATTTGGCTGGGCATTTTTCAGTTTATTTATTTGCTTCATTGGTTGGTTGGTTTCATTGATTTTAGGAAATTTCTTCAACACTTGTAGTTTGGTATCCCCTCTATGACGTAGAGTATTAAAAAATTAATTGTGGCATTGGAGGGTTAAATGATTGTAGTATTACTTTCAACCAAGTCTTTTTTTTTGTATTTTTTTAAAATTCCATTTTATTTATTTATTTTTAGTTTTCAACATTCATTTCCACAAGATTTCGAGTTCCAAATTTTCTCCTCTTCGCTCCTGTCTGCCCAACCCAAGACAGTGTGCATTCTGAATACCCCTTCCCCCAATCTGTCCTCCCTTCTATCATACCCTTCCCTTCTCTTATCCCCATCCCCTTTATTTTCTTAGAGGACAAGATAGATTTTTATACCTCATTGCATGTATATCTTATTTCCAAGTTGCATGTAAAAACAATTTTTTAACATTTGTTTTTAAAACTTTGAGTTCCAACTTCTCTTCCTTCCTCCCTCCCCACCCATCCCCACTGTGAAGGTGAGCAATTCGATATATGTTATACATGTGTAGTCATGCAAAAGACTTCCATAAAAGTCATGTTGTGGAAGACTAAGCATATTTCCCTCCATCCTATCCTGACCCCCATTTATTCTATTTTCTTTTTTGACTCTATCTCTCCTCAAAAGTATTTACTTCTAATTACATCCTCCTCCCATTTGCCCTCCCTTCAATCATCCCAACTCCCGCTTATCCTTTCTTCCCTACTTTCCTATAGTGTAAAATAGAGTTCCAAAGCAAATTGAGTATTCATGTTATTCCCTCCTTAAGCCAAATGTGATGAGAGTCAGGTTCACTTTTTTCCTCTCTCACTTCCCCCTCCTCCCTTCCATTGAAAAAGCTTTTTCTTGCCTCATTTATGTGAGACATAATTTGCCCCATTCTTTTTTTCCCTTTCTCTCCCAATGTATTCTTCTCTCACACCTTTATTTTATTTTTTTAGATATCATCCCTTCCTATTCAACTCACCCTGTGCCCTCTGTCTATATGTATATAATCCCTTCAATGACCCTAGTACTGAGAAAAGTCTCAAGAATTATAAATATTATCTTTCCCTATAGGAATGTAAACAGTTCAACTTTAGTAAGTCCCTTATGATTTCTCTTTCCTGTTTACCTTTTGATGCTTCTCTTGATTCTTGTGTTTGAAAATCACATTTTCTATTTAGTTCTAGTCTTTTCATTAAGAATGCTTGAAATGCTCTATTTCATTGAATGACCATTTTTTCCCCCTGAAGTATTATACTCAGTTTTTCTGGGTAAGTGATTCTTGGTTTTAATCCTAGTTCCTTTGACTTCTGGAATATTGTATTTCAAGTGCTTTGATCCCTTAATGTAGAAGCTGTTAGGTGTTGTGTTATCCTAATTGTATTTCCACAATACTCAAATTGTTTCTTTCTGGCTGCTTGCAATATTTTCTCCTTGACCTGGGAGCTCTGGAATTTGGCTTACCATATTCCTAGGAGTTTTCCTTTTGGAATCTCTCTCAGGAGGTGATGGTGGATTCTTTCAATATTTATTTTACCCTATAGTTCTAGAACATCAGGGCAGTTTTCCTTGTTAATTTCTTGAAAGATGATGTCTAGTTTCTTTTTTCGATCATGGCTTTCAGGTAGTTCCATAATTTTGAAATTGTCTCTCCTGGATCTATTTTCCAGGTCAGTTGTTTTTCCAATGAGATATTTCACAGTGTCTATTTTTTCATTCTTTTGGTTTTGTTTTATAATTTCTTGATTTTTCATAAAATTCCATCTTCTCCATTCTAAACTTTAAGGAATTATTTTCTTCAGTGAGCTTTCAGAACTCCTTTTCCTTCTGGCCAGTTCTGCTTTTTAGGGCATTATTCTCCTCATTGGCTTTTTGGATCTCTTTTGACATTTGGGTTAATCAATTTTTTACAGTGTTATTTTCTTCAGCATTTTTTGGGGTCTCTTGTAGCAAGCAATTGACTCACTTTTCATAATTTCTTGCATCACTCTCATTTCTCTTCCCAATTTTTACTCTACTTCTCTTACTTGATTTTCGAAATCCTTTTTGAGCTCTTTCATGTCCTGAGACCAATTCATATTTTTCTTGGAGGCTTTGGATGGAGGAGTTTTGATGTTGTTGTCTTCTGTTTGCATGTTTTGGTCTTCCTTGTCACCAAAGTAAGACTCTATAATCTGAATTCTTTTATTTCTTTTTTGCTCACTTCCCCAGCCATTTACTTGACTTTTGAGCTCTTTGCCAAGGTAGATCTCTGCTTCCGGTGGGGATGGGGGGTATACTGTCAGCTGCTCTATCCCCGCATAATCTGTGGGCCTTGAGCTCCAGAAAAAGTCTCTGTCTCTGCCCCTGCTGCTGCTATGGGTTCCTCTGCCCCCTTCCCACTCTGCTGCTCTGAGGCTGGGGCCAGACCACTCCATTCTCCCACACTGTTGCCACAGGCTTTTTCCACTGACCTTGCAATTTGTTCTCAGCATTTTGGGGTGTTGAAGTCTGGAAACTGCCACAGGTTTGGGAGATTCGGTCACCCTAAGGCCTAGTCAAGTCCTGTCTGTGCCTGTGTGGCCCATGTTGGACTGCGCCCTGCCCCCCATGTGGCAAGGTAGATATTTCCTGATCTTTAAGGCTGTCTTGGGCAGGAGATTTGCTTCACTCCATCATTCTGTGGGTTCTGCAGCTCCAGAATTTGTTTAGAGTCATTTTTTACAGGTATTTGACTAGGCTTGGGGGCAGTGCTCTAGAAAGTGCATGCTGTTCCAACTAAATCTTTCTAGTGTGAGTCTAGCTCTCTAACCATTAGCCTTTCTTATAGCAATTTATAAAGAGGGGATTTATCAAGTAATTTCAAATCCTTTCTGAGAAATGGCTATTGATAAAAAAAAATTTGAAAATTGCTTAAAAATCACAACGAAGTGATCTTTCCTTCTTATTCTGCCTTCTAGAACATCCTAAAACTCAATAAAATACAACTTGCAACTGTCAGTTTATACAAATATATATGTGTGTGTATTTGTGTGTCTATGTGTGTATGTATATGTGTGTGTTACATATATATGTATATATATGAATTTTTTTTAGTTACCTTGGTGTGAACATATCTGTGTATTGCAAGGACCCATAAATTCACTGCGTTCAAATCCTGCTTCTGGCTATACTAACCTGTATGACCATGGCAATTTTTGAACCCAGTTCTATATTTCAGGAAGCCACAGTGTCTTGCAGTTTGGGAATATACATTCACACATTTTAAGACATAGCTCTAAATGCCCTTCCTCATGGTGAGATAAATGATCATGCCTCTCTGTTTGATTGTAGCCTCTCTGTCTTTCTTAGAACATCAGGGTGAACCATAAATTGTGTTTGCAACAACCCCACTTAACAGTAATGATACTTTTAAGGAACAGTTCATGGAAGGAAAGAACCTTTTTTCCAAAAGTCAATTTGAAGTTTTCTTGTTTGCCTTTAATATTTCATTACATTAATTTTTCAAAAAGACAAAACAAACCTTCATCAAGTGAAACTGAGCATGACCCCCTCCGATCTGTACATCTGTTCCCCTCCTGCTGTTTTCTTGCATAATTCATTTTAATATATTTAAAGTATACACTTCATTAAAATTCGCAACACCCCAGTTTACATATAAAATTTACATCAAAGGGAAAAAAAACTGTATAGAAAGAGGTTCCTTCTATTTCTTTCTGTCCTATTGCTGTCTTAGTGATGGATATGAAGGTGTCTTTTCTCCATTTACCTTGGCAGGGTGGTGTTATCTGGGTGTATCTTAACTTACCTGGCTGGAGAATTTGTCATATTTTTAGTTCTGTTTAAAATTTCCTCCAGGATGTTTTGACTTTCTTCCTCCTTTCTAAAACCCTTTGTTCTCTGTAAAGACCTTAAGCAATATTGGTCGTCCCTTCTTGTCCCCCTCTGCTTCCTCTGCTCAGTCCCATAATGTATGCGCCATATATACTACATGAGTGTCTGTCCGCCAAAGTGGGCACGCAGAATGCTAATCTGTGAGAAATTCCTCTGTGGAGAGATGGCTTTTTGAGCTCCTGCCTGCAGTGCAGGGAGGGAGAGGATTGTGGGCTTTTATTACCTTGTTCTTTTTGAGACCTACCCTTGTGTGTTTCACATTGGAATGGTTCCCATGTTCTTTGATTGGCTCTTTCTTTTTTATTCCTTCTTCCTCCCTCTCTTTCTTTCTCTTCCTTCCTTCCTTTCTTTTTCTTTCTCTCCTCTCTTTTTTCTTTCTTTTTCTTTCTTTCTTTCTCTCTTTTCTTTCTTTCTTTCCTTCCTTCTTTCTTCCTTCCTTCCTTCCTTCCTTCCTTCCTTCCTTCCTTCCTTCCTTCCTTCCTTCCTTCCTTCCTTCCTTCCTTCTTTCCTTCCTTCCTTCCTTCCTTCTTTTTCTTTCTTTCTTTCTTTCTTTCTTTCTTTCTTTCTTTCTTTCTTTCTTTCTTTCTTTCTTTCTTTCTTTCTTTCCTTCCTTCCTTCCTTCCTTCCTTCCTTCCTTCCTTCCTTCCTTCCTTCCTTCCTTCCTTCCTTCCTTCCTTCTAGAATAGTGTATGATTAAGCCTTAACTCAAGGACTAGTAAACTTGACAAGATATTTATTCTTTCTTAAGTTCCCCCCAAAACATAGAAGACACAGGGACAGGTCAGAGAAGTGATTTACTTACACCAAGGTTTTAACATTTTTGGTCATCTGGTGAATGCTATAGACTCCATCTCAGAATTATTTCTAAATACATAAAAAATAAACATATAAGACTGCAAAGGAAACCAATCCTATTGAAATGTGGTTATCTATCTATCTAATATATATAATCTAATCTATGTAACTAGATCTCTTTCTATCTCTGCAGCTTTCTATCCATATGTACTTATATGTCTATCATGTTATAGTCTAATAAAATATTCTATGTTGTATGTATGTATTGATATATACATGAATATTATAATTATATAGACATGCACACATGTATAAAGTTCCTACATACATTCACACGCATACATCCATATACCAAGTTCGTAAACACTGGATTAAGAACCCTTGTCTCAGAATATAAGCTCCTTGAGAGTAGTCACTTTCTCTTTGTCTTTAAATCACTAGCACCTAATGTAGTGTGTAGAACAAGGTCAACTCAAAATGTTTCTTGAATTGGATCATGTAGGATACTATATCCAGCACTAAGAGGAACTTCAGAGGCCATCAAGCCCAACTGCCCTATTTTACATAAGAGGAAACTGAGACTCACAGAGGTCACATTGTTTTCCCAAGGTCACACAGGTAGGAAATATCACAGGTGAGATTTTAATTGAACCCAGGTCCTCTGACTCCATAGGCAGTCACTGCGCTGCGCTGAACTGACTTACATCCACATAATTGGCTAGAATTTAAATAACTAAAGAATTAGCATTAGATGCCTACCATGTAAGAAGTTATTACAGCAGGATGAGGACAATAAAAGAGTATTTACTTAAACCCAGATCCAAGCAAGAAAAGCAAATCCAAGGGCTTCTCCCTATAAAAAATATGGGAAATATTTAGCAATTTTAGTGTTATATAGTTAGGAAAGTTTTGACCAAGAATTTGAAAAACATTATTATTGTCATCATTAGGTGTTGTCTACATGATGACAGGAGAATGCAAAGAATGTGTCACTCACTCTATTGGGAGGATGAGCTGTCAAAGTGAGGAAAAAACCTGTACAGGCCTCATATGGGGAGGCAAACAGGCTGGGTGGAGATCTCCATCTTTGGAGGGAACACATATATTTAAGAGATCCCAAATCAATTGGTACAGTACCTTTTGGTGCTTAGAAGTTCAGTATTGTTATTGATTCATCGTCTGTGGTTCCATTTAGAACTACATGATGCTTTCTGAGCAAAGTTTGATATACTTACTGTTGGATGCCAGGGAGAGAGGGTCAGCCTTCAGTGAGGGAGATGTCAAGCCTCTCCTTGACATATGCTGCTTGTGTGACCCTGGGCCATCCTCTGAGATTAGGAATTGCTAAACACTTGTTGATCTGCTCTGGTAGAAGGGGAAGGGACCTCTCAGCACTGATGAAATCACAAGACCAGAGCAAAAAATTAATTAATGAATAAATATACGTGTGTATATATGCATGTATGTATTTATACATGGATGTAGCATGCGTACATGAATGTGTATATATGTGTGGATAACTAGATGCTAAAAAAAGAGAAATGGATGGATAGCTAGATGGACAAATGGGTAGACAGATGAATGTAAGTTAGAATAATACAACTAGGTGGCAAAATTCTAAATAAATCCCCCTGGATTTCCTTTCTCAAATCAGTTGAATTCTCCAGTTACAAAGTGCTAAATCAGTCCTGTTCTATTATCTACCCTGTGCCTGGATGATTGAAATTCTAAGTACATTAAAAATGGAAAAATATAAAGGATTACTGTTCTCCTGTGTGTATTAAAAGTTGGCTTAAAATCTCTTACTTTACTGCCTTCTGGTATCAGTTTTCAGACATAATTTATCTTCAAAATGTAAGAAAAGTAACAGTGACTTTGATGTGAAGTTGCCGGCTTTTTCATTCCAGACAGTAATCTTTTTTTGTTTTTTTTCAATGGGGCACAGAGCCCAAGGGTCATATTTTTCCTCTGTCAAGCCCCTAGATGAACCAAAACCCCCAGAGGAGGACATGGTCAAAGGCCAAGCATGGGGAGCTTCAGACGGGGACTGGCTTCCTTAAGGAACCCCTCTGTCGATCTCTCCATCTGTGCTTTCACTGAGCACAGCTCCAGCCAGCAAAATGGCCAAAATTCGAATGCACACTTTCTGTCCTCAGTGATGCTTGCCAGTGGTGCTGAGCAGTGACGCAGGCAATCCCAAACAGACACAGATCATCAAAAAATCCTCGTGCTATTTTTCATAGGCTGTTTCATAGAAAGAAAATGTATTTTCATAATTAGACTTTATGTGGCAACATGAATTTTCCTTCTCTGTGTGCATGCGGACTGATGGAGTTGGAATAAATGAGAGCAAAGATAAGCCTGCAATATGTTCCAATTTTCTTTGAATATTCTTCACTTGATTAGTGAAAAATACTTTGTAGTCCAAGAGGCAGTATAATGTTATAGATACCAGACAGCTGGGTGGTATGGTGGTTAGAGTACTGAACCTGGAGTCAAGAAGTCCTTAGTTCAAATCTGGCCTCAAACACTTATTAACTCTGTCTGTCTCAGTTTTCTCAACTATAAAATGGGGACAATAAGAGCATATCCTTCCAAGGACTGTTGTGAGGATCAAATGGGTTAACATCTGAAAAGCACTTGACATTGTACCTAGCACATAGTAGGCACTTAATAAATGTTTATTGTCTTTCCTTCTCTGTGGGATAGAGTACTGGGTTAGAGAGTATATGAAACTGATTTTTAGTCCAACTCTGACCAAAGGTAAATCCTTTAATTTCCTGAGCCTCAGGAAACTCTCTAAACCTAATATCTGAAGAGGTAAGAAAACCAACACTGACCTGATCCCAGATACCTGATCTAGGTCCCTTGAGGAAAGGAAATGCTTTAATTGTGTTTCTTTGGTCACTCTTTCCCTCCCAAACCCCACAAAGTCTTGCAATCCAGTAGCTGCTTAATAAATGCTAAGTATTTTTCATTTAATTGTATTTAATTTTATTAGTTAAGTTATTTAAATTAATTAATTAATTTGTGGAAATGTTGACTTTTGCTAATTAAAGGGGGAATGGGTGGTCCTTGGGATGTCCATGGAGAAAATCATAGGATCATAAATCTGCATCCGGAAAGGACCTCAGAAGCCACCTAGTCCAATTCCCTAAATTTATAGATAAGGAAACTGTGACTCACAGGGAAGTTACTTGCCCAGGACCAAACAGGTAGCAAACACCAGAGGTGGACTTGAACTGAAAAGTTCTGCTTCCAGTACCAGTATTCTTTCCATTGAGTCTTTGATCTATAAAATAATGATAGTACCAAACTAGGACTGTTGGGAGGGTTTAGTCATTGGGAGATTTCACATGTGAATTGCTTTGCACTTTTGCAAACCTTAAAACATGATATAAATGCTAGCAAATATCATTAATATTACTAGCACATCATCTTGAGACTAAGATCCTGAAAAGCAAACACTGAAGCATTAAAACTTTGTATTTTCCTCAGTGCTATACACACAATAGGTGCTTAAAAAGCGTTTAATTGATGATGCATTTGGGAAATCAGGTACTATGTTCAGTTTAACATATTACTCAGTACAGTGTTTTGTGGCTAATTCATGATGCAGATAAGACTGTGATGATGCTGCCGCTGTGGGCATTTCAGGTTGCCACCCACCTTGAAAATCCATAATTCATGACTTGAGTATAAGGTCATGATGATCATAGTTGGAATTTACCTCATGCTTTAAAGACTGCAAAGTACTGTGCATCCATGGTTTCATTTGAGTCTCATAAAAATCCTGATAAGTAGATACTACATTAACACCCATCTACAGATAGGGAAACTGAGGTGGAGAGAGGGAAAGTGATTTTCCATGGTCACACAGTTGGCAAGAGTTGAAGGGTCTAGTTCTTCAGCTAGCTAGGTCCCTCTAGGTTGAGGTCATGGGGACTTGTCCCTTGCTCAGTCTGTCTCCTTCCTGTTTGGTCTAGGCTCATTACTCTGAGGTTGGCATCCTTAATCCTGGAAGTCCTTCAGTTCCATCCCCAACTCAAATCTCAGAGGACTTATTCTAGTTTTTATACTTATTTAAAGGGTTCTCTCCTACAAGGGTTAGTTTAAGGGGTCCTCTCCAACAAAGGGAGTACTTTTTTAAAGACAGGTACCCAGAGTATGAACATGAGTCTGGTATGATGTGGGTTATTGTTGAGTCATTTCAGTCATGTCTGACTCTTCATAAGCCCATTTGGGGTTTTCTTGGCAAAAATACTAAAATGGTTTGCTATTTCCTTCTCCAACTCTTTTTACAGATGAGGAAACTAAGGTAAACAGAATTAAGTGACTTGCCCAGGGTCAGACAGCTAGAAGTATCTGAGGCCAGATTTGAACTCAGGAAGATGGGTCTTCCTGATTCCCAGCCCAATGCTCTATTGGCTGCAGTGCCATCTAGCTGCAGACTCAGGTATGAAGAAGACCCCAAAAGGAAAAGATTCTATTCCAGGCACACGCTTACCTAGGAGACCTTGTGTTCACAGCCCAGCTTAGTAGGGGAAGGGAGATATTTTCTAGAGTGGTGTATTTAATTGTGAACATCAGAGTTTAAAAACAATGATAAGCCAGGCACTACCTAGAGAAGGACAGGCAGAACGGTGAAACCTAGTGAATGACATGAGGACCAGATGAAAAAAAAGGGAATGTTTAGCATGAAAAATAAAAGTTTAGGGGTGGGGAAATAAGGGAGGTCTTGCAGCCATATTCAAATATATGAATGACTATAATGTAGATTAGTGTTCTCTTTGGCCCAAGAACCCCATAGCAATGAGTAAAAGCTGAAAAGAAGCAAACGTAGGCTTGATAACAGGAGAAATCTTAACCCTGAGTGCTAACCAAAGTGAAGCCAGCTGCCCTGAGAGCTGCTGAGCGTCCTCTCTTGGGGGTCCTCAAGAAGAGGCTTAATGATTATACGTTGAGGATTGTAGAATGGGGATTCCTTGTGAGTATGGATTGGATTTGCTGGCTGCTGAAATCCCTTCCAACTCTCAGGTTTTATTGGTCTATGATTTTGTGATTTGTTACCTGTGGAAGTTTGGGCAAAGTGACGATGTGCAGATGTGTGAGAATGAAAATACTGCTATTTAAAAATGGAACTCAAGCAGGGAATCATTTAGAAGCAGAGAAGACACTGTGGGATCTTCATTCCCTAGGGGTACAGGTGTGCTGGGTGTCTATGGAATAAACTCCATCGACACTTCGTGAACAAATCTTCATGGTATGTGGTGCTGAGCAGTTAAAGCTGCTTTTCTCTGTAGTAACAGTAAAAGCGTCATCCTCCTCACAAAGCCAGGCTACCTCAGAAATCATTCTCTGTAGGGTATGGAGGAAAGAAAACAGAGTTAGCTTCAGAAGACCTGGGTTTAAATCTGACTCTCTCCCTTACTTTCTGAGTGACTTTGGACAAGTCACTGCATCATAGATCTCAGTCCTCTTCTCTGTAAAATGAGCAAATAGGATTAGATGATCTCTGAGGTCTCTTCCAGCTCTCAATCTGTAATCCTGTCACATGTAAACTCTGCCAAGATAATTTAATGCCATAAAAGGAAGTTTAACAACTTGGTAATTTTCTGAATGACAAAACTATCTTATAGCATATATGACTAATCTAAGGTAGCTAGGCGGTACAGTGAATGGAGCACCAGCCCTGAAGTCAGGAGGACCTGAATTCAAATCCAGCCTGGGACACTTACTAACTGTATGACCCTAGGCTTAATCCTGTTTGCCTCAGTTGCCTTATCTGCTAAATGAGCTGGGAAAGGAAATGTCAAGAAACTCCAATATCTTTGCCAAGAAATTCCCAAAAGACATTAAGAAGAGTCAAACATGACTGATTGATTAAAAAACTATATATGACATCTAATCCTCATCAATCCTGAAGGTTCATGTAAATTCAAGACAGTTGAGACAACTCATCTCCAAAAGCTATTTCTCTATTTCCATGTAGTTCTTTGGCCTTCTCGCTTTAAAAGTCTAAGTTACACATCAAGAGCTGGAAGGGACCTCAATCCAATCCCTTTCACTTTACAGATCAGAAAATCAGGTCTCAGGAAAGTTGCTTCTTGCACAAAAGAAGAAATGTTACAGGAATTAGATTTGAAAGAAACCTGAGGGATCAATTCCTTTATTCTATGAGGAAACTGAGGCTGGGTCACATGGGCCATAGATCACAGAGCAAGGCCTGGAAAGGAGAACAGAAGTCATCTAGCATATGCTCTCATTTTACAGATAAGGAAATGGAGGTCCAGAGAAACCAAATAAGTTATTCAAGGTTACATGGCTAGAATAACAAGAGTTCCAAACCAGGTGCTCAGGCTCTTTCCAATATCCACCATTTCTTCCCATGCCCAAGTCCCTGTTCTAGGAGCAGGCTTGTATTCATTTTGGTCCTCTCTGTTCTGACTCTCAAACATCTCCATCTTCACTTTTCCATGTCTTTATTTCTTGGCCCACTTGGGAAGGAAGCTCCCTTTTTTCACAACAATGGTAGAGCATTGTCTTCTCCTTGATATATAACCTACTTTAGAGTTCCCAGAGATTTTCTGCTTCTGTATCTCTGTGCAATGAGTACACAAACAAACAATAAACAAACTCTATTGTTGCAATCCCTCGGAGTCAGACACCATTTGACAGCAAGGGTCTGGGCAAAGGTCCTGCCTTCCCAGTGGTCACTGTCATGGAACTTGTTCTACTTTCTTTGAGAGTCAGTATAGAGTAATGACTAGGGTAGTGTACATGGAGTTGGGGAGACCTCCTCTTGATACCATGCTTCCCTTTCTTTAGTTTCTTTAACTGTAAAATTAGAGAAGTGGATTCAGTGACCTCTAAGGTCCCTTTTAGCTCTATCATCTTATCTTTTTGATAGAGTTCTACTGGTACTTTCCTTTGTGTAGCCCAAGTCTCCTTGTGAAACCCTTTGCTAGATAACTTGAAGACAATCTTCTTTGACCACCAATAGAACATAAACTTCTTGAGGGCAAGAGCTGTTTAGCTACTGTATTGTATCCCCATTATTTAGCAATAGTTTTAGACACCTAATCTGTCTGTCTGTCTGTGTTCATCCTTTATTTTCGAAGAAGACCATGACCTCAGAGAAATGATGACATGACTTGCACTTGACTTTGTTTTGAGTAAGGGAGGGCTGTGCAAGGTCACCAACCTCACTTTCTTCTCCTGAGCCATCTGGGTGCAGTGATCAGATATTCATCAGGATTCCTGGAGATGGCCCAGGGTGCAATGGGAAACTTTGACCTTTGTAGGCTGGCCTTTTCAGGTACTCACTTAGAAGGAGATAATGCCCACTGAGTGAACAAAAGATAAACATAACTAAATTAACAGAAACTGTTACTAGTGATAATCACTCCAAGTCAGCCATTAAGTGGACCTTGGGCAGGGACCTATTGTTGTCCAGTCCATGGGCTTCAGAGTGCACTGGATTTAAGGTTTCGGGAATAGGAAGTGAGGGAGGAAGGAAGCAAGTAAGGAAGGAAGGAGGGAGGAAGGGAGAAAGGAAGGAAGGGAGAAAGGAAAGAAGGAAGGAAGGGAGGAAGGGAGAAAGGAAGGAAGGAAGGAAGGAAGGAAGGAAGGAAGGAAGGAAGGAAGGAAGGAAGGAAGGAAGGAAGGAAGGAAGGATGGATGGATATCTAGCCAGTAAACCCCAAAGGAAGGGGACAGGGAGACAGAAGGGAGAGGATGAGCTGGGTTACCCAGCTAGCTGGGTTCCCACTCAGGTAGCTTGGTCTACTCAGTCTGTGTTTGTCCTTCGTTTTCAAAGAAGACCATGACATCAGAGAAATTTATTTAATGGTTGCCTATTGAATTGAATAGAACACTAAAAGCAAATAACTCCCCCACAAAACAATTTACCCCAGAACTTTTAAGGCTAATCTGTATCAATCAATAAACATTTATGAAGTGCCTATGTGCCAACTACTGGGCCAAATACCGTGTTACCTGCTACTTCACAGGGTGGTTTTGAGCAAAGTATGTAGATTTATAAAGGGAAGCAACTGTTTCTTGTCTGTGACCCACCAGCTTTTGAGTGTGACCATTTTCACAGCTTATCAATTTTCCCTTTTCCTGGTGATTTCTATTTAAGGCATCATTCCATTTCGGCCTCCCTTCCCCATTAACAGAACACCACTCAGCTGACCCTGCTCCATCACAAATGGAACCACCTTTGTTATCCCATTCTTTTCTCTACCTTCTGTGGCAGCTGATATATCCATATCATCCTCTCCTAGTGGCTGATAGTGAGAACACTAGTAAATCCTTCAGCTTTTCTGTCTCCTGCTACTTGCTCACTGACCTTTTACAAATTTAATTATTTATACCCAATTCGGTTTTCTGTTTCTAGTCTCCCCATCCCCCTGCTAATGTATTGAATGTAGATTTCATATTTTCAGACCACACAGTGGAATATGCCCCAGGAAATCTCTCACTTTCTGAAGCCAAGTGACAAATGAAAAGGGAAATGCCAAAGGATTTTGCGATTTGAAACAGTGTATGGAAATAAGAATGCAATGCTGATGTTATACTGTAACATATTCACTTCCCCTCCTGCAGGGAAGAATTTTTCACAGAGAACTGGGGCACTTTTCCTGATCAGGTATACTATAAAAGCCTCTAGTCAGCAGTGAGACATGCTGTTGCTTGATCCCTCAGCCACAGGAGAGTGGGCTCAAACTTTGAATTTGCCTCTTCTCACTTCCTTCAAAAAGATCACAGTTTGACTCATCAGTTGCCCCGTGCAAGCATCCCTTAAGCCTAGTGATATGGGTTGGAAGATAAACAACTAGTAAGGAAAGACAGGAACAAAGAAAGCCTTCAGTGAATATGATAGGATAGCAGAGAAAGCCATAATGACAATACAACTTTGACCCTAAAATGTTAAAGAAACACAGATGGGTATGGCTACCTACAGAAAAAAATAGATGAGTTGAGTCACAAGGGGGAGCTATTGAACTCTTGGATTGTTCTGTTCAACAAAAAGAACTCAGAAGATGCTCTCCACCTCTGACTAAGCTCTCTCTTACTCTCAGAAAGCTGGACAGCTCCTTCCTCTTGAGCTATTCTTTTAGTGAGTGAGAGTGCTTGTCGTCTCAGTAGTCTTGGGGAATCCCAACCCTCCAAGTCTTTGACTCCATATTTTCTCATCTCTAAAGACTGGTGGCGAGGGCCAAAGAGCTCTTAGCTGGACTGACTCCTATTCCTAGTCTCATCCCAAATTCTTTCTCCTGCCACAAAAAAATTGAATAGATTACAGTACAGATAAGATGGAGCATTATCTATCTACCTATCTATATTTCTGTAAGGGTTCATCTATTTTTAAAATTCTATATTCACATCGATGAAGCATTAAACATGAGGCAGCACTCTTAAAATATACCAATACTTCTTTTCAATCCCCATTATTGTAGTACGAAGTCTCTATCATGTTTGTTCAGCATGTCTCATGAAAGACGTCAGAGAAACTTGGCATTTGCAGGTGGACATTTAGAATGACAGCATTCATGAACTTGACGTCAGTTTCAAGAAGACCTCCTCTGCACCTTGTACTGAGGAACTCCAAGCGTGGGTGTTCTCACAATGGAGAGCTTGTAGGGATGTTGAGAGACTGCCTGCTTTGTGGGTCATTTGTGGTAATGTTTGATTATGGTGATGACTAACAAAATGAGCTGGCAGCTTCTGGGAAGACAGCGATGCTGTGTTGAAATGTTTTACAATAGATGGAGGGAAGGACTTTCATCTTCAAGAAATTGGAAGGGGGGAGAGGGGATTTAAAAAAAGTACCCTAGCAACATCTGCTTAAAATGAACTCTGTGTCATCCCCAGTCTACTTCTTAAGAGAGGTTTTCATCTCTTTCCATCATCTCTTGTGTTCTTAGGTTTTCTTTGGTCTTCCTTAAGCTTTGAAATAGAGTACAGTCTCTGCACTTCACAGATACTATTTTTCAGAGAGACATACTTTTGAATCTTCATAGCAAGGAAAGAGTCTTACACCCTCCTTCCTTATGTAACTAGGCCTTTGTCTAGACTGCTCCTAAGCACCAGGGCATTTAGGTTTGGGCCATAATTATTCTGAGACATAGTTTATCACTACTTGATGGACTGTATTTTCCATAAATGCAGGTCCCACAGCCTTTTCCCTTCTTCACCTCCCACTTATCCTTTGCCCATAGGAGGTACTCAATAAATATTGTTTGGAGTTGCTAAATATCCCTAAATGGTCAAGGTCAGTGGTATCAAACGCAAATGGAAATAGATCCAAATATTGACATAGAAAACCACAAAGTAACATTATCTGTGTTTTATTGTACTTTTATTTATTTTCTTAAACATTTCCAAATTATATTTTAATCTGGTTCAGAGGCACTGGGGGATTTTGTGGGCAGTTCCAAACTTCAAGTTATTATCTCTGGTCAAAGTCATTTCTGTGCCAGTCCTTGAAAACATAAGTGATTAACAAAAGGGCAGCCATAAGAATAATAACTGGAATTATCTGTGCAAATATATATGTATATATATAAATATATGAAAATATATGTATACAGACATATGTAGCTATGTATCTATACATATATGAATGCATATATTATATATAGCTACATATACATAAATATATATTTATCTACATAACTGTATATATCACTTTATATATACAATGTCATTTTATTCTTGTAACTATGATTTGCTGTTGCTATTCTCATTTTACAAATTAGAAACTGAGACCTAGGGGTGTTACATGATTTACCCAGACTAACACACTAAGTATATGAATTAGGATTGAGCACAGGCTATCCTCAATCCAGATCTAGTATCTCTCTCCCAAAACATCTGTTGAAACAACGATGGCCTTATAGGATTGTTGTTCAGTCATTTCCAAACATCTGTGACCCTTTTTGGGGTATTCTTAGCAAAGATAATGGAATAGTTTGCCAATTCCTTCTCCAACTCATTTTATGGTTGAGGAAATTGAGGCACACAGGGTTAAGTGACTTGCCCTGGGTCACATAGCTAGTAAGTGTTTGAGGTTGGATTTGAACTCAGGCAGATGAGTCCTCCTGACTCCAGGTCTGGAGCTCTATAAGCTGTACCACCAAGCTGAAGCAGAATTATAACCCAGATCCTCTGACTCCCAAACCAGTGGTCTTTTCACAGTATTCTATGTCTTATTGTGTCTTTTAAGTAGAATTCACCCATATTTCTTAAAACTGTTTGGGCTTCCCCAGATTTCTCTTTCTTATTACATGATATGCTAACCTACCCATTCTTTTCAATTTCTGTTCATTGACTATCCTCCCTTCTAGAATGAGAAATGGCAGTGTTCATGCCCATTATATAAAGCCAATAAAAAACCTGATTATTTTCCAAGTCTTGAGGCATTTTCTGTATGGCAGTCTGTGACAGTATGATTAGGAGGTTGGAGGGGTGTATTTGTCTATTGTTAATTTCTGCATGTGTGAAGCTGTCTTGCTGTCCTAAGCCTGCAATGAAAAGGATTCTTGAAGATGAATCCCCTAGAAGGGAGGGAGGGAGTCCTCTGAGGACAATGGTCATGGGGAATGTTGGCTACTTCTGCCAAGACCATTCACTCAAAGTAGGGAGCTGCCAAGAAATGAAGAGTTAACCCAGAAAACTGGAACTTGATGTGAGGTCCAACAAAGGTATTGTCTTTGGACAAGAAGAGCAGTTCAATCCACTGAAGACCCCATATGAGAGCAGCATGTTGAGTAGAGGTTCAAGAAGGGGGATGAGAGCGTTCCAGGCCCACGTCATTGATGCTCATATTATTATCCATCTGTCTTAGTAGACTTGGTTTCTTCACTCATTCTCCCCAATGTTTACATCTGAATCCTAACACTGCTGAGAGACCATGGGGCCTAGGTTTCCTAAACAGAAAACGGGAAGTTTTAGCAGGAAGTGAATGAATGAATGTGTGCCAGGTGTGCCAACTAGATGAGTGAGGAAATAATTGGCTCATTATGGGGCTTCTAAGAGTCCTAAATTTCCAATGACTGTGGAGGAGAGTATGGCTGGGTAGTGAAGGAAATCTTTGGAAGCCAGTAAGAGAAGAGTCTTCTGTAATTGTATATTTTGTTTAGTTTGATGCAGTGGAAAAGAACAGTGAACTTGGAGTCATAAGATTTGAGTTCAAATCCTAGGTTTGTCTTGCAAAAGTCACTTTAACTCTTTGGAACTCAGTTTCTTTATCTGTGAAATGGGAGGGTTGGACTAGATTACCCCTGAGGTCCATTAAAGCTCTGTATCTATGATCCTATGACACCAATGGAATGAACAGTGAACTCTCTTAACATCTAGGCAGCTGGTGGTACAGTAAACAGAGTAGTAAGCATGGAGTGGGAAAGATCAAAATTCTGATCCAGCTTCTAACACGTACTGATCTGTAACCTGGAACAATTCACTTGCCCTCTGTTTTACTTCAGTTTCCTCAGCTGTAAAACTGGGATAATACTAGCAGCTGTTGGGAGGGTCAAGTAAGATCATATTTTTTAAATGCTTTACCAGCGTGAAAGTGCTGTATAAACACTAATTGTTAAGATTCACTCTTATTAAATAACCAAGGAATGGGCTTGTGGAAGAAAGGACAGAATGGCCACTGGCACCAGGCCATGGACACATGAAGTCAAAGTCTCTGGTGGCACAGTGGAAACAAGAAAAGCAAAACAATGTCCTCATAAACTGGGACATTTTTGGTGTCCTTTTCATTTCCAAGTAACGTGCATCTTCTTCACAGTCTTCTTGTTTCCAAACCCAGAATGTGGTCAACAACAGTTGGAATGCAGCACAGTATTTTAAGTCCCAAATGGCACATCACAAGCTTCATACATGGCAAGCAAAATGGAAATTGTGTGACACTCAGCAGTTCTCCTCTGGATTATGTCATTCATTTTTTCAGTTTTAGTTCAGTCTTTGAGATGGGGCGGATACGATGGTCTTCAGTAGATGTTCTTGGAGGGAGCTATGTATGGTTAATTAGAAAATAAACACAGATGCGCCCATAGGGAGATTTCAAGGTCAGAAGACAGGGCCCGTTCCCTCCAGGTATCTGGGATTTTCCCCCAGAAATTATATTGAATTTATTTCTCGATGAACATGTCGTTTCCGGTAGCAGAACAGAAGTTTATTTAAGGCAGAGATCATTTGTTCATTTGTTTCTTTTGCCTTTATATTCCATGCACTTAGCATAGTACTCATAGTATACAGTATATATACTTAATATACTTAGTATATTAAGCAAATGTTTCCTGACATGTTGGAACAACATGGATAAGGGAAGCTGATGAGTCCGCATGGCATCCCACAACCTTGGGGTGAAGACTGGTGGAAAATGTGGGGTTGATAGCGCTGGAGTGAAACCCTGGTCTGTTGCTTTCTCTGGTCTGTCTCATCCCCCTGCTCACAACCATATACATAATAAGAAGCAAATGACCAGGGTCTTCAGGCCCAAAGCCAGTGAGTGCTATTTCCAGGACATAGATCACTCTCCAATAATAGCCCACATTTTTATACTGCTTTAAAAAGTGTTTCTCTCACAGCATCCCCGAGTAGAAGGTAGAGAATATGTCATTACCTACTTTTGGCTGTTGAATTACAGAGAATCACAGGGGTTAATTGACTTGCATAAAGTTACACAAGTGTAATAATCAGAAATTACATTTCTCCTTAGATTCTTTGCTGGCCCTATGATTACCATTTAGGTGGATATTCCCTTCAGTTATGCTGATCACCACCCTTCCACAGTGTTTACAGAGAGCATTTTATAAAAGTTGCTTTACAGGATATTCTCATTTGATCCCACAATCCCACCACCCACCCCTGAGACACTGTACTACTGGTATTAACTGATTTTATTTTTATTATGGTGGTGGTTGTTTAGTTGTTTCTATTGTGTCCAACTCTTCATGACCCCATTTGGCAAAGATACTGCAGTACTTCGCCATTTCCTTCTCCAGTTCATTTTACATATGAGGAAACTGAGGCAAATAGGGTTAAGTGACTTGTCCAGGGTCACACAGCTAATAAGAGACTAAGTCTGGATTTGAATTTAGGAAGATGAGTCTCTCTGATTGCAAGCCCCAGTGCTATGTCCACTGCACCACCTAACTGCTCTGGTCTCATTTTTTAAAAATTGAGGGCCAGTAATTGTCAATGACTTTCCCATGGTCACAGTGCCATAATTCAATTCTTCACTGACTCCAAGTCTAGCATCCTTTCCATTCCAAATTAGGTTTTCTGAATCTAAGTATAGTGTTCTTACCCCACAGCATGCTGTCATCCCGTAATGATTCCTTGGCATTCAATGCTGCTTCTAATATACTGGAAGTTCCGTGGGGGCAGGATTTACTTTATTTTGGTCTTTGTAGCCCCAAAGCCCAGTATAGTTCCTGAGATGTAGCAGAAACTTAACTGTTTCCTGATTGAATTCTGGATTTGCAGGAATTTTCAAAAGTCAAGAAGCATATTCTGATACTAACTTTTAGGTTCCTTCACTACACATAGCATGTGCTCAATAAATTTTATGGACATATTATTTGTGATGAAAATGCTTTGAGACTGTAAGATGCTATAGAAATAATGGTGATAATTATGGTGATTGTAAAGGGTTAACTAATACTTAACTGATACCACAATCCTGATTTATTTACTGTTATCTGAGGCACATTCCATTGGGGTGCACCAATCATATTGTCATTGATACTGATCTTTTGAAGATACTGAAACTGATTACCAAATTGATAAAAATTGGAGTACCATTTTATTCTCTTATCACCATCAAAAACGTATAAGGAGGGCTGTACTCTTTAATCAAGAGGATATTAAGTATAACAATGTTTTCTCAGAGGAAAGACGATGTATAAAAGGTAGTGTTTTCCTCATGTGGGTGGGCGGTGGTTCTTGCTTTTGAAAACCAACTATTTTCCCCAGAGTCGAAACCTGCAATTAGAATGCATTTATTTGTACATTAATCTTGTACATAAATCTAGGCTTGACACTATTTTCTAGGACACTCAAAGCAGTGTGCTAATCAACCTATCCCTTGCTATACACTTAAAAAAAATTTTAGTGATATTTTATTGTATTATAAACTGTAGTTATTCTCTTATATATTACCCAACCCTTTCCCCCCAGAAACCTCTCAAATAAACAGGCAAACTCAACTGGCACAGGAGGTATATTTCTTCAGTGGCTTTCCTGAGAAGTTGGAGGTATATTTTATTATCTATCTTCTGGAACCAGTATGGGTTATCACATTTAATCTGGGTTCAGTTGTCTTTTTCTTTTGACATCATTATAGTCATTATGTACCTAAATCTATTGTTTCAGCTTTCAGCATCTATATCAGTTCATACAAGTCTTCCTCTATCTCTCTAAATTTCTTATATTAGCTATTCCTTCTGAGGCAATAATATCTAATATGTCCATGCACCACACTTTGTCCAATCATTTCCCAGTCAGTGGAGACTCACTTTGCTTCTAGTTTTCTTCACCATCCCCCAAAAGTGCAGCTATGGAGAAAAGAAAGTACTTTACATGTTGACCAAATCAGCAAAAGGAAAACAATGTTAAAAGGTTTCAGAATTCTGATTGACATGGTTACTGGTAATGACTTGAGAGGACTCATGATAAAGCATTCTTCATGCTTTTCCAAAGAGAAGTGCTGGAATCAAAGAACAAAATGAGGAATACATCTTCAAGCATGTCCATTGTGATTGTTCATTTTTTGATACAAGGGAAGGTTCTATTGAGATTGAGTTGGGAGTCATTGGAAAGTAACAGGGAACTTCCAATGCCAAGGTGGTGGAATCCTCTGAAGCGTTTGCAAATTCTCCAAACAACCCAAAAACCACCTTAGAAAGGATGGAGGAACAAGAAAGCAGCTTACCAGCCTGGCAGAAAAGGTCTGTCTCACTGGGGTGGGAGAGGAGCCACCAAACACAGCAGTAGCTTTTGACCTCCTGCAAACCAGCAGCCCCTTAGTCTATGTAGTTAACAAGGCCCCACCCCAGCACAAGAGGCCTTGACCCCATTGCTAAACCAGTAGTGAAACCCTGCCCTGGGGCTGGCCAATAGCTACCAAGGGCTCCTGGGGCCTACCAGCCAAAAGTCCCAGTTTCTAGCAACAGGACCACCACCCACTGAGCAGACCAGCAACAAGGTGTCTCCTCCAGGGCCTGCTAGCAAAGGCCTCCAGTTGGACTCCCTGCTCCCCAGTACAAGCCAGCAGGGAAGCCTATCCTCCAGAGAAGGCAAACAGCTAAGCCATGAAACTTAAAAAAACACAGCAGTAGTATCCAGGACCCCAGCACAAAAGGCCTGGTACCAGAGCCCAACTCTCGCATAAAAACATCAAGTGACTGAAAAAAAAAAAGGCAGAAAAAAATGAGCAAAAAAAAAAAAAAGAGAGAGAGAGCTTGACTATAGAGTTACTATAGTTATAGGGAGGATAAAGACACAAACTTTGAAGAGGGTAATAGTGTCAAAATACCTACATTTGATGCCTCAAAGAAAAATATAATGTGGTCTCAGGCCCAAAAAGAATTCCTGAAATAATGTAAAAAGGATTTTAAGAATAAATTAGAGAGAATAAAGCAGACTATTTTCTCTTTTGTTATTTTTGTTTTGTTTTGTTTTTCTCATGGTTTCTCCACATGACCATATGAAAGTGAATTTAATAAGAATGTTTATATAGAGCCCATATTAAGATAGCATGCCATTTTGGGAAGGTGGAGAAAATTTAAAACTTATGGAAATGATTGCTGAAAACTGAAAAGAAATTAATAAATTTGGAAAGCAAACAAAAAGAAATAAATTAGAGAAGTAGAAGAAAAAAATGGGAAAAGAAATGAGAATAATGCAAGGCAATCATGAAAAAAGAATCAATAGCATGGGAAAAAATATACAAAATTTTACCTGGGAAATAACTCTCTAAAAAACTGAATTGGCCAAAGGGCCAAAAATACAAAAGTTCACTGACAAAAATGATTCCTTAAAAATTAGAATTGAGCAAGTGGAAAATTAATGACTTTATGAGACATCAAGGTACAATAAAACAAAATCAAATAAGTAAAAAAAAATAGGAGAAACTGTGAAATTTCCCATTGGAGAAACAAGACTTAGAAAATAAATCCAGGAGAGATAATATAAGAATGGTTGGACTACCTGAAATTCATGATAAAAAAAAAAAAGCCTGGACATCTGTCAAGAAATTATCAAAGAAAACTACCCTGATATATTAGAACCAGAAGACAAAATAGAAACTTACAGAATCTACCATTCATACCTAAATGAAAGAGATCCCAAAATGAAAAATTCTAGGAATATCATAGCCAAATTCCAGAGCTCACAGATCAATGAGAAAGTATTGCAAGCAGCAAAAAAGAAAGAATGCAAATATCATGGGGCTGCAGTCAGAATTTGGATTTGGCAGGATTTGGGAGCTACTATATTAAAGAACCATAAGACTTGGAATATGACATAATGGAATGAAAAGGAATTAGTATTACAACCAAGAATCACCAACCCAGAAAAACTGAATATGACCTTTCAGGGGGAAATGGATATTTAACAAAGTAGAGGACTTTCTAGCATTTCTATTTAAAACATGAGGACTGAATAAAAAAATGACCTCCAAATACAAGACCCAGGGAAACTTAAAAAGGTAAAAAAAGAAAAGAAAGAAAGAAACAAGAGAAAACACAGGAAATTCAATAAGGTTAAATGGTTTATATTTCTGAATGACAAGGTAATGTTTGTAACTCGCAACACCTTCATTAGTATAAGAGCAATTAGAAAGAATATGTGTGGACAGAGAGTGTGTATATAAGGTGGCTGATCAAATGACATCTCAAAAAACAATAAAAAGAGGTGAGGAAGAAAATTCTACTCAAAGAAGGAAAGGGAAAATTGGATGGGGTAAATTATTGCACATGAAAGAGGCATGAAAAAGCTGTTATAAAAGAGGGGAAGATGGGGGGAGGTGGCAGACAAAGTTTAAACATTACACTCATCAAAATTGGCTCAAAGAAGGAATAACATACACACTCTGTTGGATATGGAAATTTATCTTACCCTATAAGGATGTAAAAAGGGATGGGGATATTAGAAGGGGAGAGGGGAATGATAAAAGGGAAGGTGTATTGGAGAAGGTGGTGATGAGAAGTTAAATACTTGTGAGGAGGGAAAGAGAGTAAGAGAAGAAAGGGGTAAGAGAGGTGAATAAACAGGTGAAAAAGTAGCATGGTGGGAAATACACAGTTATCATAGCTAATTATAAATGTTAATGGAATGAACTCACCCATAACACAGAAAAGGAGAGCAGAATTGATTAAAAAACAGAATCTTACAATATGTTGTTTACATGAAATACATTTGAAGCAGAGATACATACCGGGTAAAGATAAAGGGTTAGAGCAGAATCTATTATTTTCAACTGAAGCAAAGTAAACAGTGATAGTAGCATTCATGATTTCAGACAAAGCAGAAGTAGAAATAGATCTAATTAAAAGAGATAAAGAAGGAAACTCTGTCTTACTGAAAGTACCATAGATAATGAAGTAATATCAATACTAAACATATATGCAACAAAAGGGATAGCATCTAAATTTTTGAAGGAGAAGTTGAATGAGTTACAGGAGGAAATAGGTAATAAAATTATACTAATAGGGCACCCTAACTTTCCCCTCTCGAAACTAAATAAATTTAACCAAAAAACAAACACAAAGGAAGTTAAGTAACTGAATCAAATTCTGGAAAAGTTAGAGATGATAGATCTCTAGAGAAAAATGAATGAGAATAGAAGGGAAATATGCCTCTTTAACCGAAGTAAATGGCACCTACAAAAACTGACCGTGTATTGGGGTATAATAATCTCTCAACCAAATGCAAAAAAGCAGGAATAGTGTATCCTTTTCAGATGATAATACAACAAAAATTAAATTTAATAATGGACAGGAGAAAGAGAAATTAAAATTAATTGGAAACTAAATAATCTAATACTAAAAAAACCCAAGTGGGTTAAAAAAATCAATAATTTCATTAAAGAAAATGACAAAAATGAGACAACATACCAAAATTTATGGGATTTAGCCAAGGCAGTACTTGGGAAAATTTAAATCTTTAATTGCTTACATCAATAAAATAGAAAAAAAGTAGATAAATGAATTGAATTTGGATCTTAAAAAAAACTAGAAAAAGAATAAATTTAAAATCCCCAATTAAACACCAAATTGGAAGTTCTGAAAATCAAAGGAGAGATTAATAAAACTGAAGGTAAGAAAACCATTGAAGTAATAAATAAAGGGAGAAGCTGGTTTTATGAAAAATAATCAATAAAATAGATAAACCACTGGTTAATTTTATTTTTAAGAAAAGGAAAGAAGAAAATCAAGTTCCTAGTATCAAAAATGAAAGGAATGAACTCACCACCAATAAAGAGGAAATTCAGACAATTGTTAGGAGCCTTTTTACCTAATTTTATGGCAGTAAGTTTAACAATCTAAATGAAATGAGTGAATAGCTACAAAAAAATATAAATTACCCAGATTAATAGAAGAAATAAAATACTTAAATGACCCAAATTTAGGAAAAGAAATTGAACAAGCCATTAACAAACTTCCTAAGAAAAAATCCCCAGGACCAGATGGATTCACAGGTGAATTCTACCAAATATTTAAAGAAGAATTAATCCCAGTACTCTATAAACTATTGGGAAAAATAGGAAAAGGAGGCCTAACAAATTCCTTTGGGTTGATACCCAAGCCAGAAAAAGAAAAAACAGAGAAAGAAAATTGTAAACCAATTTCCCTAATGAATATTGATACAAAAATTTTAAATAAAATACTAGCAAAGAAATTAACACAACATATCACAAGGATAACACTGTGACTGGGTAGGACTTGTACTGGAAAAACAACCCTATCACTCATTGCAAATGATATGATGTTATACTTAGAAAATCCTAGAGAATCAACTAAAAAAACTACTTGAAATTATTAACATCTTTAGCAAAGTTGCAAGATACAAAATAAACCCATATAAATAATCAGCATTTCAATATATTACCAATAAAGTCCAGCAGCAAGAAATAGAAAGGGAAATTCCATTTAAAATAACTGTAGACAATATAAAAACATGGGAGTCTAGCAGCCAAGCCAAACCCAGTTACTATATGAACACAACTATAAAACACCTTTCACACAATTGGCAAAATTGCTCATAGCTAGGCTACCAATGTAATAGAAAATGACTGTTCTGCGTAAATTAATCTATTTATTCTGTGACATACAAATGAAACTATCAAAAATCATTTTATAGAGCTAGAAAAAATAATAACAAAATTCAGTTAAAAGAACAAAAGTGGAAAGATATCAAGGGAATCAATGAAAAAAAAACATGAAAGAAGGTGGTCTAGCTGTGTCAGATCTCAAACTGTATTACAAAGTGGTAATTATCAAAACAATCTGGCACTCTTTAAAGAAATAGTGTAATGGATCGATGGAATAGATTACGTACAAACTACATTACAATAAATGACCATAGTAATCTGGTATATGATAAATCCAAAGATTCAAGTTTTTTGAACAAAAACTCATCATTTGACAAAAACTACTGTGGAAACTAGAAAACAGTGTGGCAGAAATTAGGTACAGATCAACATCTCATACTGTATACCAAGATAAGGTCAAAATGGGTACATGATTTACACATAAAGAGTGATACCATTAGAAAATTCAAGAGCATGAAGTAGTTCATCCATCAGATTTATGGATAAAGGAAGAATTTAGGACCAAAGAAGACAAAGAAAGCATTAAAAAAAATCTAAAATAGATAATTTTGATTATATAAAATTAAAGAGCTTTTACACAAATAAAACCAATGTAACGAAAAAATATAAGGAAAGCAAAAAACTGGGGACAATTTTGTAATACGTTTCTCTGATAATGGCTTCATTTCCGAAATAGAGAAGTGAGTCAAATTTATGAGAATACGATCCATTCCCCAATTGATAAATAGTCAAAGGATGTGAACAGGCAGCTCTCAGACAAAGAAATCAAAGCTATCTACAATCATATGAAAAAGTGCTCTAAATCACTATTGGTCAGAGAAATGCAAATTAAAACAACTCTGAGGTACCATCTCATATCTATCAGATTGGCTAATATGACGAAGAAGGAAAATGTTGGATGTTGGAGGGGATGTGGGAAAACTGGGACATTAATGCACTGTGGGTAGAATTGTGAAATAATCCAACCCTTCTGGAGAACAATTTGGAACTATGCCCAAAGGGCTATAAAACTGATTACCTTTTGATCTAGCATTTCCACAACTAGGTCTATATGCCAAAGACTTCCCCCAAAAAGGGAAAAGGACCTATATCGTACAAAAATGTTTATAGCAGCTCTTTTTGTGGTGGCTAAGAATTGGAAATCAAAGGGATACCCATTAATTGGGAAATGACTAAACAAGCTACAGTATATGGTTGTGGTGGAATATTATTTTGCTGTAACAAGTGACCAGCAGGATGATTTCAGAAAAAACTGGAAAGACTCACATGAACTGAGACATAGTAAGTGAACAGAACCAGGAGAATGTTGTGCACAGTCACAGCACTGTGACTCAATGAAGAACTGTGAATGAATGCCTTAGCTATTCTCAGTAGTGCAATAATCAAAACAATCCCAGTGGACCAATGATGAAGCCTATTTGACTCCAGAGAAAGATCTGATATTATTTGAACACAGACTGAAGCATACTATTTTTCATTTTCATTTTTGTCTTTTTTGTCTTTTATTCAAGTCTTCTAGTACAAAATTGCTAATATGGAAAGGTTACATATACTTGCACATGTATAACCTATATCTGATGGCTTGCCATCTCATGGAGTGGGGAGGGAGGGATAGAATTTGGAACTGAAAACTTTAAATAAAAGTGTTAAAAATATTTTTTAAAAGAAAGGAGGAGTTCAACTGCAGACTTTCCTGCTTGTGCCAGCTGTCTTTTCTTCCTGGAGATTCCTCCACCTCTGCAGCTGGCCCCCTCTTTCCATTGATGAGTAACTGTCCAGAAGCTCCTACTGAGCAAATCACCAGGGTAGCTGCCACTGACCTCTCTCAGTTCTGTCTCTGACTTTGTAGATTTTTCCACCTCATTCCTGCATGAGTCTCTCTTTTCTCCTCACCAACCTATTTATGTGTTGTTGTGTTGTGGTTTTGTTTTTTTTTTCCCACCATTAAAATGTAAGGTTGCTGAAGGTGGGAACTGCCTTTATTTTTGCTTGCGTTTATGTTCCTAGCACTTAGCACAGTGCCTGGCAGATGGTAAATACATAAGAAATATATTCTTTATCTATTAAGATTAGTATTGGGTATTAAAATTAATATTGAAGATATTTTAGAGAGAAAAAATTATGGTTGTGAATATTTTGGTAGACATGAGACCATTCTTTCTGCCTTTGCCTTCCTTGGAGCTGTGTTCTTTATAGTAGGCTTGCTGGGGTGATGATCCAAATGGTTTAACAGGTTTTGTTGTTGGTATCAAATTGTTTCAAATTATTTTCCAGACTCCATTGACAATATATCTTTCCAATAGCAGTGTATTAATATGCTTGTCTTTTCAAAGCCCCTCCAGCTGTGATTATTGTTAGATATCACCATCATTGCCAACTCAACATGCACTTCTGAATGAGATGAAGTGGAAGAGGGTTATTGGTTAGATTGAAGGTGAACAGATGCCTAAATTCTACCCCAATCCCTTAAAAAATGGGCACTTTCACTGTCAGGTGACATTGAGTCACTGATTATTAACGTTGAAATCCAAAGATTCAATTCTGTCTATTGAACTAACCCAGCAAGATATCCCCTCCAACACCCCAAAGTAACATATGACTATATGGAAGGCATTATTTCACACTGATGATCTTGTTCACAGCATTTGTTCTATTAAATTCCAGAAGAGCAGACTGTGGGAGATAGTCTGTGACCCAAGACTCATTATTGGTGGAGAAGGAGTTGAGGAGAATATACTGAATTGGGTAGAATATACTGAAGAGTTGGAGAAAGTATACCGAATATTTCTGAAGATTGTGGCCAAAGTCACAAGGAATGAGTCCATTTCCTTAGCCCTCCCATTGATGTCTAGCCTCCTTTTAGTAAATTCATAGGTCAGGGAGATGATAAAATGACTAACTGTAATGCCTTCAGTTAACCCACCTATTATCAAAACAACGTAGGGCTAGGCTGAGCAATGCCCAATTTTACATCCCTCCTGGTAAGCAGAAATTTAGTCTGCTCCTATAATAGGAATTTGATGACTTGTCCCAGTAGTTTTTCTGGAATTTTAATCAAGCAACATATTAATTTTTCCAATTAAAAAAAGAATGATAGATTGCACCTGCTCAACATCAGGAGATACCGTCTCTCTAAACTGCATTAAAGTCCATTTACTGGAGGCAAACAATACAGTGCTGTCTGTCATAGTCAAGTCAAGGACATCACTACCACAGCTTGTAGTATGGTGGTTTTGTAGTATTGGTGGTTTCCTCAGGGCTGTTGCAGTCCATTGCTGATTAATATCAAAAACGAGAGTTTTGCAAGTGCTGTGTTTACACGTTAACTCCATTTATCCTTCAAGACTCCTGCCCTTTGCTGCTCCATGGTACATTAAAATGTATGGGCTTGACTTAAGGTGACTTAAGGTGATTATTCTGTAGAAATAGAACTCTTCTCTTGTGCTCAGTGAAAGGGGATAAGCCAGTCT
This sequence comes from Notamacropus eugenii, assembly GCF_028372415.1. Taxonomy (NCBI): domain Eukaryota; kingdom Metazoa; phylum Chordata; class Mammalia; order Diprotodontia; family Macropodidae; genus Notamacropus; species Notamacropus eugenii. The sequence continues at coordinate 25,117,310 of NC_092874.1, read as the reverse complement.
ATTAGAAATCTGGCCATTGCAATCCAATAAATATTTTTTAATTGCCAACAAGTCATGCAAAGCATTGTGCTATGTAATGGAGATATAAAAAACAAAATAAAAGAAGCTCCCTTTCCTCAAGGAGCTACTTTCTACTGCAGGGCTATTAAATGTAAAAAGAAAAAAAGATAAAGCTCCTGTGCAATCCTTTGAGGAAGGGGAAAGCAGTGACAATTAGGGAGGTTATGGCCATAGAAGAAGTGTCTCCTGATCTAGACTTGGAAGCAGGTAAGGCATTCCAAGACGGAGCTCAAGAAAAAAATGAAGTCCAGCCACAGGATACAATTTATATGAATGAAAGCGTAGACTTAGGTGATTTGGTAACAAGGTGATAGAAAAGCAAATTGGCTCTTTTTTTCCCTAGGCTGTAGAATGTAGAGCAGTAAATTATATTCAGTAAATATTAAAAGGTAGGGTGGAGTCCAATTTTGATGGGCCAAGTAGAGGAGTTGGGATTTTATCTTAGTAGTACTAGGCAGCCATTCCAACTGGCTTTTGCTTTCAGAGGATGGTCCCGACAACAGAGAAGAGACTGGAAGCCTGGAGTCCAGTTCAAAGGTTGCCCAAGCACGAGTCTGATGAAAGCCTATCCATGTACTTGTTCATCTCATGACATTTTCCATTCCTTTTACTCACTTGGGTTTTAAGATTAGGTCTCTTGAAAGTGTTTATTTTAATTCCAGGTACTATTCCCACAGTTGTGGCTATGTGATAACACATAAATACTCTAGTTGTGTTTTTGTGTTAGCTTTTTGGTTAAAAGAGTTAGACATGAAAATTGAAAAACATCGGTGAGCAGATTTTTCACTTATGGATGTTTTTTTAAAAAATCTAAATAAAACTTTATTAAAACCTCTGGATATTAGCAGTAACCAGGATTTGACTGTCTTTTGACTATTTTTAAAAGATGATCATTTTGAGCTAGATTTGATGAAATAGAAATGCATGCATATGTTTTGATTCTCCTCAGGGCTGTTTTATTAAACTAAATGAACATAAGACACATTTTTAACTTTAATCTTCATCATTAATATTTTCTCCATCCCTTCCTGAAGTCTAGACAATCAACAACAACCAAATACATCAGGCTCCGATTTGTAACTTTTGCTGATTTCTAGGTGTAGATGCTTTCATTAAAAATTTCACAGTCAACTCTTTCAAGCCAATTCAAGCTCTCTTGACCCCTGACTGTCTCCTGCTAATCTTCAGCTATTATCAGTGACTGAAGAAGATGGCACTAAAGTTGAGATTTCAAGGAACACACAGGCATTCTTCAAGGTGGAGATGAGGGAGGGGAGCATCATCTGTTCTCACTTTGACTTCCAATGGTAGCTGTTGCTGGAAATATTTAGTTACACTCTCTAGTCTCCTTTGGCCATGCTCTTTGGATTCTTATGGAAATGGTATTCTCATTGACATCAGGATATCTGACAAGAAATAACCAAGGAGTACTTTACGGAATAGACAACAAAACAGGACAGACTACAAAAAGTAACTTCAACTCCCCCTCTCTCATGAAGGCTGTTTGGCCCAGTTTGTATTCAATGGTTGAGTGGTAACTTTTGCCAAATATAAAAGTCTGATTTTGCTAACAAATAGTGCTGAAAGCCTCTAAACCCAACACTTTGGAGATTCCCCATTAGCTAGCTAGCTGTGAGGCACTTTTAAATATAGTCTGCCATGCCTTTCACCTTTAGCCTTGTACGTTTCATTCCTCAAGACCCTTTGTGTCATGTGCCACTTTCTGAGCCTGAGAACGTTTGCCCCTATGTGCTGAAAGTAAGCATTCTGAAGTTTTATATCTCCCCTACGTCAAACCAGCAAATGCCTAATTTTAAATGTACTGTGACTGCCGGTATCCCTGTTTAATCCGGGTTGCTGTGATTAAGTAGTCCAAAACATTCTTCAATGACGCCTACAGCTTTGGAATTTAAAAGTAAATTGCTTCTCGGAAGAACAAATCAAACTTGCATTGCAGACCTACAGAAAGTGCATTAAAACATATTACTCGGCACTTTCTTGGTCAAATAAATTGAAAGTCCCAGTAATGCTTCTTCTAGCAATGTCAGAGCCAGAGACATTTCGATTAATTTTGGCTTTAGATTGAGTTTCCCTCCAAATCTCAGCTCTCTGCTTGGTATGTCTACATTTTTCAATGTATCCTATGACAACTTATGCCATAAATTATCAGCTAGGGGCTGAATAGCCAGAGGAGAATGACAGCATGATCTAGTCGAGAAAGCCCTAGAATAGGGGTCCAAAGACCTAGATTGGATTTCACATTCCATCGGTGAATGACTGTGTGGCATGGCACTGACATTACAACCTCTCTGTGCACCTTTCTGTATGTTCTGAAGGTGCCATATTGCTCAGACATTGCTACATCTTTTAAAGGTTCCCAAATTTCTACAGTATTGCAATACAATGCTCCCGTATTGCCTGCTTCTCTCTGAGCTGTGGCCCCAGTGCTATAGAATATGGAAACAAAGAAAATATGTCCAATCCAATCTGACATTTACTAAGTGTTTACTATATATCGGACGACTCTAGGCACTGGGGATAGGAGAACAAAAACAAATTAATGTCTTCCTTCAAGCAGTTAATTTCTTCTGGGTAGGCTGAGTGTGAACTGTGTTCAAGTAGAAAACACAGTAAATGTACCTTTAAGATTTCAATATGAGAAAGGGATGAATTCCTAAGGAGAGTACAGCAGCTAATATTTGCCCTGAGCCCAAAAGATACTAATCTACGAATGAAAATTTAGAGATATTATTACATGAGAAAAGAGCCAATGGTATCTTCTCTGTATATTGGAAAATTACCCAGATCCTCTGATTATCTAATCAGACAACAATTTATGGCACTATGAAAGTATGCATTACAAGACAGCATCATTCATGTATTCATTCAACAAGCAATTATTAAGCATTTAACTTTTTAATAATTAGAATTAACAAAAATTGGATTGGGCTATGGAAAAGTTGGTTGATCTTTTCAGCTTAAGACTGAATGACCACTTGTTGGATTTGCTGTAGAGGAGAATTCTTCATCAGGCAAAAGTTGAATGAGATGGACCTCTGAAATCTCTGCCACGTGTGAGACTCCTCAATTCTAAGAAAGCGTTCATGTGGCTTTCCATTGATTAATCTCTCCCACTATTTTTTTTTCAATTTAAAATGTCTTGGGATTTTGTGTGCAAATTCAGAGTATACATGGCCAGTGGCCATGTATTCACTTCCGTTCTCTTAGATCAGCCATATCAACTTCTCCTTCTGAAGCCACAATCAGCAAAATGTTTTTCTGTTATGGAAATGGTGCCTTAACTTTTTGCAAACAATTCCCATGCTTCCTGAATCTTAGCAATTTGCCACCTTTTGCTTGAAGGACCAACCCAGATGTTTCAGAAAGTCTGACGAGTGTTTTCCTGTGGAGGAAGATGATAGATATTAGATGGGAGTCTCAGGACATTGACTTCTTTACCAGGCATGTTATAAACCAAAAGACAGAAACCTGTATTTCTACTATTTGAATTTCTCATGTTATATCAACATGTGTTAATGGAAATGGAGAGCTGGTTTAGTTAAAATGGGATGGATTGAGGCTAACAATTTACATGTAAAACCACAGTTGACAGATTCTGCATACCATTACAACCCAGGGAGGGTTTCCTGGTCCTGTTTCCACAGGTTTCCAAAAAACAGTTTGGCACTTAAAACCCTACCAGTTCTCTCCAATGGTTTCAACCTTGGCCAGTGGTTTTAGTCATAGTTTAGCCTCAGGGTCTCAAATAAAATCACTAAAAATCTTACAGTAACTTTTAAAATTCCCGTATCATAGGATGACAGATTTGCATGTTAAATTATGACTTTAGACATGATCTGTTCCAACTTTTGAGATCATTCAAGCACTGACAGATTAGAAGGCTGAAAGACCTTGTGGACAGCAGATTATTGAACCATAATCCATGCTGTCTAGTGAATTAGAGTGGATGAGAAAGACACTGATAGACTAGAAACAAGTATTCCAGTTCTTGAAAAGACTGATTGAGAAAGCGTCTACTTGTGAGATAGCTGCCAGCTGAGAATACACGAAGAGTCTCTGATTTCATTAGCGTGGGGAACTCCAGGAGCGAGAGTTCTGTCTACTAACCCGCCTGTGGCTGAGTAGGCAAGTCCTTTGTGTCTGAAACACAAAGACGCTAAATGTCCTACTATGGTTCACAGAGATGAGAGTGTCAGAGGGAGGATATGAACCCAGATGTTTCTGACCCTAGCCCCAGGACTCTAGCTATTATACTATGCTACCTCTTTTGACATCAGTATTTGTCAAAATTCTAGAATATATTAGTAAAGAGATAAAGATTATCACTAGAAGCCCACCTTGGTTCCTAAAAAAAAAAGTCATGCTACATTTGACTCCCTCCCTTTCTTTCTTTCTTTCCTTCCTTCCTTCCTTCCTTCCTTCCTTCCTTCCTTCCTTCCTTCCTTCCTTCCTTCCTTCCTTCCTTCCTTCCTTCCTTCTTTCCTTCCTTCTTTCTACCTTCCTCTCTGTACCTTTTTTTATTCCTGCTCCTTCTCCTTCTCTTTCTCTTCCCCTCACTCTCTCTTTCCCTCTCTCTCCCTTTTTGTCCCTCTCTCTTTTTCCTTCCTGTCTTCCTCTACCTCTTCCTCTCTTCTCTCTCTTTTGTCATCCTTTTTTCCAGCTTCCCTTCCTTGCCACATTTAATAGATTATTAAGTTAGGTAAATTCTCTAGACACAGACCACCTAAATTTGAATAAGGCATAGGACAGTCTCTCATGACATTGTCAGACAAGGCAAAAAGGTATGAAATAAATAATGCTACAGTTAGATTGATTTGTAACTAATCAAATAATCATTCCTAAAGACTGAACTAATGCCTTGATGTCAATGGAGGGGATGGAGGAATCAATTGTATCATCTCTGTGGTCCCTTCCCATGACTGATCTAGCAATCTGAGACCCTAAATAGCCAAGTGACTTGCCAATGGCCACTGTTAATTAGTAGGAGAACACCAGATAGAATATAGATCTTCTGATATCTGGTACTTACCACATTGTGCTATATTGCAGCTCAGGTCACCTTTATTCTGACTCTCTATAAATCTCTAAGTGAATTGCTGATAGAGGGAGACTTTCTTGGCTGTTTTAGGGCTGACTTGCAATAATTTTAAAAAATCAGACTATCTTGACTAATCAGAATATGTGGTTCCTGGTTCTATCTCAGGGGATGCAAGGAGAGATTTAGACAGGAATTGATGCCACACCCAAAACACATAAAGGCACTCATAATCCACTCCCCTCATTTTCTAAGTGAACAAATTGAGGCCCATTGAAAGGAAGTGATTTTCCCAAGGTCATGCAACTAGTGATGAGGAGGAGGAGGAAGAGGAGGAGGATTATAACAGCATTTATCTAGTCCTTTGAAGTTTCCAAAGGACAGTACATTCATTATCTCCTGGGATTCTCCCAACAACCCTGCTAAGTAAAAGCTATTATTATTGCCATTTTATAGATGAGAAAACTGAGGCTAAAAGAGGTTAAGGGACTTACCAAGAGTAACTCAGCTAAATAAGTGTCGAGAGTCAATTCATGTCTTCTTGACACCTAGTCCACTGCTCTAACCACTACACCATGATGCATAAGTAGCAATGCCAAGATTAAAACCCACTTCCTCTGATTCCAAATCAAACAAGACAGTGCTTTGATCAGATTGAGATGGGTGGTGTAATGTAGGTAAAGGAGAACTCTATCAGGTAGAGCAACCAAGGTTCTAATTTTCCTTCTACCACTTACTAGTTCTTCCTTTAGGAAGTCTCAGAATTCATGAGTCTCAGTTTTCTCATTTGCAAAATGGGAACAATAACAATTAATAACAACTTACCTGCCTAAATTCAAGGGACTATATCTAGTCCCTGCAGACTGGATCTCTTAAAGGCCCCTCCTATGTCTAGGGTATATTATTATTTCCTGACCTAATGGGGAAAACTCTGCCTAGGATTAGTAAAAATTCCAAGAGACTTATTACCCAATTGAATAGAGGAAGTTGAACCAGATGACCTTTAAGATCCCTTCCAGCTCTGTCTCTATGAACTTGGGGTCCAATGAGTGAGCCAAATGTTGTCTTCTCCCTCCTTAAACTCCTCAAGGACAGACTGACTTCAACTCAATTCAAAAATATTAAGAAACTCCAATGGAAGCTAAATCCTTTGGGTCTTATTGGAAGGAAATCATGCTAGACACTGCAGAAGTTGCCAGTCTGCAAAGAAGCTGCTAGTTTTCAAAGAAGCCATTCAGTAGCAACATAGGGACTTCATTGGAGTAGTCAAGAAAAATGGGGTGCAGGAGTTCAAAACACAAAGTCTAAGACCCTCACAGACTAGATTAGTAGAGGAAGGTCTGATGTGACAAGGTGGGATCCTAAAAATAGATAGGCTAGTGGAAAGGAAACTTTGTTTTGTTTTATTTAATTCATTAAAAAATTTAAAAAATTCCTGTTCATCCTCATGACACAAACATCCTTCTGGTTTTTGAGAATGAATGCAATTTTTTAGTAGAGGAGTGACAGAAAGACAGAGAGAGAGAAAGACCAATGGCAAGTCCCCACCCTTAAGTTGCTTATGTCAAAGAGAAAGGTTCTGTTTTTCTATCTTTTGGTAAGCCATGATGAGTGAGCATCTCAAGCAGGCTGTTATCATCTTGTAGTAAAATAGTAATATAAGACCTAAATATCAGAGTTTTTTAGTCACCAACCATATTTCTTATTTTTGTCTTTCTCACCAATGAGTCGTCAGTTAGTCAACCAACATTTATTAAGCACCTAATATAAACCAGGAACTATGCTAAATGCTAGCGTCTTATGAGGCAGAACTGGGTTATAATTCATTAAACATAGTCATTATGACCGGTTTCTCAGGTCTAACCAATAGATACTGAACTTAGAATTTCAGAGCAAGATGGCATGAATAATTGCAGACGGAGGGGATATTTGGTTTTATTACAGATTTGTTGTTCCCCTTTAGGGTGAGGACCCTAAAAATCATAAAACTGGAAAGGAAATCATTCCCCAAAGGGAAAGTGATGATTTGCTCTGTTCAAAAAGAAAAAAAAAAGTTTTCAGGGTTAGTCATTCTCCAACTTTCCATCAGTAGCTTGTTCTATCTCCACTAAAGTGTAATCACTTTACATCAGGTCCTTCTTAAGTTCAATCAATCATTCTGCTTCTCAATTTCATCCATTTGTATTCATTCTGTCCAATTTGAAAACGAGTGGTACTTGACCAAGATTCTATTCAAGCAATGCTGGTTATTCTTGGACACAATCCCCTCATTTCCAGATTTTCCTGTTTTCATCACTTCAATGTCATTAGCCTCTTTATGGGAAATAGAAAAAGAAAACAAAACCCTCTAATCATTCTTCTTATCCTCTGCAGAAATCTTGCAAGGTAGAAACCAAGACAAAAAATGATGACAATCAATATCATTCTACTGAATGATGGAGTTACTTCTTTGTTGTTACATATTTTCACACCTTATTGATATATGCCAATAGTACAGATTTCAGGAAAGAGGTGGTATGGTGCACTGGCTAGTGAGAAAAGACTTTCTCATCAATCCCATAGGTGAAGCCCTTCTGGCTTGGCAGAATCTATCAGAGTGTTCATTCTGCTGGCATGATCTCTGGGAATCAAGAGTAACCATCACACCCACAAAGAAGCTGGAGTCCTCTAGAATATACTCTGTTTTAATAATGTCACTTTCATTTTGATTAGTTTTTAGAATGGAATCATCTATGATTCTCCCCTATCCCTAGCCAACATTCTCCTGTCATATTTGTCATTTTCTTCTATCAGACTGTAGAAGTCACCAGAACACATGAAAAATGAGGCCAGGCAATGAACTTCACCATTACCTCAAGAGCCAGGGATAGTTAACTTTCTAAGACTTTGAACTGTAACTTTTTCTCTGTGGATTTTCCCCATATGTTATTCTATGTCTGTTTCCTTGTAGTTCATTCTGTCAAAAGCTCTTAGAAAATCAAAAAGGATTTCATGTTTACTTAAGGGGCTATAAAGAAAGAGGAGAGAGGAGAGGTTAGGACTTCATTTGGATTCCCATTTGAACTGGGAAAGTTTAATTCCCAGCAGGAAGTATCCAGTGGTGGGAAAGGAGTAGACTGGACTGTGCCTGGGAAAGAAGTGCTTTGGGGCCACCTGTCACTCTATCATAGAAGGAAATTAAATTTATCAGGAAACACGAGAGATGGCTAAATGGGTGGTTTCTTTTCCCCACTCCACCTCCCTTTTTCACTCTCTTTCTTCTTTGAAGTCCAAAGATAGTGTGTGTTCTGTATGGGAGCCATTAATGAACAATTATATTTTTAGAACTTGTTATCTTTTCAAAATGTACACACCTGGTGAAAGAAACTGTAGTAAACATGAAAGGAGAAAATATCTACATGTGATGAAGTTGGGCTTCATTAAAAATGTGTTTAATTAATATATTTTGTCAATTTAAAAGGGGTTTTGTGGGGGATACATAGGGTTGCAGAATTTAAAATAAGTACTGACCATTAAGTATGTCAGTTTGTTGCATATCTACTTCGTATCACAACAATGAGGGCCAACATCTTGGGCTTTAAAAACTGGATTTGAAGCTGGGAGTTATTAGGGAATATGATCTCTTGCTAAAACCAGAACTAGCCTAGGACTCAAGGGATCTGACTTCACATCCCTGTTTCCCATTTACTAGTGGGGGGAACCAAGTTACTTCACTTTCAGAGTTTCTTTCCTTGTCTCTAAAGTAGGAATGAAAATAATGTTCCCTGTCTCCTTCTCAGGGTCATCATGAATAGAAGGTGAGCTAATTGAGTGAAAACACTTGCTAAACTGGGAAGCTCTATGATCCATGTTGCATTACTTGTATTTGAGATGTTTGACTAGTATGCCTAACATGACTAGAATCCCTAACATGATCATTTGTATATTGAGAAATAAGAAATAAATGATTGGCAGGCTGCTAGTCCCTTCCCTCCCAAACTATCTTGTATTTGCATTATGGATGTATGTACATATGTATGCATCTGTCTGTCTGTCTTATCTTATTTATCTGTCTTCTGTATCTGTCTATTTATTTGTCTGTCTATCTTGTCTATATCTCTTTCTGTCTATTTGTCTACCTATCTATATACATGTTCTTTCTCCCAAAACAGTGTTAGCTGCTTGGATGCTGATGAGGCTGCTTTGTTTGTGTCTTTATGATGTAAATTCTTAGCACAAGGCGTAGTATATCTTCTCTGATTGGTTGTGGATTGTTTGGTTGATAGATCAGCCTCTTTGAAGGAGATCTGAGAACTGGACAAACGAGGGAGACATTCTATTGTAATTCCATGTCCTGTATGTGACAATAGCTTTAAAATTGAAAGGCACCTTACCCTCTCTGCCAATTTTTAGATGAGGAACCTGAGGCCTCAAATAGTTGTCAGTCCAAAAAACATTGGTTAAATGCTTGCTGTGTACCAGGCATCGTGCTAAACTTTTGGAATAAAAAAAAAAGCCAAAGACAGTCCCTGTCCCCAAGGAACTCATGGTTTAATGAGGAAAAATAGCGTGCAAGCATCTGTGTACTGACATAGGATAAATTAGAGATAATGGATGAAGGGAATTTACAAACATTTAGGGAGACTTGCCCAAGGGCATGCAGATAGTAAATATCAAAGCTAGTACATGAACACAGGGTCATCTGCTCTAAATCCAGCACTCTTTTTACTCGTCCTTATTGTTAGGGGAGAACCTGGGTTCTGGATCTGCCTTGTACAGCTTCCTAGTTGTGTGACTGAAGGGAAGTCATTAAATCTGTCTAAATCTTTATCTCCTTTAAAAAAATGGGTATTATAATACCTGCAAACATATTCCAGTTTTATTGACGAGATTTGAATGAGATAAAGTACATATATTAAGCCCTTCACAAAAGTCGCTAATAATTATTAGGGTCTTGATCTCACCTTTAGGACCTATTTGACAAATGGGTTATAAAAGGAATGGGCTTTTAGATGCCTTTAACCAAATCCTTAAACATGAGTCTCAACTTTATGCTGTTAACATCAGACTAAAACCATCCCTCAAAAGCATCAAATGAAAATGGCCTTATATACTGGCAAGAGAAGTCAAATTAGAATCAGAACACCTGAGGTTGAATCTCGACTGCTATTTACTACTTCTGTGACCTTAGAAAAATGACTTCCCCTCTCTAGACCTCAGTTTCCTCACTTCTTACAGTGGGGCATTGGCCTAGATGACTCCCAGAGTCCCTTCCAACTCTGGGTCATGAAAGATATCATGTCACCAACCACCCCTGTCATGCTTCAGAGACTTAGGAACTGCCTCCCAGTTTCATAATTAGAAATCCCTGGTTCTTTATCCCACTTTTTCTAGAATGTTCCATCCTTCTACTTTTTAATTTTTAAAATGCCATTTTCTGGGGTTGGGATCATTTGTTGGTGAACCTTCTGACTCTAGAATTTTGTGAGAGTAAGACCATCTGAAAGGAAAGCAATTAGAGGCTGATGTGTAGATGATATCTTGGAAAATTCAGGGAACTGGCTTCAAACAAGAAATTCTTTCTGGTTAACGACACCTCTGTAACAGATGCCTGACTTGGTTATATTTGGCATGGTAGCCAAGAAGGCTGATCAGAAATTTTAAGTCTGAAATTTGAGAAGCTATTTATGATCAAGATTAGAAAATAACAGATTCTCAGGTTAGTTTCTTAGGCGGTACCAAAAAATAAATAAAAAAGGAGTGGTTCAGCCTTGAAATGATGTATATGTGTAAGTATTTTGAAATTGGAATGATTGGATGAGTCAGAATAAACCTGGCAAAGCCAAGTAGAGGGGTATTGCTCCAATGTGCTTGAATGGGATGTGGGTCCAGGAAAACAGAATAACACATGCTTTTCTAATTCCTTGCACCTTACATGTTTCTTCTTCTGCCTTTATGGGGAAAGATCAGGGAGAACACTACTTCCCCTAGCCTCCTTACCGTCAGTCTTAGGAGAGAGGATATAGAAAACGGAGCTGTTGATCTCATTTCTATTTTCATAAGGTTCTTTGTCAGGAGAAGAGAGTTGCTAAATCTTAATAGTCAGTATCCTTGGTGAGCAATAATAAACTGTTCTATTTTGACCTTTTCATTGATTCCCTATTTGATACCTTACTCTGACCTGTTCTGCCAATTATATCCTTGGCAAGCATCTAGAAAGGAAAATGGACTGCTGTTCAAACAAAGCATGCTAACATGGCCATTTATGCCAAATATCTTACTGCCCCCTTCCTTTCCTGATATACATTGTAATCAGAACAGCAGGTGCCCCAGTGTGGAAGCCTTGTGGTGAGAATGACCAGAGGTGAAAAATGGAATTTCACATAGAGGAGGATGTTGGGCCTGCTGCTCTAACTGGATTTCAGAAAGGACTAAGTGATAATAGCCTTTGTGGAATGAACTGTTAATCAGCATCTTCCTCAAAGTGTATTTGGGGATTCAGAAACAACCTGGTTTAAGTACACATGGCTGGGGAGAGAGTAGCAAATATGACTCTGCTTATTGAAACTACAATGGTTTGATCCAGATTTGGTTTCCAGGTGAGATTTTTATAAGCTCTTTCTATACAAATAAGGCCATCGAGGAGAATGGAGTGGTAAGTTTTACATGGGTTTACACCCTATGAGCTGTGTATTGTCTGGTTCAATGGTGGAAGCATTATCTGGTGTTGAAATGACGTAGAGAATTAAGTATCCTGATGGTAGCACATTTAGCCCAGTTTAAAAGGATTTGTCTGTCCCGGTACTCTGGGAATCTAGGGTTCCTAACATTCTATGCCTCTTATTTCCCTTACCTCCCACCCTAGTCTCCATTACTGTTCACTGGACCCCCACCTAGAGCTTTATCCACCTTGGTAAGAGCACAGAGAACTTGCAAACATCCCTAGTGACACATTGCCAGCCAATTCTCATATGAGGATAAAAACAGGGGAGATGTTTACCATGGAAAAGACAAGATGCAGGGCAGAGTGAGGGGAGAGAGAAAGGATAGCTAATGTTCATGGATTGGAGGGTTGTTGTTGTGTTGGTCCTTTGTTGCTAAAGAAGACCATGCCATCAGAGAAATAATAACATGACTTGCACTTGACTTTGTTTTGAGTGAGGGAGGGCTGTGCAGGTCACCAGCCTCACTTCTCCTCCAGAGCCATCTGAATCCAGAGAACTGATATTCATCAGGATGACTGGAGATGACCCAGGATGCACTGGAAGATCTTGGCCCCTTTAGGCCAAGGTCTATGCAGGTACTCACTTAGGGTGACGTAACGCCCATTCATTGAATAGGCCTGTTTAAGAGGTAGCCAGGGCATGGCCCCTTTAATGAGGCAAAGAAAAGAAAGACATCAGGCTGGGAGAGAAACAGCAAGATACTATTGATAATCACTCTTGAGCCAGGAGGGTCCAGAAGAGAGCCTTTAGGCAGGGGCCAGGGGCCCCATAGTATCTGAGCTTCAGAGTGCAGTAGGTTTAAGGTTCAGGGAAGGGAGGGGGAAGGGAAGGACCTGTCATTTGGAAGAGGGATTATATTTGTTTTGCTTGGTCCCAGAATACAGAACTTGGAAAGAAGTTGTGAAGAGACATATTTAGATTTGCTACCAGGAAAACTTTCTAGCAATTAGAGTTTTCCAAAGGCTTCCTTGAAAGAAATGGTACATTAGCCTTCCTTGAATGCTGGTAAGCATAGTCTAGTAGACCATTTGTTGGCATGTTTAAATAGGGAGTGCTATGGTATATGGGTTGGATTAGCTGGCTAGTGGAGGTTTCTTTCAGCCCTCAAATTCTGTGATTCTGGATGAATTAGAGGTATTCCTTCAAAAGAGTATAAGCAATTTAAGAGCTCAGCCATTGCCCAATGTTGCCCATCTGTCACTTGTTGGAAGAGAAACTTGGACATAGTAAGCCTGCTTGTCCTTGTCTCTTCTTTTAGTGGCCCATGAAAACATGAAATTAAGAACTGAGAACTACAGAAATCCTTGCCATCTCAGTTAAGGTCCTAAAATTAATAATATCTATTCCTCAAATGATATGGCATTCCCTTATATCAAGGGACATGGAAATTGTGTCATTGGAGTTTGGATCTTAAGGAAAATAAATTTAAAAAACCCAAAATAAATCTGGCATGTCATTGGTTAGCAAAGATAGCAGATGTTAAACTAGAAACAACTGAGCCAAAAAGAGGAAAATTAATTTGTGAAAAGAAGTTTGGTGTGCTTTGTTTGTTTTTTAAGACATGGCCTTAGGAAAGGAGATCATCCACTGGAAATGTTTATGTTCTCTGAGATCCATTTCCATGCTTAAATATTTGTTTTTCTTTCCAACAGAGAAAATTTTCCATCTGTATCAGTAACTCTTTCTGTTCAATAGTAGTGTGCCCAGCCTAGAAAGGGTCAGGAGATGTTTGGCCCATTTGTGCCATCCAGTCTATGGTCAGTAGGCATGCCTGGTAGGCCTCAATGTCCATTTAGTGTCTCTCCTCCTATCTCCAGGTAGATAGATTGACCTGTTTCTTTCTTAGATTAAGGTAGTGAACTCCTGATCATGCTGATAGAATCTCTGGTCTTTCCACCATATGACTTACATCTTCAGGTCTCTTCTCTCCACAGCTACATGCAATACATCCCCTTCTCTTGGATGAATATTCAAGATGTTTCAGGGTATTGCATAATTTGGCAAAGGTGTGAACTGAAAAGAACCCTTTCACTATTGTGTGAGGAAGAATACATGGGGATTTATGTTGCTCAGCTACAATAGGTTGTGTTTTTATGACTTCTCCGAGGATGGCATAGGAATTAGTTTAAAAATACTAACAGCAAAGCTCATATGAATCCCCACAGTCTCCCAACACTCAGCATCAGACATTCCATGACAATGGAGGTAACTATCTATGAGAATGCACTCTCCAAAAGATTCATGCTAGAGAAAAGAAACCGGAGAGACAACTACCAGACAGAGAATCTGCTGGCTTAGAATAATGGATTATTTACCCTGTATTTCAGCCCTGTTCCTCATGTTCAGATCACTAGAACATTTAGAGAAAATTTAAAGCATTAACATTGGCCTTTCCACTCTTTCCTTCACAATTTCTGTAAGAAAATAATGAAGAAAAGCAGAAAAATCCTATCTTTCCTCCACTTACCCCTTCCTTGGAGGGTATTTGAGAAAGTCCGCTGTCCTTGTTGGATTCCCCCAGCCCCCACAGACACACATACACTTACCACTCAGTTAGAAAAATAACATGTCATATTGCTTTAGGCTAGATTTGTAGCTGCATCTCAGGAAATGGTGACTATAACAAGGCAGGTATTGTTAGTGCATCTGTATTTTTTTCTTTTTTGCTCCTGTCCTGATTTCCCCAGCTCTTAATGCCTCCCCTCCCATTAAAAAGTATCCTACATTTATTGGATATATATATATATATTACATATATAGAAAATATTTATTTTTGTGAACTTCTATATGTACCTCTTATCTCCTTCATTGCAAAGTAAACTCTTGAGAAGGGATTGTTTTGTGATTGTCTTTCACTTAACTTCCTTTTACCTCAGTTTCCTCCTCTATAAAAATGAAGGGATTGGCCTTGATGGCATTCTGAAGTCCCTGTCGGCCTTAAATCTATGAGCTCATGACCTCTAGTGCCTAGAATGATGCTTGGCATATAGTAGGTGCTTAATTCATGCTTGTTGATCCATTGATTAAGAATTTTAAGGGATTTTCACAATTTATTTTGGAGAACCAAATAGATGGTGCTTTGTAGAAGCTTGTTAACTGATTGATTGCTTCTAAAACTACCCTACCTCTTCTGGGCCAGTCTATGTTTCAAGCTTGCTAACTCAATTCAGTCACCCCCATCCTCTTGATTCCCTAATATAGCCGCAGGTTTTGACAAAGACCTTCTAAAAACGTTGACAGTTCAAAGAGTTATGTATTTAGGCAGACTCCAAAGTATGGCCTCAACCAGTCTCTCTCCCTTTTATACCACCCTTCTTAAGAAACCAATTCTCAATCTGGAAAATATACATGAACTGATGCAGAATAAGGTCAGCAGAACCAGAAGAACATTGTACAATGTAAAAGCAATATTGTGTGATGAACAGCTGTGAATGACTTAGCTATTCTCAGCAATACAAGGATCCTCAACAATCCCAAAAGACTCATGATGAACAACACTGTCCGCTTCCAGAGAAACAACTGAATAGACACTAAAGAATATCATTTTTCCCTTCCTTCTTTACTTCTTTCATAAGTTCAAATCTGGCATTAGACACTTGCTAGTTAGGTGACCCTGGGCAAGTCACTTAACCATGTTTGGCTCAGTTTCCCCATCTGTAAATTTAACTGGAGAAGGAAATGAAAACCCTTTAATAGCTTTGCCAAGAACTCTAAATGAGTTCACAAAGAGTCAGACACAATGGAACAACAACAACGATACGTAACTTTCTATCTTAGACAGTTGCCTAGTGCACTGAGAAATTAAGATACTTAACTGGGATCATACAGACAATATATTTTTGAGGTGGAACCCTGGTTACACAGCCAGCTCTCTATCCACAATACCACCCCACTTCTTTCTATGGAAAAAAGTGTTCTAAGTCTCAAACAACAGATTTGCAAATGGATTTTCTGAGAGAACCTTTAATAATTCAAGGGCAATACCATTCTTGTAAACTCCTAAGAGCAAATAGAAACATTAAGTGACTGAAAGCTAACTGGCTTGGTTTCCATAGGTAAGGAGGATGCTGACCTTCAGCTTTGGAGGTTTTTTTTTTTCTTTTTCCACAGAGAGTAAACAGATGGGAGTAAGCTTTTAATATAGGGTTTCAGCGTCTAAATTAATTTATTTTAAGGAAGGCAAAACCAAGAACAAAAAATAAAAAACCTATAAATGATAAGTTACCTGCAAAAGGTTAAAGATTCAGTTCTTTAGGGACCTTTGAAGGAACTACCATCCTGAAAATTCTAAAGGCCTGTTGTTTCCAGCATAAAAACTTGGTGGAAATAAAAATTTAGTTATAAATGGCAAAACACTTTTCCGCAGAAATGTGATAGGACACAATTCTGAAACATTTAATAAAACGGACCAGCCCTGGTTCACAGCTTGGATGCAGCCAAGAATGAATGACTGCCTGAAGAGAGTGAATGTTGTCCATGGAAATAGCCATGGGGAGCCATATATAAACAAAGCTAGTAAGTGTCATCTGTACCAGGAACATAAACTGGGATCCAGTCTGTTGAAATCATTTCTCTTCAGATCAATGTTTGGTTAGATACCCATTTACTCAAATTATCGATGGTTCTCTGGGGGAAATCAAATAGCTACTTGAGTTTTATTTCTCCATCTCTTTTTCTCTATCTCTCTGTGTCTGTCTCTCTCTGTCTCTCTCTGTCTCTCTGTCTCTGTCTGTCTCTGTCTCTGTCTCTGTCTCTCTCTCTCTCTCTCTCTCTCTCTCTCTCTCGACAGTGGGGTGTAGGAACTGGATTAGAGTTAAGTTGTCTGTAAAAATAAATTTAGTTTTGTCCAGGCCTATAGACCTAAATTCCAGTGTTTAACTTGATCTACAAATCAAGATGTATAAAAGACCTCAGAAAGGAGACTTAGCAGGGACTTCATTACTAGTTTTAAATATTTCAAGAACAGTTATTTGGAAGATAATATATTTGTAAATCTAGATGACCTGTGTGTGTTACAGGGTGGATTACAGGGGGCAGATTGGGTTTAGGGAGATTAAAAACTTCATACACTTCCAGCTGTGTAAAAATGGAGGGCCTCCCTGACATGAGAGTGAATATATCATGCCAGGAGCTTAATCTGCCTAGAGCATCTTAATGCCAAGACCTCTCCCTGGGGTGTCAGTCTCCAGTGCCATAGACTTATTTTCTGATGCCTAATAATAACTTCCTGCACTGTCTAGAGCTAGAATTTTTTAGCGTCTTTGATGTGATAAAGACCTTTAGCAAACTGGTAAAGCCTGTAGAACCCTTTCAGAACGATGTTTCTAAATAACTGTAGAATTTAAGTTAGTGAAAATGAAGATGTAAACAAACAAGCAGTTAAGAGGCCAGCCAGATGTGGAGTCAGGAAGACCTGAGTTCAAATCCTATCTCAGGAATTTACGAGCAGTGTGACCCTGAGCAAGTCCCCTAACCTCTCTCTGCCTCAGTTTCCTCATCTGGTATCCCAGGGTTGTTGAGGATGAAATGAAATAATATTGGTAAAATATTTTACAAATTTAAAAGTGCTGTATAAATGCTAACGTTAACCTTGTACATTGTTCCCCTCTAAGTCCAGAGACATCTTTGGGTCCGTAGACCCCTAGTTAAGATGTCTGTAGAGAGCTTCGATGCCTACACTCAAGCTAATTCCAGGATATCAAGACATCTAGTGGAGAAGAGGAACACACACACACACACACACACACACACACACACACACACACACACACACAGTCTTATACATTTCATTTTGGATCCCTTTGTGCTAAGATTCAGATCTCTTCAACTTAGCTCATCACTGAGACTATACATTACTTCATAATAATATTAAGATAAATCCCATTTCTGAACCCAATGGGAATTTTCACATACTGACCCTAAGTTTAAAAACATTAACTCTGATCTATTCTTAAAAAACTCATATTCTAGAACTTTTGTGGTTTGTTCAGTCGTGCTGACTCCTTGTGACCCCATTTGGGGTTTTCTTGGCAAAGATATGGGAGAGGTTTGCCATTTCCTTTTTCAGCTCATTTTACAGATGAGGAAACTGAGGCAAACGGGAGAAAGTTACTTACCCAGGGTAATACAACTAGTATAAGTCTGAGGTCAGACTTGAACTTAGGAAGATGAGTCTTCCTGATTCCAAGCTCAGTGTTTACCCACTCTCTTCCCACATAGCTACCCCATGTTCAAGAATAGGGTCACCCATCAGCACCAGGGCTGGCCTAAACTCTCTGACCAGTTCTAAGGATCTGACTTGAAAGCCGAACATCAGAGTCTGATGGTCTGGGCCTCTAGAGGGTCAATACCTAGAAAAGAGGTAGGTAGAAAAAAAAAAGATGGTCCTGGTCTTTGGCTCTAGGCCCGATCTATGAACACTGCTGCCCCCAAGTGACTCTTTTAAATTACCTGGGAAACTGGACTGGCTGGAATTGAAATGGTAACTGGTGCTAAACAGAGCAACCCCTTAGAACTCTGCCTCTTCCTTTCAACTCTTGCCTGAGGGAATGCCACCGTGTTTCAGAGGCCATGGGTCTGTGTGCCAAGGAGTGGAAACATTCCCTGGCCTTTCTGCTACTGCTCAGTGCCATTAGACAGTACTCTGGCTCCCAGGTCCTCATCCCGTCCCTCTATGGCTTTGCAGAAAGCCTAACAAATCTCCTTTTGGGGTGTTTGTCTTCCCATTAGTCCCATCCGCAATCATGGCCCCAGTTACAAGCAAAGATGCATTTACATTGTGAATGTCCAGGTTTAAAACTGCAGTACATATTGCATTTCTTTTTCAAAGTGTGCATGCATGTGGCGTATTTTGTCCAGACAGGTGTCCTTAGGAGGTAAAGCTGGTCCTTGCTTCCTTTTTTTTTTAAATATTGGATCAGCATCATGGTCCAGTTGGGGGGAAGGAGGTTGCCTCCCGCTTTTTTTAATTTCTCTCCCACCCTTTCAGGTGGCAGTTCTGCAAGAAGCTTGAATAGTTCTATTAATGGGTTCTGTCTGTGTTCCATGGAAGAGGGCAAACCCCCAATGCTTTAGGACTTAGGAGATCTGTGATTTCCAGAGGGCAAGGAAATGTGGCTGCCCTCTTCCATCTGCACAGATGACTATCCTTCTATGCCTTGGTAGAAGATTTAATGAGTTCTAGTAATAAGAATAATTCACATTTATATAAGCACATTAAGAAACAGAACATTTTACATCTGAGCACAACTCTGAGATCGGTGCGATGTTATAAGCAAAGAAGCCTAGGCTTACAGAGAAAGTTGTCTTCTCAGGGTCATCCAACTGCTAAGTGTCCAAGGTAGGATATGAGCTCGGGTCTTGGTGACTCCAAGTGCAATGCTCAATCCACTATGTTAGCACCTAGCCAATTGCCTCGTACTGAACCTCCTGACACTTAGCTGTTAGAGAAGTCAGAGTCCCCCCGATCCGCCCCAGTCAGTCATCAGAAGAAGTTTTTAATAGGAAGTAATCTCTAAAGAATAGTCTGTCATCCTTTCAAACTATATTTATAAGGCTGGTCAGTAAAAGAAGCTTTCTTAGGCTCTTCAGTGAATCTTGAAACTCAAAGCCAGTCAAGTATTTCTGTTAATACTGTATGTATGTGTTCAAGCATGTGTGTGAGAGGCAGACAAAAAAAAGAGACGGAGATGTCGTTGATCTTGGAATGCCCAATTAGGAAACTTCCATGTACCGATTATCTTTCTTTGCAATGAAAAGAATTAGAAAGTTACCTATGGGGAGGGGGTTCAAAAAAGTTAAGTGATTTTCCCAGGGTCACCTAGAATATCTGAGACAAAACCTGAACCATCATATTCCACGACCTCAAGGTTAGTTCCACTAAGCAACACTGAGGCTCATCTCTCTGTCCTTCTGTCGCTATGTCTGTTCTTCTCTCTCTTGGTCTGTGTCTTTCTGTGCATATCTATAGGGAGAGACATATGGACACACACATATATACATATGTACTTAAATACACATATGTATATATGTTTATTATAGCATGCAAACAAGAAATTCTCAAACCATATATAAGGAAACATTCTTTTTTAAGTAACATCTCTCTCTCTGTCTCTCTGTCTCTCTCTCTCTCTCACACACACACACACACACATACACATACATCATGCAAAAGAATGCAGTTAATTTGTTTGATTTCCTTTGTCCCCAGGGTAACATGTTTCCATCTCACTGGCGGCAAGCTGGTGTCTCTCAGAGCACTCCCCGCTGGTTACGTCCTGTTGTCCATTGGCTCTTAAATCACGTCTCGCTTGTATCCATTCATAAGGCTAGAAGCCTTTCATGTTAGAAATGCAGTAAAGAGGCCCAAAGCTCTTGGGGGAAGCATCATTTTCTATATGATGTGTGTGAGATGTCAAATGAGAATTTTCTAACCATGTGTCACAGACAAGGATAATTGTCACCCACAGTACTATATTTTGTTAGGACATGGCCATTGGAGCTGGAGAATATAGTGCTCTCATCTCTGATTCAAACACTTGGAACATCAGAAATTTCCCAGAAGGACAATAAAAAAATAGGATTTTAAAAAAGTTACTTTTCATTGTTAACAAGGAACCATTTCATTAAAAAAATCCATTTCTTACACTTCATTCTCTTAGTTTTCAAATACATAATTTAGCCATGTTGTATATTATTTTATTAGTTGGAGTTTAAAAAACATGGATATTTGACTTCTCTATTGCTACCAGAAGTTGTTTTCATTGAAGTTGAGAATCCTGTCTTTGCTTCAGATAAGTGTCTTTTTTCCTCATCATATTTTTCTAGAACATGCTACGTGAATTTTGCTTTCATTCCTACTGAATTTCACCTTGTTTAATGCTTAATTGTGTAGCCTTGTTATCTCTCCTAATCCATCCTCCCCATCCCCTCTAGACTATAAGCTCCTTGAAGGCCAAGGTTGTGGCCCTAGTGATGTCTTGAATGTTAATAAATGCTACTTGAATTGGTGAAATACTATCAAGTTAATCTGCAAAATAAATGTCCTAAACTAGAGGATCTCTGAGCTTCTTTTCAATTCTAGATTTATAATCTTGTTAGATTCCTAGGCAGAATAACTGAATTATGTTATTTAGGACTAGAAAGGACTTTTGGAAATCATTCAGTCCTTCCTCCATCCCCAACCCTCTCACTGGTAAGTGAAGACAAACTGAACTGAGGCTCAAAGGCAGATGGCAATGCGCCACCCAGGTGGCAAGAGCTGGAATTCCTCTCTCACCTAACTGCTTCTTGATGACCCCATGTGTTGTCAGCTGTCATCATTTGCTCTTCCAAATAGAAATCTCCCTGGCTAGCTCATTCTAGTCATTGCTGTGGTAGTAAAGGCCTGTTGGACATTTCCAAGTATGTGTGAATTATACAATTTTAAGACATCTAGCAGGAGCCGGCTGTCTCCAAGACCATTTTCACTTGAATTTGCTTCAAACTTTTCCCTAGGCCTTGACTCTTAGTGAAGCAGTGTGATATAGATAAAGAAGAAAGCCGATTGGAGGATGTGCTCTGAACTGGGCCTTCCAGAAGGACAGCTCAAATACCTGCTCTTTGGCCCTTAGCATTAGAAGTACACCTACCTGCTTACTACCAACAGTGAGTGGGTCTGGATACTTATCTCTGATGGGAGAGGAGATTTCTTCCCTTCCCCTTAATCCTGTTCAGGATGCTCTCCCCATCCTTTCCCCCGATGCCCAGGACACAGGGATGTTTCTTTAGCATATCCTGCAGGCAAGGACATGTGGACTAATCATTTATTCTTTCACTTACGATTGCGTCTCCATCTCCCAACCTTGTACTTTGCAGTCATGATGGGTCCCTGTTTCTCATATCTGTGGCTGTGCATTAGCCTGAGGGGTCTCAGCCTCTAAAGGGCAATTCTTTTGCCTTGATTTTATTTGGTTTGGGTTTATGTTTTATTTCATTTTACCCACCATCCACCCCCTCCCCCCTTCCTTTTTAGGCTTTTGGTCATTTCAAGAACTACAGTAAAGCTCTTTACACGGTTTCCCGGGGGAGGCATTGCTCAAAAGAAACCATTAATGAGGGAAATTTATTTAAGGGAGCAGTGGAAAACGACGAAATTGTAGATGGGCCCTAAATATTTAAACAGAAGGGAAAACTGTGCAAAGAGCTTTAAAAAAATCTTAGCAAGATTTTATTGCCATTTATACCATTAATATCTACGTTTTCCTCTTTTTTAATCTGCTTATGCCCTTATACTTTCAAAAATTCTTCTTTGCTAGATTTGCCCTTCCACATTGCTGTGGCCTGATGGGAGGTGAGAAGCAGAAAAGAGGGAGTCAGACAATCTGAGTTCTTTTGATGGATCCATGACATAATATCCAGAAATTCTGTATCTATGCCTCGCAAAAACTTGCAGGTTTATTTAAAAAACTATAATAACATTTGTATTAAAAAATGCTAATATGTCTTAAACAAATATGTTTGTATGTATATGCATGGCTGTGTTTATATGCACATGCACATGGACAACCAGATGGTACAATGAAAAGAGCATTGGATTTGGATTCAAGAGTTCAGATCCTGCTTAAGTTGTTTACTGGCTGTATGGTCCTGGACAGTCACTTCGACTTTGTTTGCCTCTTCTCATCTTTTAAATGGGGCTAATCATCATACCTGCATTGCAGGATTATTGTGAGGATCAAATGAGATTATATATGTAAAATATTTGGTGAGCCTTAAAGCACATAAAATGGTAGGTAGTTATTGTATCAGTGAAAGGAGCTCTTGGGGAGAAAATCCCTCTACTTACGCAGTTTGGCATGATCTCGCCAACTGATAATCTTGCAGAGGTGCCTAGAGCAGTGACTTGGCCAGGTCTTATAACCAGTATGTGTCAGAATTGGGATTTGAGTTCTCGTGACTCCTTGGCAGTGAGGCACCATAGTGCATAGAGCACTGGGCCTAAAGTCAAGAAGATTCATCTTTATGAGTTCAAATCCATCCTCAGACACTTACTAGCTATCTGTGTGACCTTGGGTGAGTCGCTTAACCTAGTTTGCCTCAGTTTTCTTTCTATAAAATAAGCTGGAAAAGAAAATGGCAAACTACTTCAGTATCTCTGCCAAGAAAACCCAAATAGGATCATGACTCAGCTTCTACACAGTCTCTGTATTCATTATGCCATCTTGTCTCTTGTATGCATATACATGTAGGAAAGTCTTCTCCCTTTTGTATCATACAAAAAAAACCCTTTCCTTTTTCTCTTTTCTCCGTTGCAAAATCCAGTTGGGGAAGGGAAGTTTTCACTTTTTGGTGCAGACCTGTGATTTCATCTGTGTAGGGCATGCTCAGTGTGGAAACATCTCCCACTGATAAACATTAGTAACCTCATCTGGGAAGTACAGGATTATGGACTGTCTGGGACAATGAGATTAAGTGGCTTGTCATTGTGACCTAGCTAATCAGTGTTACAGGCAGGGATAGAATTTGAATTCGGGTCTTCCTTATATACTATTGAGTTTTAGAAACAAAAGGAATAATTTAGCCTGTTGTCTTTCTGAGCTGTCAGAATCATGACCTTCAAAGCTAGTATTGTCTCACAGCAGGGTCCTAATTTAATGATGATGAAACGAAAAGTATTCATATTAACTCACATTTATATATGCTCTAAGTTTCACAAAATATGTCAAGGTTATACCTAGGAAAGTATAAATAGAAACAGTGATTCCTTGTCCATTCTCTGATGTCCAATGGAAATCTATTTTGGGGGAAGAAGATGTGGTGTAGAGAGAATGTTAAAGTTCCCTGAAGAATTTGGGGCCATGGGTCCCGAACTAAAATTTTGACTCTGCTACTTAATATGAATGTGACCTTGACCAAGCTACTTAGCTTCTGGGGGCTGTAAAATGAGGAGGGTGGATGGGATGGTCCATTGAAGGTATGAATCTATGGAATGTCATCCTTCCTGTTCTCCAGCTTCTTCCTCTCTTCTCTCCCAGTTCTGGGTGAATGCTTCCTAGGATTGGTCTTCAGAGCTCACTACTCCTAATTCATCATGAAAGTATGCTTCTGTGAGTTCACTGCTATTTATAGGTTGTGTGTGTGTGTATGTGTGTGTGCGTATGTGTGTGTTTGTTTCTCCCATGTTCTATCATTCATGTCATTGTCCTCAATGCTACTCTCCCATTGTCCAGATTGCATATTAAATTATAATACGATATACAAGTGTATTATCGGTGGCATACTTTTCTTTCCTTGCCCTCCAAAGATTGAAACCTTTTGAACATAATGAGGAAGATATATTTTCCTAAACTTGAAATTCCATCTTCTCATATAAAACTCTACTGTCTCCTCATGAGTAGAATCATGCTCATTACTCGATTTTGTGATAACAGTGTTGGATCTGTGGGTACTCCTTTCAGTGTCCCAGATTGAAACCCATTCTGTCAATACTGTCTCTTCTGTGTAGTTCTCACCTAGTGCTCTCATGAATCCTCTTCAGGCAGTCTGTCCAATGCATAGGCTCCTTCCTCCAGAGCTCTTCCCATTGGGGATACCAAAGAATTTTCCGGCAGTGATCCCTTATTCACATGACATGTTCCCTTGCTGTCTCTCCTCTCACCTGGTTTTCCTCCAGTCATATATTTCAGTGATGAGGTGCTCCATGAAACCTTCTTCTACTACTTCTTTCTTAGTAATGCGTTACAGCTTGGCCATATGCACTGTGTGTTGCATCATTGTCCTTTGGGTGACCCTCAATTTTAATTCCTCAGAGACTGTATTATTTTATGATTCATTGCCATACATCACAGGAGGAATATGAATGTTTTTAATAGTTCTTTTTTAAGGAAATTCTGGGGTTATTAAGAGCTTTATTTGGTTTCCGAAGTGCCATCGAGACCACTCTCCTCCTTTTCTCCATATTTGCTGAATAATAAATGCAAATACCAATTCCTGGTACTACCTAGGACATAAAAATGCAAAATAACCTTCCTAAGATTAGTGCCAGGCTTTGAATTTGGGGAATGAGAAAGGACCGCTGAGACAGGCATCCATGGGAGAGGCTAATGAAGGTCAACAGAATAGTTTCCTTAATACCATACTTCAGCTCATATATTGGTGTGTGTCACACAGATCATCTTTCCTTTGAAATGTAAGTATTTCCTGAAGAAGAGACATTTGTTCCAATTGACAATCCATTCCCCATGTTATAATGGAAAGAGGACTAGATTTAGAGTCAGAAGTCTTGACTCTGGTGCAATCTCTGGGTATGGTCTTAAGCTCAATTTCTTCACTGGGTAGATAGTCTCTGTGATGTCTTCCAGCTCTAAATATATAATCCTACAAACGCAGTCGGGCTAAAAATTGTTCTCCTCCCATTCCTAGGTTAATGAACTTGTACCTTCCCTTATTTTCTTCATATACAATTTAAATGGATCATTCACAGACAGGGAAATTCATATATACACCCAGAGATTTGTTTTATTCTGTCAGCTAATAATAAAGTCCCTCTCAAGTCTAAATAATTCATTTAAATTTAATAAGTATTTATAAATCATCCTCTGTGTGCCAGACTTGGGCTGGGGATTCAAGGACTTAAATGAAAATGGTCCCTGGCCTTATATAGTTTCATTCAACTGGGGACAAAGACAAACAATTTTTTTTTTTAAATGTACAGACAAAATAACATTTTAGGAAAGTACTAAGTATTAGAGGAATCAGAAGAGCTGATTTGGGGCATAAAAACCAGGGTGAAAGTCAATGGATTTGGAGATTCTACCCAAAGATAAGAAGGGAGAACATTTCCAAAGCGGAGTGAAGGTGGAGGAAGGAGGCTATGGCTATGGTATTTTTAAATTCACACAGTTCTATTTAACCCACATGCTATTAGTTTCTCTCAGATACATTTATTTTATATAAATACACACACATATATGTATATGTACACATATATAAATGCATATTCCCATTATATTCCTTCTTTTTCAAAGAATCTAAAAAATTATATCTGTAATCTAACTCAGAGGAACAATTACCATTCTATTCAAAGAGTTTTAAAATACCTTGATTTTGATGCAAAAATATTTTGTCACGGCTCTCATTTCTGACAGTTTTATCAGACAGCGCTAGCTTTTAAAAGCACCCTCGGTGTCTGAGATACCTCAATTCTCAGATCATGGTAATTCCTGAATTTGTCCTGGAGCCAGTGATGTTCTAGTTTCATATATTATTTCAAGTTTCTAGATTGCGGGAAGAGTCCCAGTCAATTTTTTAAGGGTTTCAATTTTTCCCAAGGCGAAAAATAAAGCTTAGTAAAGACTTGTCTTTTTTCACCAACCCATTAGTGTCTGCTTTTTTTTTCCTTGTTGCTAGAGACGATTCTAAAGCCAGCAGTCTCTTAGTTCAGCATCAATGTTGCAATGAAATGGGGCATTCCCAGGTGCCTCAGTTAGCAAAGGGACTGTACCCCAATACAGCAAAGATGCAGTAAGAACCCAGTGGCAAAGACCTTGGCATATGCTTTCCCCTTTGCCTTGGTCCATATAGAAATGCATCTGGTCATCAGGGAGGATACAGTGAAGGACATGGTGATTGTGGTCTTTAGAAATCCACCAAGTCAAAGGGTGTAACAAGTCAAAACAGTAGCAGCAGATTGATTCCATATGCCTGGAATTTTTTATGTCCTAAGGTGACCAGAAAGCTGGATCATGGAAGTTAGAGATTAATCGGGTCCTAGAACCACTTTGTCTCCTTTTAGGGAAAGCCAGTCCACGTTGCCAGGCAGCTAGATGGCAGAGTGGAGAGAGTGTCTAGGCCTGAAGTCAGGAAAACTCATCTTCCTTAGTTCAATTCTGGCCTTAGACACTTACTAGCTGAGTAACCCTGGACAAGTCACTTAATCCTTAATTCTTCCTCTGTAAAATATACTGGAAAAGGAAATGGTAAATCACTCTCTTATATCTGCAAAGAAAATCTCAAATGGGGTCACAAAGGGTCAGACATAACTGAAAAACGATTGATCTAATCTGTGTTTCAGGAGGAGAGAAGGAGGATGGGTATGGAGAAACCCTGGCAGATAATAGTTCTCTCAGATCCCTATTATTGTTGGCCACATGGTCCATGAAGGTGAAACCATGCCTGCCCTGGTAGCCGGAGTTCTCAGCCTGGTATTATCTCTCTGACCATTTTTGGTGATCTCAGCTTCCCTTCAAATGCAGTTCTTACCCTTTGAATGTTGTAGCTGCTCTGGTCAAGGTAACAAGGTGATCCCTGTGCTAAAATTGTAGTGGTTTACCGTAAGTCACAAGGTTAGAATGTCAGCTCCTTCAGAGTAGGGATTCGTATTTGCATCTTTGGACCATAGTATAGTGTGTGACACTTAATGAGTCCTTCTGCATTCATTGAGTACTGACTATGTATATCATGCCTTTAATCAAACTCTTCACAGACCAACCATCCAGTAAATTCAACAAGCATTTTATTAGGCACCTACTGTGTACAAGGTGAGGAGGATCTCAGAAGACATGGAATCAGGATTTGGAGTACTATATCGTATAGCTGTGTGACCTCTCTGAACTTAGGCTTTTCTTTTAAAAGTGAGCAAGACCTATATAACACAAGGCTGCTGGAAGGCTCAGATGGGATAATGTATATGAAGCACTTTGGGCACTTAAAACTACTAAAGAAATGTGATGTATTACTATTGACCAGCTCAGCTAGCATCCTACCACGACGTCCTCTCTTTGAAAACTGTGAGTAATGACATTGGGGGATAGTCATCATTAGCACAGACTTACTCTGATATCTCAATGAATCTCTAATGTTACGGGTGTGCCAGTCTCTCCACTGGTACAGACTGCAACCCATCCATCACTTTCTCCTCCTTGGAGATTATTATTAAACACAGAGGAGGTCTTTGAGGTCTAGAGCAGGCACAAATCTTGGGGAGTCTTTCTGGTATCTTTGAACCAAAATCTTAGCCCACTCTCTTATCCTGGTGAGTAAGTCATCCTGGGTTCGTGAAGACTCTATCTGCAGAACATGTGTGTGTGTGCGTGTGTATATATATACATATATATGTATATATATACACACATATATGTATATATACATATGCATATATACATACACATGTCTGTATATACATATGTGTATATACGTATATATAATGATAATGGCTGACATACACTTTTAGGTTTGCAAAATACTTAATGTAGATTTTCTCATTTGATCCTCACAGCAACCTATGGAGGAGGTGCTATTTTTATTATTTCCATTTTACAGAAGAGGAAACTGAGGCTGAGAAAATTGAATTGACTTACCCAAACTCTCTCACGCACATAGCTAGCAAGAGTCTGACGCAAGATTTCAACCCTGTGCTACCTGCTTGCCCTAGCTGCCTTCCAGCTAGAAAGGCTTTGGCGATGTATGTGGTAACAGACCATACCTATTTGTCTAAGAAACAGCCTAGCCTGGGTATGGAGAAACGGTAGCAGCAGATTAGCCACTCTAGGCTTAGGCTTGGGTGGGGGTCAGGGGGTAGGGAATCACATGGTGTGGAAGTTATACTGACCAGGAATACCTCAGAAAAATGGCCAGTTCTGCTCACTTTTGACGAATAGGTTAAGTACAAATACATTTTAAAATTTCTGTCTGGGATTTGGTTGCATCTCTAATGTCTGATCGTGCCTTAAAGGTAAACCTTGCTTCTCAAAGACTAGCAGAGAGAAAACTCTGACACCTCAGTGCTGAATGTGGAGTCAAAGAGGCCTGGGTTCAAAAAAAAAAAAAAAAAAAAGGCTTGCATTCAAACCCTGCCTCAGGCAAGCACCTAATAGCTCTTTGATGTTGGGAGAGGTAGTTCCCCACCCTGACCCTCAATCTCTTCATCCATTAAATAAAAGGGTTGGACTGGATATCCTGGGGCCCATTAAGGTACCTCCCAAATCTCTATGGTAAGGGTGTGGGGATCTACCACCGCCTGAGTTAGAGTTCATCAATAGAAACCTAGCCAGCGGGGATTTTCCACTGTCTTTCTTTCTTTCTTTCTTTTTCCCCCATAGAACCTAAAACCTCACGATATCTACATACTAAATTGGGAGGATTGTTATTATTCCATCACCAACAGCTGAAAATTCCTTGAGTTTGATACAAAAACATTTTGCCACGGGGAATGCTGGTTTCTAAAAGCTTGATGGTTGCCTGAGACACCTAAAATTGCAGGTTTTGCTCCACTTCCCCCTTCATCAGTGGAGGAAGCATTAAGACAATTCTTTGGAAATTTTTGGCATTGTATAATACATCAAAGGTTTGCAGTAAGGGAAATGAGTAATAGGATCATGGACTTATCTACTCCAATTTTGTTTCCTTCTCCCCATTTGACAGGTGGGGAAATTAAGACCCGGAAGGGTTCAATACCGTTCCCAGGAACACACAGGTGGTAAAGGAAACCTTTCCCAACCCTTCTTAATTCTAGTACTTTCTCTCTCTTAATTTATCCTTTATATTCTTATTTTATATATATATATAATTTATCCTTTACATATACATATATATACCTCGTGTGAACATATTTGTTTGCTTGTTGTTTTTCCCCATTAGATTATGAGCTCCTTGAGGGAGGGATTTTTTTTTGTCTTATTTGTATCCTTAGCACGATGCCTGACGCATAGAAGGGACTTCTAAGTGTTTTTTGACAACGTGGATGAGTCAGGATTTGAACCCAGGTTCTCTGACTTCAATTGGAACATTCTCTCTTCTGCCTTCTAATGGGAATTGGCTAACTGGGAGGGGGATGGAGGGAATAGTGGAAACACATCTGTCCTCTTTAACATGTTGAAATACCTAAATTCCAAAGCTGTGACAATTCCTAAATGTATCCTGCAGCAAAGTATGCTCTAGTTTTATGGATTATATCAGTTAAGGCGTAGTAGGAAGTATCTGATTCTAATTCTCAACAATCAGCTTTATTCTCCCTCCCAGGTAAAAAGGATCAACACTTCATAATCATCTGTTGTTTTTTTAAAACTTACTCTTTTAATGCCTGTTATCACTCTCCCTATTTTTTTTTTTTTATGTTCTCCATTCACGCTAGCATACCAAAGTTAGCATTGTTTTTAAATCCTCAGTGAGAAGCATTGTTTGGGGACTGGGGACGAAAGCTTTAACCCTGACAAGCCACCATGTACATGTGAGCTTTTGTTGACAGTTGGATTTGAGGCAGTAGAAACTAATAAATATCGTTTCCTTCCTACCCCTTCCTTCTAATCGTAGACTCAAGACACAAGCTGTCTCCTGCTCCTAGTCTGCTCTCTCCCCCCATTCCCACCGCATCCCTAGAATCTTTTTTATTGTTCATTCATTTTTATTTTTCATGACCTTATTTGGGTTTTTTTTGACAAAGCTACAGATGTGGTTTGCCATTACCTTCCCCAGCTCATTTTACAGATGAGGAAACTGAGGCTGACAGAGATAAGTGACTTGCCTAGGATCACACAGCTAGTAAGTGTCTATGACTGGATTTGAACTCATCTTCCTGACTCCGAGCCCTCTATCCACAGTGCCACCTAGCTGCCCTTTAACCTCTGATCAAGATCTTTCTTCCTTCAATTGATTTGTTCTTGATAACTTCAATGGTTACTATCCCATCCCCTCAATTACTATGTATTTGATATGCACATATCCTGTATTTATTTAGCTGTGAACTTGGTTTATCTCCCTAGCTGAATACAGGTTCTTTAAGGTCAGGACCAGTCTCATCTTTTAGATTTGTTCAATTCCAGACATATTGTAAGTTCCTGATAAATACATTTTCCATTGATCGATACTGAAAAATAAATCAAATCACAATAAATCTACTGTGACTAGGCCAGTAATAGTATACTGAAATCTGGAGGACAAATTATAAGTCTCCAACTTTAGGCAGTGGAGTTAGCCCAGGAAAGCACTTTTTAAAAAGGCAAAACTATAAACAAACACCTGCAAATCTTCCCTAGTTTTCATTTTTCTTTCTTTCTTTGCTCCTTTACCCTTTCTCCTTTCCTACCTTACTTGCATTTCTTCTATCCCTTCTTTATATAAAAAAGTGACCTTTGCCAATCAAGTGATACCCCTGCTGTATTCTCAGACTAAAGATCTAGGTTTCTGGTCTTATAAGGAATTGGTCCTCAAATTGTCATATGAACAGTGTTATAAGGGGCTTTACTTTGCAGAACCATTTATGTACACGTTACCTATTCTGATAAAAAAGTAAGCTCCCTGAAGGCAGGAACTATTTCATGTTTATCTTAGTACCCCCAGTACTGAACACAAGAGCTTGACACATAGTAAGAGCTCAAAAAAATCTTATTAGTTGATTATCCCACCAAATTCCCTCTTTATTACTGAATAGGAGACTTCAGTCTAGAGAGATTAAATGACTTGCTACAAAATGTCAGAGCCAAGATTCACACAAGTGTGGTTAACAAAGGAAGAGTCAACAGTCAAGTCAGAGGACCTGATTTCAAATTCTACCATTTTACAACCTTGAGCAACCTCTCGGCTCTCTGAGCATCAGTAAAGTGAAGGGGTGAGATTAGAAGGCTCCTGGAAAGGGAAACTGGTCTACTGACTGTTTTTCCCACAAGATACCCCATTTCCCACCCCTTACATTTTTTACTGACTGTCCCCTATGCCCAGAATGCTCTCCCTCCTCATCTCCACCTCCTGGCTTCTCTGACCTTCTGAAGTTTCAGCTGAAACCCCATTTCCTCGAAGGAGCTTTTCCTTCATCCCCCTTAATTCCAGCAGCTTCCTTCTGTGGATTCTTTCTGGTTTATCTTGTCCAGCGCTTGTTTATATGTCGTTGTTTCCATGCTTTTTTCCCATTCGATTTTTAGATCCTTGAGGGTAGGAATTGTTTATGACTTTCTTTGTAACCTTAGCACGGTGTCTGTCACATAGTGGATACTTAATACGTTTGTTCATTGACTGACCATTCTGCTGTTGAATCTACAGCCCTATGATCCTATGAATCCAGGTCCTCTGCCTCTATAAGAGGCAGTGTGATAATTAAATTAGCACTGGCTCTAGAGTCGGAGGATCTGGGTTCAAACCTCTCTTCAGTAACTCTCCATCTCAAGTATCGCCTCGGAGTCACTTTCTGCGGGAGGACTTTCTTCATCCCTACCAGCTGTTGCAGCCTTTCCAGCTACGGTTCCCTCCTGTCTGCCTTGCATGTCTTAATATGTATCTGTTGTCTCCCTTACTAGAATGTGAACCCTCAAGGGCAGTGACATGCCTATTTCGGTCCTGTGTCCCTGGAACTTAGAATGGTGCTTGGTACATGATAAGCATTTAAGAAATGATTGTTGATTGATTGATTACTGTAATGATTGCTTAAATAGTCTATTTACCCTCAATGGTATAACATGTGTAAAGTGCTATCATCATCATCGTTACCTTTCCTGAGCCTCAGTTTCCTTATCTGTCAAATGAATGAGTAGGTTAGAGTAGGTCTATATCTATGATCCCATGTCCCTAACCTGACCATCTTTATTCATGTTTATTTTAAAAATATATCTTTTTCTTGCTACAATGAGTTACGCTCTCCATTAGGAGACAAATTATGTTCGATGTGATTTCTGTGTCTTGTCCAACTTTTGGCATAGTCTTCCCCATGCAATAGATGCTTTAGAAATGTTTGTTGAATTAAACTTGCTTCTACTGTGACAGTTACCAGGCGCCTTTATCAAATTAAATTATTCCTCTTGCTCTGGGTGCCTGCCACCTAGAACCAAGCACATCGTAAGACAGCTATGCTCCATTTCAAGAGGATAAGAAATCCTTGTCCTGGTGATGGTGCATTTTGGCAAATCAGCTATCACTATTTAATTGTGAAAGATCTAAGTCAGATGCCCAAAAAATATTTATATGGGTCTCTGGGGGAGAAACAAAAAATAAGTAAAGACACTCAGAATAGGTTATTGGTCTAAGGTGTGGCCTTGGAACATTTGGAGAATATAAACAATGGAGTGGCTGTTTATTTTAATCATATTTGTTTATTTCAATAGCCACTTACAGATGTTTCTTTCCTTACATTTTATAAACAGAGACACTTTGTAGCAATATACATCAGTTAATCAAATTTGTAGGCATGGGTTTTATTCTTTCCTGAACCAGCTTCCAAAGATACCATGGGAGTACAGCTGTTTTTGTCCATCTTGACAGAACACATATGTTGCAATGTCTGAAAGAAAAGAATGGTTTGGATTGGTCTTAATTAGTCTGGGCACATCAATTACTGTACATACCAGCATGGGGGAGAGAGGAGTATGGGGAGATAATACCTGTGTGGCTATGAGGGAGGAGTTCGTCTTCATTTTTTTAAATTTAAAAAGCATTTTCTTCCATGGTAGTAACTCAGTTGATTTAAAGAAAAATGCAAAGAAATGTGATGGCAAATTCAGGGATGATGTAAATAATATTCTAGCTTTACAATTAAAGATTTGCTCATTAAGATGGACTTCTTAGATAAGTTCTTCTACAATTGTTTTTCCTAGACCCTAGTAGATCAGAAATATGTGATGGGTCCCTTGCTAGGCTTAGATAACACTTAGAGAAGATTAAAAGATCTTGATGGAGAAGTTAGCATGGTGGAAAGACTATTAGCTATGAAGTCAAAGAGCCTGGGTACAAATCCCACCTTTTCTAAACTTGTGTGACCTTGGGCAAGTTAGTTAACTTTTCTAAATTGCACTTTTCTTATCCTAAAATAAGGGAACTTATTTAGATGGCCTGTACATTCCCTTCTGGCTTCATGATCCTCTAAACCAGTGGGTGCAGCCTAGTCTCCTAAGCTCCAGAGTTTGAATCCAAGAGTTCTCTAAGGACCACATGAAAGTAAGATTAGTAACCACAGAAACCAGTAGTGGAACCATTACCAAAGATTAAGGTGCATGGCATAATCAAGTCTTTAGAAAGTATCTGATACTAGTTTCAACTGGACTGTCTTATGCAGGATAAGTGAAGGTGGTTGACTTATCTTGGGTCATTATTGCATAATTTAGTTCTTTTAAGTTACCATTTTCTGCCAAATAAAATAAGCCGTGTTCCTGGCACAGAAGGGAAAGAGTCTCACTGGGCACTTTCTTCTTCACATGCTTCTGTTCCTTCTTTTATGTGGCAAGAGATTGAAATTAGGAAGGCGTCAGTGTGTATAGATGTGTGTGTGTGAGAGAGTGCTTGAGTGTATTCATATGTCAACCATTTTCTAGGTTCTTATTTTGGAAAAGTATTGCTTTTGCACCTCAATTAGCATTAAAGATGATTACAGAGTAATTGGTATTTGTTGTTTTCCCCCTTTGGAACAGCAACAAATGTGTGTGATGTCATTAGTCAATAAGCATTAATGAAGCAGCTATTGTGTACCAAGCACTGGATGAATCATTGGGGATGCAAAGAAAGGTAAAAAAACAGTGCCTGCCCTCAAGATGCTTATGATCTATTGAGGGAGGCAACATGAAACAAATATGGAAATCAAGCTATGTGTTGGTGAAATTGGAAATAATCAACAGAGGGCAGGTACTAAGCAGGATTGGATCTTCCTTTTTCTGCAGCTCTATCTTAGAGCATTTAAGAGTTTATACACTCAGGGAGGCTCAGTCTGTCAGGTAACAGACTAGTGTTAATTCACTGTGGCATCTACCTTTGCACTATTCGAGTTTTTTAGAGGAGATTGGATGATGGGAAGAATCCTCATTCTCTCTTTTAAGCTGTTGGTGCTTTAGAGACCAACTATATGGTGACTGGGGAGGGACAAACTTAAAGTCAGGAGGACCAGGGTTTGAATTCTGTTCCTTACTCTTTCTACCTATGGGCCACACATTATTTGACACATAATAAGTGCTTAATCAATATTTAATTGATGGATTTATCTTTGTGTCCTTCCTAACCCCCAACACAATGCATTGTGTGGTGTAGGCATTCAATAATTGTTTTATTTTTTGGTTTTCCAAATAAATTAAGGTGTCAGTATAAAAGCAGTTGTCACTGGAGGGAGAAGTTTTGGGGTGTTTGTTTTGCTTTATTTTTGCAATTTGGGGAAGTATTTTTTCTCTGAAAATTGTACAAGGGGCCAGTAGCAGAGACCTTTGCTGTTGTTTCATCATTTTTCAGTCATGTCTGACTCTCCATTTGGGGTTTTCTTGGCAAAGATAGCAGTTTGCCATTTTCTTCTCCAGCTCATTTTTATAGATGAGGAAACTGAGGTAAACAGGGTTAAGTGACTTGCCCAGAATCACACAGTGAATATGTGTCTGTACTGGATTTGAACTCAGGAAGAGGAGTCCTCCTGACTCCAGGCTGAGCACTCTATACTCTATGTTGCCCCCTAGCTCCTTTGCAGAGACTTAGGACAGTTTTAATTTATTCTACAGGTGGGGTTCAAAATTTGACCTTATGTATCCAATTCAACCTCGTTGATAGAATCTCAGATCTAAAGATGAAAGGGATCTTACAGGACATTTAACTAAACCTCCTCATGCTACACATGAGAGAACTGAGACTGATGATGAGGGACATGCTCAAAAGCAGGTCCTGGGACTCCATGGTCTATGCTCTTCATAGAACTCCCCAGTCTGCTCCATAGAACCAGTGCACATATTTATGAATAGATATGTATAAAGCGATGCCTCTGTATCTGAGCACTCTGTTCCATATTGGAGATGGACTCTAAAGGTTTGTTCTCATTCAGAACTGATAGCATTGTCTCATAGAGTCTCATACAGGATCATTGCTATTGGCAGCTGAAAGCTTATCATTATGGGCAAGATTTAAAATTACCCTGTACTCAGGACTATAATTTTCAATATTAAGTCTTGAATCAACGCCATGATACTCATAGAGTGAGGTAGCTGTGACTCATTTAAAATTCATTTTCCCAGGAAATCAATCAGGCTAGAAATGCTATATGTCCAGTCAGGAGGATAAGCTTGGATTACTTTGGGCTTATTTTGATACCAAACATTGTAAATAAACCTAGTTTACACCTCCCTTCACATCTAGTCTAGAGGAGAGCAATCAGGATGGTGAAGGGCATCCCCTATGAGCATCGGAAGCAAAAGACCATGCCTCACTTGGGGGAAAGCAATCTCTGAGGGGAATAGGATAGCTATGATAAAGAATGACTGTGAAGCAATTGAACCTAATTCTTCTTGGCCCTAGAGAGTAGAACATGAGTCAATAACCAGAAGTTTCTAAGAGGCAAAAAAAAATAAGATGTGTAAGGAAAAATGTCCAGAACTGTTGAGAAATGAAGTAGGTTTCCTGGCAAGGCAGTGGGCTAAGCTCCGTGTAGGTTGTCAAACAAAAACTGCCTGATCAAGGATTGAGAATGTTGTAGGAGGGATCCTTTTTCATATGTGGGTTGAGTTAGATGACTCTGAAGTCCTGTCCAGTCCTGAAGTTCTTTGATTTTATGGTTTAGGGACAAGCAGGACAGCCTTCCTTGGTGAAGAACAAGCAAGATGTTTCTTCTATCCACTCCCACATCTTGCCTTTTGGGGCCCAGATGAAGGAGAATGGTCTTCATTTCCTGCTAGCTTGCAAACTAGTGAGCGGAGGAAAGATTTCTTGATCTCTCTCTTGCCAAACTGCTTGTGTTCTAGCAGGCCCAAATCCAGGAGGGGTCTACAAGGTCTTATGAGTTCTCCAGAGTCCAGAGGTAGGGAACCTGTGTCCTCGAGGCCACATATGGCCCTCTAGGTCGAGTGTGGCCCTTTGACTGAATCCAAACTTCGCAGAACAAATCTCCTTAATAAAAAGATTTGTCCTTTAAAACTTAGACTCAGCCAAAAGACCACATCCAAGGACCTAGAAGGCCCCACCCCTGCTCCAAACCATTCCCCAATATGTCTTAACCTACTTTCCTATCTCTGCGAGATTTCACTTGCAGGATAAAACACAAAAGAGTAGTTATTGTTTGGTGTGACCATCATGTGCTTATTCCATGGCCATGCAATGATTTCTTGTTTAATGGCCGCCCTGAGATTGTCCTTTCTTTTTTTACTTCCCATGCTAATTTTACGCTACAGAAGTTCACAGGCTTGTCATCTCCTCTCAAAGACTCCACACTTCTATTGATTTTGTAAGGGATGAGTCAATGTCTGGGAAAATCACTATTAAAAACCTTGATAAAGGAGTAAGTATCATTGTCCTATCATTAAGCAATCTGCTTGGCAAAGGAGGGAAAAGAAAAAAAAACAACAACTTGTTTTATTCTTGATGAATGTGGTTCAACAAGTTAGTGAAGCAAAAGAATGGAGCCAAACAGAGAATGAAGAAAATGTTCAAGAATCCCAGGGCAGCCTTCCATTTCAAATATGTGAGTAATGGAGTTTACTCCGTAGGGTATCATTGGAAGCAGTTGCCTTCACTCAGAAAAACAGGCCAAGCTATTTTTGTATTTATTTAGATTTTAACCAACGTTGTCCCAAGCTGGTTGGCACGCTCATCTCTGCTGCTATAGATCTAGACATAAATAACAAATAGATTCCAGATTCATTCCTTTATAAAGATTCTCACCAACCACTACATTTTGGAGCCTGGAAGAGAAAGTGCATATATGGGATTCTTTTGGATAGAAGATGGTAGAAACGAGCTGATTTTCTCCCCTGCCTTTGCTTTGGTCAGGAAAACTTTTCAAATGAAAGATGGGAGGGAGAGAGTTGTCCTTTGATATATGATGTCAGTTGCCAAGCAAGGCTTTTAGGCCATATCTAGCAGTCAAAACAAAACAGTGATGTATAAAATAGGCAGCTAGGTAATATAGTAGATAGGTCACTGGATGTGGAGTCAGGAAGACCTGAGTTTAAATTCTTTCTCAGATATTTCCTAGTTGGAATCCTATAGGGAAATCACTTAACTTCTCTCCACTTAATTTTCTGAAAAGATTCTGTAAAATGGGGTTAATAATAGCACCTAGGTCATGGGGTTGTTGTGAAGATTAAATGATGTAGCATATATGTGTATAACATTACATAAATACTACTATTATTTTAATCAGGTAAATCAGGTAAATTTATGTACTCTCTATGTATGACCTCTGTGTCTCATTGTGGAGCTAACACCGGGTTCACCAAGCCTCTTTGAAGAAGCACTAATGTCTGGTAATACCTACCAAACTGGAAAGATTTCCAGTGATGGACTGCATATGCATTCTCTGCAACTGACCTAGTTAAGTTAAAGAAGCATGTTACCAGATTGACCATAGGAGAACAGTGGGGTTTTTTGGCCATAGCAACTGACAAAGATCAGCTCAGATGTTTCTGGGCCGCTAAAAAGTATAAATGCTATCAGTGCCCCATGAATTTCAGTAATCTGCAACATAGCTCCACCCCAGTCTTGGTTTCATTTCTCATCAAACAGAATAGAGAATATTTTGGAGGCATTATTGAAAAAGCTGACAGATCTGTTCAACTTCAAACATTTGTCTACCCTTGTAGAACATAAGCTCCTTGAGAGCAAGGATATTTCAATTTTATTTTTATATCTCCAGAATCTAGCATAAAATCTAGCATGTGAGTGTGTATGTCTGATAAATTGTGTGATTCCCTTCCCCTTCCCTCCCCTCCCTTCCCCTCCCCTCCACCTCCTTTTCCCTTCCCTTCCCTTTCTTTCTCTTTCTCATCTCTCTCCCTTACTTGTCCCCTTCTCCTTGTCCCTTTTCCCTATCTTTCTTTTTCTCTCTTCCTCCTCTTCTCCCAACTCTCACTCTCTCTGTGTCTATAATTAGACCTCTTTTTAAAAAATTCCTAATGGTCTGTATTTTAGTCCCCTCTTTTTTCCCTTAGGATTTTAGCTGAATTTGAATTATACCTGAGTTTTGAACAGATTTGAACATTTTTAATCAAAAATAGTTTTCCATGTAGACCATTCCTATCTAAATATGAGTGATGACCATAATAGCTTTCTTTAAAGAAAAATCTGCATGTGTATTACTCTGTAAATAGAATGTTTAAGAATGGCATGGAAAGTGACCTTGAGAAGGTGATGTATGTGTGTGTGTGTGAGTGTGAGTGTGAGTGTGTGTGTGTGTGTGTGTGTGTGTGTGAGAGAGAGAGAGAGAGAGAGAGAGAGAGAGAGAGAGAGAGAGAGAGAGAGAGAGAGAGAGAGAGAAGGCGGGGGGCAGGATCATAGCTGAACGGTTTCCATCCGAAGTCCCCCTGATCTCCCATCCATAGGGTATTTTTTCTCCCATGTTCTATATTCTCATCCAAAGGGAAGGACCAAAAGGCAAGCTGGAAAGTTAGATAAGTCACTCGGAGTCTTCCAAGAAGTGCTCATCCAATTTGCTAAGTGTCAAAACAAGCTTTTCATTCAGCTAAGGTGACTGCTCTCTCATTTGTTCTCACAAAATGAACTGAATTTTACCTTCAGCGAATAACTTGTGTTTCATCTATTGGAAACGTTAAATTTTCTGCCTATGCCCTTTCCCTTATGAGATTTGGTTTCCTCATCAAGTCATTTTTATTCTTTTAGAATAATTATTATAGAAAAAAAGATTAAAAATACAGCTTTCCAGTTCTTAAGGCAGAGAGGTGAGCTCAAGATAATTACTTAGGCCATAATGTAGTTTATCAAAAAGTAATTTTCCCTGTCTTGTTTTCAGAAAAAAACTCCAGCTGTTCTCCTCTTTAATTGTTGCTTTGGGGTACTTTTCTGTTCAACAAAGCTGTTTCCCCATATTATAGAATTATCTATGTAGAGAGAGAAAGCCAGGAGACTTAACACAGACATTAACCCATTGCTAAGTTTCCCAAGTAGATGTATAAAGAGTGAGACCTTTCATCTACTGAATTGGCCTCTTCCTCCACACTTTCCTCATGTTGCTTTTACTTTCCTTTACTTATTTTAATATTCATTGTTCTTATGGCCACGAATTAAAGAGAAACAAAAAAGTCACACAATATCAGAGTCAGGAGGCAGCTAGTCTCACGCAAACATTGAACACTAGGGAGTGGCCATCTGACCTTTGCTTGATGGGAACCCCATTCTCTCCCAAAGTAGCTCCATTGACATCTTTCTTGACTAAAGAATTTTGTGTGCCATCTCTACATCTGGCCTATGCAACTACTCTTATCATTGGTTAGGTATTTTATAATGAGGATTTCTGGGTTGATCTAGAGAGATTTGACTATTTTTTTCAACTCCCAACTTCTTTGATTCTATAATAATAATAGAGATAGTGACTTGACCCATACTTTGTTCTTTGTCTGTATCAATGCTAGTCACCTCTTTCTTTGTAACTTACAGACTTAGAGAGTGCCCTAGAATAATGAGAGGAAGTTAAATGATTTGTCAGAGTTATACATGTATTTATATGCATGTGTGTGTGCTTTCATTTTCTGCCCATTAAAAAAATCTTGGTTAATGAGACCCTAGTGCATCCAAAGCCTCTTCATACAAATAATATATGTCCATACCATAGGAATTGGTTCCTTTTGTGTTTTCAGAACAGCATTGAGAATATCCTCCCATCCTTCCAGGGATGACTTAACTGTCTAAAAGTTCAGTCTACGGGATTCCATCTAATTGTCCTCTGAACCCTTTGAGATCTACTTTCCCAGAATCTCAGGTGTATGTCAGATTAAACCAAGATTTACTTTCCTCTGTGACAAAGACTAGAATAGAGTAGTCACTTCTCTCCAGAATAGAATTTCCCCTCATTGGGTGCTCCAACTTTTGAGGGACAAAATTATTAATATACCAATGTTGCTATCAAGATCATTTTAGCAGATTTCTTGATAATTGGAGCCTTCTAACCCCCACCACTATCATAGCATGCTTTAATGTTGGGTTTATGATTTGTTTCCCAGACAAATCACCTGTTTCCTTTTTCTGTCCAGTCGATCTTTAGCATCATTCAATGAGAAAATCACTTCTGTTTCTCCAGCCTCTCACCTTCAGCCAAATATTCTCCATCATATTTCTTTCCTCCTGTTCTAGGATTCCCTCACTTTAGGATACAGTGCTGCCTTTCCCTATTCCATTTTTTTGTCTCCTTAGAATTTGGTGTTCAGTTTCAGTAATAATCATGGGGCCAAATTTGCCTTCCAGCATTAGGACCTCTGCAGTTCTAAGTGTTTGGTGCCTAATTTGTTTAAAGATATTTGAGGTCATGGGAAAATTAGATGGCGCGGTGCATAGACACCAGTCCTACAGTCAGGAGAACCTAAGTTCAAATCTGGCCTCAGACACTTACTAGCTATATGATTAAGTGACAAGCCACTTAACCCTGCTTCCCTCAAAAAAAAGAAAAAAAAAGATCCTTCAGGTCATAAGTTGTACGACAAGCCCCTTTCCTGGATTTTGTCTCTTGTAAATTTCTGCAGTTCTTAATTGTTCTTTATATTCTTACTACTTTGAGTCTGTTCTCTATGGAAGCTAACTTGGGAAATACACATTAACAGTCCTACCTTTTTAAATTTAACTTAATTTAATTTAATTTTAAATTTAATCCCTGTGGATTCAATTTTTAAGACATATGACAAATATATTCTAAGAAACCTTTGGTAGATGTATTCCATCTCTGGTCAGAAATCAGGCATCTTTCAATCATATATTTTAAGTCTTGATCCAGAAATCTAAATCCAGTTTGGAGATACCACCTTCTTAAGCAGACATCCTCTTCTGGTCTCTCTTTTACCTTCAATGGACATCAGTGAAGAAAATGTAACTTGTCACTCTGTGGTCTTCAGTTTCTTGCTCAAGGCTTCATAACCATTGGAAGTACATTTTAGGTTCCTCCCAGATGTGTCATTTCTGCAAATGTAGGTAGTAGTAAGCAGGTAGTAGTTATCCATTTCGATATCCCTTAGGAATAGATCCCCTGGGTATAGATGCCCCAGGAGGATACCAGACTGTTCCATTGTTGGCTGCTTCAGCACCTCTGAGCAGAGAATTTCTAACTGCTACTACTCATCTTTTCTCCCTTTGATTCTTAATGATCTTTCATTCAATTGGATATTTGACCCTACTCTGCCCTTCCTGGAAGGACAATCAGCTCCTTCCTGAAAGGTCACCCTTTGAACTCAAATTCCCAATTTCAAATCTAGCACTCTTTTTATTAGACAGTATTCTCTCATTTTCAGTATGTATTATTTTCTATTATAAGGACTGTTCCTATATTAATATTGAGAGGCAGAGAAATCTGATCATTAAATTGTAAAACTATGTTTTTATATATAGACATTAGTATAATATGAGTTTTCCAGTAGAATGGGGGCTCAAATAGATACCAATTTTTGTCTTCCTGTCTCTGTTGCCAGAGAGGAAGTGTGGTATGGCAACGGGAAAGCCATCCAGGAAGACCTGGATATAAGACCTATCTCTGCCAAGTGCCAGCTGGGTGACTGGAGGCAAGTCACTTATAAAGTCTCCTTCCCTGGTGGCCACTTTTCCCATGCATTGGAGGAAGTGCCCAAGTCAGCCATGCTCATTTCTTCCCCAACTTTACATCTTCAGTTGTCATTCAGTTCCCTTTTATGTGCTGTCTTCTCATATTCTAACTTAAGCTCCTTGAGGACTATCTTTCCTCTGCTTGTGTTTGTATACAAGACATGCTTCTTAAATGCTTTATCTAACCTAATCTCAGTGTTCTCAGCCAAATCAATAAGACTGAAAATTGCAGAGATGATACTAACCTGCATTAGTAGAGTTTCCTTACTTGGGAATTTCCTAAACCAAAGAAATCAGTTTCCACCCTTGTCCCATCTCTAGTACTTGCACATTAAAAAAACAAATACGAATAACTATACCCATAATTCCATTTGTATAAGGAACCCCTAGTAGCAGACTTCTCCTAGTGCACATTGATGCTTTATCTGAAATTTAGAGTCTTATAGAACTGCCTGGAATGCTAGGAGATTAACCCATTCAGGGTCCCACAGCTAGTAAATGTTAGCTCCATATTCACTACCCTAAACTGTCTTTCCATAATGTTGTTGTTCAGTCATTTCTGTTGTGTCCAATTCTCCATGACCCCATGGGGTTTTCTTGGCAGAGACACTGGAGTGGTTTGCCATTTTCTTCTCCAGCTCATTTTACAGATGAGGAACTGTGAGGCAAACAGGGTTAAATGTCTTGCCCAGAGTCACACAGCTGGTAAGTGTCTGAGGACGGACTTGAACTCATGAAGAGGAGTCTTCTTGATTCCAAGCCCAGCGCTTTTTCTACTTTGTCACCTAGTTGCCTTGACATAGTCAGTGCTGAAGATGCTTTTTAGATTGATAAAAAGTGATCAGCCAAAATCTGGCACAAATATAGGAGTTTATTCAAAAGAAAATGTAAGAATCTGTGGGGAACAGCATGGTGCTGTAGAAAGGACCATAATTCATCCCATGGCTTTGCTCCTTAGCATTGTATGGCCTTAGGCAAGTCACTTAATTTCAATGGAACTCAGTTTCCTTACCTGTCAAAGGAAGGGATTGGGCTAGATGACTTCTGTGATGCCTTCCAACTCTAGGTCTACAGTCTTCTGAATAGATTTCTGCTGGTAAACCTCACAAAGAGAAGAACCTTTGGTACTGGTGCTGCTCTGTTCAATGCCAGAGAACCCTGAGGTTCCTAAGACTCCATATAAAACAGCTGGCAATGAGAGGCATCAGATCAAAATTTTCACACTCATTTTGCTACACAAAATCCTGTCCATTAAAACCATTAATCATCAGTCACCTGTTACTCCATCATGTCACCTGGATCCTTTAAAATGTTCGTTGTTTAAAACAGTCCAAGTTTGGAGGGCTAGAAATAAGCCACTGTGCAAGCACCCAGTAATTACTCCTTCATAATTACTGCACAGTTTTATTGCTGTGCATTGTTATAATTATATTTTAAATACTCCCCATTTGCATGATAGATCATAATGTCTCCAAGCACATTGTAATCCATGGATTAGAAGACAGTTTCACTCCCATGGAGGACTCTTTTTCATTCATTTTCTCTTTTAACTACTGTTAAAAGAAACTAAGCAAAATAAATTGACACCATAAAGCCATATTAAAGAAATATATGGAATATAATATTTTCTATGTAGAACAAAATCTTCTCATTCTGGAATGGTTTTCATCATCCCATGAAAGGTGTCGTGCCTCATCAGTAGAGATGCCAGCCAGGCCCTGATGGGACCTCTGCCGGCAGCCACAACAAGCAATGTTCCTTCCTGACCTCAGTCTTAATCGCTTTCCACCAACAAGCCTGGAAATTGATTACAGCTATTCAAGGACTTGATTTAAACAAACCCAAACAACAGAGTCCAGAAGGAAAAGAGGCTGCCAATTGTAATGCATAACGAGGCATGCAGTGTCTTGGGGAGCACCTCCCCAATGCCCTGGTTTCATAATTGAACGAGGTTATATGCTTTGAGTCTCATGGAGCTCCCTTTTACCCCCTTGGCTCGCATTAGAATTTTGACTACTGGCTCAAAATACCCCAAGTCCTAAAGCTGCACCCCCAACCCAAATTACCTTGAATTTATTTTTTTTTGCATATATCATTTGGCATTCTCCTATTTCTGCAAGTTGTCTTGGTAACTGCTTGTTGACTGATTGATGAATGAACCAAGTTAATGGGCAGAGACCAAGCTAGGAAGATCATTTTCATCATTACATCTGGCCGTTCTTGTGTTGACGGTGCTTTGGAAAATCCCTCTGGTGCTGATGGTAGTTTTAGGCCTTCCTGGAAATGTTGCATGAATTTAGAGAGCTCAGTGGTTCTGCCCTCCTGGTTATGTGGCATCATAACCACTTTCAAAAGAAAGAAATCAAGGCAGAGATTTTTATCTCAATAAAGACCATTATCAACATCCTCAAGGCTTGATTCTGACTACACACTTGGACCTGATGATCACGGTGGCACTATAAATAGATCACTGGGCCCAGAATCAGGAAGACCTGAGTTCAAATCTGACCTTAGACACTTAGTAGCTGTGTGACCTTGGTAAAGTCACTATTTCCATCTGCCTCAGTTTCTTCATCTGTAAAATGGGGATAATAATAGCACCTCTCTTACCAGATTATTGTGAGGATCCACAGATAATATTTGTAAAGTGCTTAGCATAGTGCCTGGAACATGGTAGGCACTTAATAAATTCTTACTCCAT
The DNA here is from genome assembly GCF_028372415.1 of Notamacropus eugenii. Taxonomy (NCBI): domain Eukaryota; kingdom Metazoa; phylum Chordata; class Mammalia; order Diprotodontia; family Macropodidae; genus Notamacropus; species Notamacropus eugenii. The sequence goes on along the minus strand of NC_092874.1, from coordinate 25,072,339 downwards.
TTCCTCTCCCCTCCATCCTCAGTATGTCTTAGATGATTGGAGCTTGAGGCCTTGGAGGTATTTTTAAATATTAAAAAAATTGTAGCAGTAGAATGCAAGTAAATACCTTTCCCCCCACCCTGACATTCTCCCATATCCCTTCATGTAAAAAAAAAAAACTGGAAACAAAAACAAAAAAACATAATAAAACAACAACACACATTTGATTTCTAGGTACTTTAAAAAATCTAAAGCCCAGATTCCAAGAAGATCTTCTGGGATCATTAAGTAGCATGTTATTGAATTATATTGTGGATCATGATTTAGCTGGATACCTTATGGGACATTTCCATGTTAATGGAGGATTTGTTTCCTGAACAATCCCAGAATCCTCTGTATGTTGGGTCTCTGGTAGGAGGAGACTGAGGTTGCAGTATCTTTCCTTTGTCTTTCCCTATCAGTCTAATACTGTTTTGAAATATATATTTATCTTTGTTCTATTTCTGTCATTTATTTTTACATCACATTTCCAAATATTCCCCTCCTCCCCAATCCATTGAGCTTTCCCTTGTACCAGAAAACCCAAGAGAATCCAGTCATATCAAAATATCAAGCACCTCTACCAATATGTGAAATGTTCCACATAGTCCTCCCCCTTTCCAGAAAACTAAAGCTGGTTCATTTGATCATTCTTCCTCCAAGTCAAATTGTAGAGCCTCTAACTTCATTTTACTGAGATACTTTTGCAATACTTTAGTCTTTGTGCATTGTTCTACCGAATCTGGTTTCTCCATTCATTCCCAGTTCTTATATATCTTCCATGTTCCTCTGAATAGCTAATATTCATTGTTTCTTTTAGCATAATATAATCCAATTACATTCATTTACACCAATTTGTATAGCCACCATCCAAACAAAAAACACCCACTTTGTTTCTAGTTATTGGCAACCACAAAAGTGATGCTATGAATATGTTGGTGTATAGTCAGTCCTATGCATTTAGCCTCAGTCCTCCAGATCCCCTCTTGTAATTTATCTACATTCTTAGAGAGCCTTTGGGAATGGTATGTTCCCAAAGCTCTTCCAGATAATCAGCTGGGCATGGGATTAGAAGAATCATTTTGTCATGAATGGTTTGACTCTGAAGAAGGCACTTTTCCTTTCTATAGCGGTAGACTAAGCAGGGTTCCACTGGATGGCTTCTGTGGTCCCTTCCACCTTCTTCATCTATAATTCTATTATCCCCACTTTACAGGTGAGAAAACTGAGATTGAGAAATGAAATGAATTTCTCAGGGTCATTTAACAAGTAAAATATAGCCTTAGCTCTTACAAGATAGCATGGACACCGAATTAGGTGAATCTCTCCACATTGTGTCCATCCCCAAAATAATGGCTTCTCAACATATGCCACTGATACACAGAGTTGACTCAGTTTAAGTTCACAGCATTTAATTCTCTCCAATCATATTCTTCAGCCAGAAGCAGATTTGCCCTATGGCCTCTGAATGGAGGGGAGCCAAAAAGCATTTACTGAAAAAAACTATTCCTTCATGCATAGAATTTCCATTTATCAAGGGGGCCCCAGGGGCATCTCAACCCTACTCTCAAATATAATTTTAATCTTGCCTGTGAAAAGAGCCTATAACTGACTCACGTGGGAAAGCCTGAAAGCTAAGGGCAATCAATTTTGTTGTTGCTGAGTCGATTCCGTCCTGTCCTGCTTTTCATGACCGCATTTAGGTTTTTCTTGACAGAGATACTGGATTGGTTTGCCATTTCCTTCTCCAGTTCATTTTATGGATGAGGAAGTGGAGGCAAACAGGGGTTAATTGACTTGCCCAGGGTCACACGGCCAGATCTGAACTCAGGAAGATGAGTCTTCCTGACTCTAGGCTCAGTACTCTGTGCACTATGGCTCCACCTAACTGCCCCAAGAACAACCAATGACTACAAATTATTATTGAATGTGATGTCACAAGACCTGGGTTCAAATCCTACCTCTGATACTAACTTAGCACTGTGCCTGGCACATAGTAGGCACTTAATAAATGTTTATTGATTAACTGGCTCTTTGACTCTTGGCAAGGCATGTCATCCTTAAGCATCCAGAATATAGTAGTTACCATACTAGGTACTGAGGATACAAAGACATAGCTATAACAGTTCCTAACCTCAATGGGTTTCTATTCAATCTGGTCACTTTTGAAGAGTAATACCAAACAATGTTATTTTGTGATCACAAAGCACCTGAAATACAGTAATTCACCCAATTTTCTCAGCGTTCCTGTGAAATCAGCAGAGCAAGTCTTACTGGGGTAGCGTTCTTTGCGTGACGCCGTGATATCTTTCTCATTATTTCAATGACCTTTTTCTCCGTATTTCCCTCTTGTTTATGGAGGAACTAGAAAGCAACTACATTTTATTAGAATTTCCAGTCTGAGCCCAAGCTACCCAAGGACAAGAAGAAGATTGGTGACTACACTCTTTTCTCATGAGTTTGCTATTTCTCTTTTCTGATACTCCACATCTTGACAAATTCTCATCACATCCAAAACAAACCTCCCATCTGTTGTAATTTGTCCTTTCATTCTTTATGTGGTAACTTTGTTATCCACTGTGGAATATGACCTGCTGTCTTTCTTAATAAGAGATCCTAGTGGGAATGATAATTATAAGAACATCCAAATGACAGCGGCCAACTCTCAGAGGATGCCACTGCCTCAAAATATACCTGCATACCGTAAGGTGCCTACTACAAGTTCAGCCTCGGGGAAATACCTCGGACCCATTCATTTTCATTACTTCTAATTGGTAACTGACTTTGTCTTCGGGGTGAACAGCACCTAGGTCCATGTAGGGCTTTAATGTATTTAGGGCACACGTCAAAATGAACCCTCAATTTGATTAGAACTCTAGTTCTAATAATGAAAGCACTTATTGGAAGGGTTCCATTAGGGAAAAGAGTGTAGGTTGGGGAGGGGTTCATCTGAAGTACAGCCAGTTAGAGGAAGGAACTCTTCATCTGGTAGCTTCCTAATCTAACACATTATTCTGGCCAACTAGGTGCTAACTTCTCTTCCTAGGATTACAGGATCATAACTTGAGAGCTGAAAGACAGACCATCATTTTAGAGTTGAGGAAACTGAAGCCTAAGTTGGTTAAGTGACTTTTTCTGAGGGCACACTGGTGGTAAGCATTGGAAGTTGGACTTGATCTAACCAACTGAATAATTAATAAGCACCAATTATACACACCCATGTGCCAGACACTGGGATTGCAAAGACAAAAAAGTCAGATAGTCATGGACCTCAAGGAATTTTTCTTCTTCGGAGGGAAATTATATGTATGTATACAAGGGGCAAAATACAGAATGACTTCAGGGACCTCTGACCTCCTCATTAATAGAGTCCCTAGAGTTCTCTCACACACACCCTCTCTAGCATTTTTTTTTTATTTCCACCATACCTTGCTGGCTGATTCTATGATGCTAAAGAACTGAAAGTCCTTCCTGTACCTCTGCTAAATGGGTAGCTTGGGTCAGAATCCTGGTTGCCCAGTTCCAGTTACAGCTTGGGGATGAGAGAGGGAAGCAAGCAGCATGACCATCATTTATTTTTCTCTCATTGAGCCTGGGAATGAATGCCATACCCCATGACTCTCTCCTCTCATTTTCAGTGGTTTCACACCCCAATTGTATATACTCTTCTAAATGTCCACACTTAGATTTTGATGACTGTTGTCACTTCAGGGGACAGATCTCAGTGGGAGCCTGGAGCAAGGAGAGACAAAGATGTCATCAGCCACTTGCCTTTTCAAAATGGCAGATAATTTATCGGGAAAACAACTAATTTGGCTGCATTTGGCAAAAAAAGATCCCTTTTCTTCTGCTAGAAGTGCTGCAAGCATCTATTTCAAAAACTGAAACTGGCACAGTTTCTATAATAAAAACAGAGCTGCTGAGAGAAAGAAATATTTATCCCCAGAAATGATTTGTTCAGTCATGTCTGACTTTTCTTGACCCCATTTGGGGTTGTCTTGGCAAAGATATTAGAGTGGTTTGCTATTTCCTTCTCCAGCTCGTTTTACAGACGATGAACTGAGGCAAACAGGGTTAAGTGATTTGCCCAGGGTCACACAGGTAATGTATGTCTGAGGCCAGATTTGAACTCTGGAATATGAGTCTTCCTGACTCCAGGACTGGTGCTCTATCCACTACCGCACCACCCAGCTGCCCCACAAATTCTGGTCATGAATTTGTACCTAGACTAACCAGGAGGGATGTCACTCTTCTTACCCTATTTCTATGACCATTTGATAGGTTTTTTTTTAATGCACTGTTATTTTTAACAATATCAGTTATGCTCTTTTATAGTTTGTCAGTATTTTCATTTTGTGAAGTTGGGTAGTTTGAACATCTGCCAGCTGAGGCACAACTAAGAGAGCAAATAGATGTGCAGAGGCAAGAGTTGACTTCAAATTATAAAGCATCCCTGTTTTCCCCTCATCCCATAATCATGAACATAATATCAAGGCGGGGATATGGCTAATGCAAACTCTGGTTTCTTGTCTTTACAGCTCCCACTGAGCCTTTGCTGTGTAAATTTGCAGACGGAGGACAGAAAAAGCGTCAGAATCAAGGCAAATACACACAGAATGGAAGGCCCTGGCCAAGGGAAGGAGAGGTGAGTGGCGATGGGTGATGGAGCTCTGGGCAGGACAGGACTTTGGCAGCAGCCACCTGGCTGGCCAACATGACAGACTTTGGGAACCATGATCAAATTAGGTGCTATGGAAAGCCTGGTAGTTTCAAAGAGGGTAAAGGAGCATGCCAATATTAAAGCATTCAGGATAAAATTACATTAGGAAAATTTTAGAGCCTTAGAATTAGCCTTAGTTCTGCCACATAGTGAACCCTCTGTCTCCAACCAGACTTTGGTTCAGTGGGCATGGACCAAAAGTTAGTCAACAGGGGATTATCCTGAGATGGGATTAGTTAGTGAAAAAAGAGGATAATTGTTGCGGAATGTATTTTCAGCTAGGTCAGCAGTGGGCTCCCTCTCTCTTTCTACACTGGAGAGAACCATTTATTTATTTAAATTTTTAAAAATTTCCATATGTATTCATATGTTCATGTATTCATTCATTCATTTAAAGAAATGATACCTAAGTTATTTTGTTCTTTTTTTTAGTGACAGAATGATTACACTCATATTTTCTGCATCTCTCTCTTGATGGATGTTGGGAGGGATTCTGTATTTCCACCCTCATATGTATGTGTATACATACACAGAGAGATAATATTGTGTCATGGAATAGAAGGTCCACCTCAAAATTAAGAAGGCTTGTGTTCAAGTCTGAGCTGGGACACTCACTTACTTTGTGACGCTAGGGAAGTCACTTAACCCCTCGGTGCCCTAGGTGACTCTCTAAAACCTTACGGAGGGTAGTGATTCATTACCACTCTGCCTTATTGGGCGAAGTGCCCCACCAGGAGTTTCTGATTCTAATAAAATCAAGGGTCTAGTCAAACACACGCATACATGGAATGAACATATACATATATGTGAGTAGAGGGATGATAGACATAAAGATGTACAGATACGTTCATGTCAATTATTAGATGTCTTGTTGATAGGCAAGGGAAATGGAACCACATGGGTGTAACTCTATATATGGATCTATATATGTGTGCATTGTCTATATTCATATATACACATAGAATATATAGAAATGCACATATGTATGTTCATATACAGGCATATATATGTGTGTATCTTTATATGTATGCATGCATATATAGACAGAATATAGAATATATAGACACACATATACATGTCTATATATGTCTACATATGTGTGTGTCTATATACGTGCATATAAGTAGAGAGAATATATAACATACATATGTATGTGTATAGATACAGACATACATGTGTATCCATGCATGTGTGTCTATTTATATGTTTATATATAGATGTATATGCATATATGTGCGTATACACATATAAATAGAATACCTACTATATAGACATGCACACCCATACGTGTATTTGTATACACATGTGTGTTTCTATATGTGTATTTATATATGTATGTCTATATATATTTTATCTATTCAATCTATGTGTATATGTGTACAGATACGGATACAAATATGCATGTATATATACACCTATAGATATACACGTTTACATACCTATCTATTCATAGGTATATGTATGTGTCTGAATAGATAGATATAACACAATCCATCGCATTGCACAAGAATCTCTGTTCCTCTTGATGCCCCTAAAGAAATAAAACGATTTGGAGCATTTTTGTGTACAGTAAAAACAGAAACACCAACTGATATCTAATAACCAGAGTAATAATAGCTCACATTTATTTAGCACTTTGAGATTTGCAAAGCACCTCTCTCTCTCTCGATATATATATATTTATATATGCACACGTATGTGTACATATACACATATATGTATACATATACACATATACATGTGTGTGTATATATGTAATTTTATAGCACCTTAAGGCCTGTAAAGCACCGCACATGCATGACCCCATTTGAACCTCACAACAGCCCTGTGATTTAGGGCCTGACTTCAGGTCCTGTTTTGCACATATTACAGGCGGTGTAAAGGCCTTGGAGTCTCGCCATCTTCACTGCTACTTCTCTTGCTGGAAACTAAGTACTCTCAGGCATTTCCATCAGCCGTGAACTAAACATGAACCCTCCCTTGTGAGCTCCTCTACTGGTTCAGAATTAGGAAAGGACTAAACTGCGCACTTCCCTTTTCATGGTCTTTTAGACTTTGTTTCCCCCATTTTGAATATGAGTTTCTTGAAAAGCTGAAACTATCTAGATTTTCTATTTGCTTTTAGCACAATTAGCATAGTGCTTTGTACAAAGTCAGCATTTCTTTACCTGCTTTCCCCCTCCATTCCATGGTGGATATGAAAAAGATGAGCTGAAATGCCCATGATCACACCCCCAGTAAGTTTCAGAGGAAAGTCTCCTTGTGTCTCCAAAGTCTCCAAAGCAAGAGCTTTGGAGCAGTGGTCCAAGACCATTTTGTAAAGGATTCTCTGTTGTTATCATGACTGCAGTCAAGGTCTATGCTATACTTTTACTTTATTAAAAACAAAAAAAAAATCTTATTGTCAATCACTAATTGTGACAAAGAATAGTGTTCCCTGCCAATACTTGGCATTATTAGCATTTAACCCTAGATGAAGATTTCATGAAGAAAGGAAGAACTTTGGAATTTTTCTCAGTAAAGTTATTCTTAACTCCCCATGAATAATGGTAGTTTTAAAATCGTTTTCGTGCACATCTCCTTGCCCTTCATATGGGCACATATGTTTGGTAAGCTGATATTCTGAGAGGCATTAACCCAGATGTGGACAATAATATCACCAGTGAGGGTCTAAAGCAAATAAGCCTATTGGAAGCTTGGGATTCGTTCCCATTTTGAAAGAGCGGTTTGTGCTATGTTCCAAGTAAAATGGCCCACATATTTAAAGCACTTAGGTCAAACACAGCAGCTCAGCAGTGACATTCACCTGAGATGCTGCAGTTTCTAGAGACGACTCATAACCATGTGCTGTGCCAATGACCCGAACCTTAGAAGTCTTGTTTTGAAATATTACAGCTTAGTTGGGTCACGAATCAACTGCCTGGGGAGCATCTCAAGGAGGACTCGATATTATGGAGCATAGCCAAGAGTCCCTAAACATACATTCATATAGTTAAGCACTAATGGCATGAATTCCAGGCCAACTACTAAGACTGCATACTTATGTATACACAATGATATCTGCAGCCAGTCATAGCAAGTGGACCTTATTGTTTTGGAGATCAACTGAAAAAACAGCAAGTGATCCGATTAAAGCCTTCTGCCATAGTGCAGAGCAACTTGGGATCTGGGTTCAGAAAAGGATCAGCTCCTTCTGTTCTCACTATCAGGAGAAATGGGAAAAAAATATCTCCAGTACATACATCATAAGATTATTCTAAGGATCCAATGGGATTGTGTATGGAAAGTGTTTTGCAAAGTGCTGTGTAAATAGTTGTCACGATATTTTTATTATCATCATACACCATCCTTATCTTTATCATACCCTTGGCCTGGAGCAGGGAGTGGGGAAGACTAAGTCTCTGAGCAATTGGGGGCTTTTCATTTGACATTTTGACAAGTTCAGTGGGGTGTTAATTAATTTCTTCTTAAGCTACTATCCATATACTTTCTATATTTCAAAAGTATTGACTGTATTGATCAAGAACCTAATTATTCAATGTTAATTAATTTCTAATTATAGCCAAACCTTATTAACTTGATCCTCCCACTGGTTCAGAACTAAGATAGAACTAACCTATGAGTTACCCTTGCTACTGTCTTTTAAACTTTGCATAGAAAATTAGGATAAAGGAGAGATTAGAGAAAATGTCTAAACTCCTAATGAAAATATGCTATTTTCAAGCATGCTCAAGCAATTTTGGCACATTCAATATTCTACAATTAATCAGCATACTTATTTGACACCATTCATTCTGAGTCGTTAAACTGACTTTCAAGTATGTTACTTTCATGATCATAAGGTTTGAGAATTGAAAGAAATTTAGAAATCTAGAGGTGGAAGGCGCCTCAGAGGCCGTGTGCCCAATGCGCTGAGAAACTGAAGCCCAGGGAGGTTAAATAAATTGTCAAAGGACTTACAGGTAGTAAATATGCAACTATTTCTACCAAGTTCTATGGAAGCCTTTGCCCAGCCTCCCTGACAGGGGCCATCAGGACTCTCCTGCAACATGTCTAGTGACGGAACAATATATATCCCTTTCCAAAGTAGCCCATTCTATAGTTCAAGAGTTCTAATTATTCAAGCATGGCCTACACTTGGCCAGAAGCTACCTTCCCATTGGCCTTGGCTCTTCCCTGTGGAGCCATATAGAATAAATCACTTCTTTCTCTTACTTAAAAACCCTTAAACTATTTAGACAAGTATCATCTATCACATAATTCTTCTTTTCTATAGGCTCAACATCCCCAGTTTCTTTAACTGGTTCTCACAATATGATTTTAATGATCCTTACCAACTCAACTGAATTACCTTTCTTTGGACTGAATATATACACACACAATCACACATGTCACACACACAAACACATATATGCATGTTATGTACACACAAACATGCATGTACACGTGTTATATACACACATATATAGTTACATATCAGTGTGTGTTCCTATATTATGTATCCACGTTTGTTCCCTGGTTTAGTCATAAACATGTTACTTTTGCAAAGGAACAGATAAGGCAACTGAGTTTTAGCGAAGTGAAACCACTTGCCCAAAGATCCAGTTAGTTAGTGATTTAGGACCTGAGCTAGATATCATGACTAAATGAAATGTTGATTCCATGATAGCATACTTCCAATCGTAAGCCATCTATGACTCCGTAGAAGGAGGGTCTTCATGAGTTACTATGGCTTAAAAGTCATGATGGGGGAGGCACCTTGGTGGGAGTGGATAGGAGGCTGTGCGCATAAATTATAACACTTGCCTCTAATATATTATGACTGTGTGACCTTGGGCAAATCCCACATTGCTCCAGATAGTTCTCCAAGATTGAGATAATAGTGCAGGTGTTGATTTGCATTGGTAAAGGGAAGTTTTATTTTTCCTTCCAGAGTTGCCTATACCAATGGGAGAACTAGTCCAGTCCCAAAACAATAACATTCATTAACTAGTGGACAAATTTCTGTAAAGAAACCTCTCCAAAACTCAGTAGGCTGGTCCTTGTCATACAGAACTGAAGTCTTTCCATCTTGCATGACAATGGCTTAGCATGAGAATTCATCGTGGCACTGTGGAAAGATCATATAGTCTGAAGGCAGAGGATCCAAGTTCAAATACTGCCTGCTGACCATTACTCCATGCCTGAATATTTGCAAATCACCTGGCATATAAGAGCATCACTTTCCTCATCTGTGAAATAAAGGGATGGACTAGAGGCCTCTAAATTCCCTTCCAGCTCTCAATGTATGATTGCATAGTCAGAGCACTATGTTAGAGGAAGGCTAGTCTCAGAGTTTTTTCAAAAAATGGAAGATTATAGTTTGGCACTTTTTGTTCTTGGTGAACCCAGGTTGGTTCCAAGTAAGTGCCTATGATTCCTAGTTAAGTCTCCTAACTTTGAGTAGTCCCATTTAATTCAGTTCAATAGACATTCATTGAATGGCTAATATGTATAAGATAATATACTACACACTAAAATACAAGATCAGTCATTCAGCAAGCATTTATTAAAAGCTTCCTGTATTCCAGGTACTCTGTCAAGGCCTAGGGAAACAAAGAGAGGCCAAATCATGGCCCCTGCCCCTTAAAGAGCTCTAATTCTAATGGAAACAACATACAAATATGTCTTATATAAGATAACAGAAGGTAAATGAGAATAGTTTCAAAGGAAAGGCAATGTCTGTGAGGGAGTGGAGAGGAGAGAATAACTGAGAGAGGCATCTGGTAGAAAGTTGGATTTGAACTGAGTCTTGAAGGAAGCCAGGAAACTAGGAAGTAGGGGTGAGGAAGGAGAGCATTTCTGGTATGGAAGACAGTCAGTGAGAAGTCATGGAGGTGAGAAGTAGAGCATCATATGCAAGTCAACAGCAAGAAAGCTATGATCTCTGCATTGTAGAATATACGGTAGGGAATGGTAAGGTATAAGATGTCTGGAAAAGTAGGAAGGGACAAGGTTGTGAAGGACTTTAAAAGCCTAGAAGAGGATTTTATATTTAATCTTCAAAGGAATAGAAAACTACTCGAGTTCATTGAGTAGGGGAGTGACTGATCATATGTGCTTGAAGAAGATCTCTTAACAGTTGAATGGAGGATGAAGCAGAAAGAGTCTTGAGGCAGACTAACCAACAGGTATTGCAGTAGTCCAGGTGTAAAAGGGAAAAAGCCAAATAGAAAAGGGACATGGTACCAAAAGGATATGAAATGGAAATCCACGGTTTCATAGAGAACACAGGCATGAGGCAAATGAGGTCAGCACCAGGATAGATGTTGGATGAGTGGAGAGAAGGGGAGGGATATGAGGATTTTGCAAAGAGAGAAACAGATAAGACTTGGCAATGGATTAAATGTTTTGTATGAGAGGAAGTGGAAGGACAAGAATGACACTGATGTTTCAAGCCTGGGATCTTGGGAGCCTGGGAAACAGTGGTACCCTCAACAGAAAAAAAAAGGGAAGTTCAAAGAGTCAGAAAAAAAACACACCCAAGCATTTTTTAAGTGCTTGCTTTGTTTCAGGCACTGTGCAAAACGTGGGAGACCCTTGCCCCTAAGAAGTTCACAAGTTAATAGAAGGGATAAACATGTTTAAGATTACTTTTATGTAAGACATAATGCAAAAAAAAGTGAAAAAGAAGTTTCCTAATTAAATTCAATCAGAATTTTAAGAAGAGAGAAATCATGTTACTGAGGCTTATATAAAGGATTATATACATAGATATGTGCGTGTGTTTGTGTGTGATTGTGTATATGAATGAAGGATTCATGAAGAAAAGTTGTCTCAAATGATATATATGTATGTATATATATATATACACAGTATATGACATATATATTCTCAATAATACATTATATGTTACATACTGTGTATATGCATATGCACATGTTTATTATATGTATGAATTAATATATAATGCATATAGCATACTTATATATATATATCATGTACATTGTGTATAGCATGGTGTGTGTGTGTGTGTGTGTGTGTGTGTGTGTGTGTGTGTGTGTGTGTCAGGTAGATTTGGGGACAGGATCGGGTGAGGAGGAAATCATTCCAGGAATGGGGGATGACCAAAGGCATGGCAATGAATGTGAACAGGATGAGAATTCACACAAAATGAGTAGTCCAGTTTGTCTGAATCACAAATAATGTGAATGATTGTGGCATAGCTCTCAAATGGTTGTTGCAAACAGACTGTGGATTGCCTTAAAGCCCAAGATAAGGGGTTTCACTTTGCTCACTAGGCAATGGGGAACCGCTGAAGATTCATGAGCAGCAAGTGTAGCAATTAGAGCTCTGTGTTATGAAAATTACTCAGATGCACTGTAAAGGATGCTTGGGAGTAGAGAGATATAAGAAGCAGAAAGCCTAGTTATGAGTCTATTTTAGTAGTGCATATGAGGGGAAATGAAGGGCTGAGCTAGGGGGACTGCTGTGAAGAGTAGAAAAGAGAGAAAGAATTTGAGATCCACTGTGGAGACAGAATTCATCAGATTTGGTTCCTGACTGAAGTCACTCAAACTCCCCCTGTTACAGTTTCCTCATCTGTACAAGAAGGACGTTAAACTAAATTGCTTCTGATGTCTCTTCCATCTCTAAATTGATGGTCCTATGCAAGGATTAAGGATCCAGTAGCAGCAAATTTTTAGATGTTTGCAACCAAAAAGACAAGGAATGTGGTGGTGCCAGTAGTCTAAGTATGGAAGCTAAGGAAGGAATGGTAAAGGTTGGAGATGGGATGGTGAATTCATTTGGGGACATTTTAATTGTCAACAGGATCTTGCATCTGCTAGAAAATTAGAAATATAAAATGGAGAGATATACATTTTAGAGTTTTCTTAGAGTTGTAGATAATTGAAACTATGGGAATAGATGAAACTGTCAAAAAGTGGAAAAAACTCCCCCATGTTCCCACCCCCAAAACCCTTAAGTAATTCCCAAAGTTAGGGGACAGGCCATGGGATCATGGATTCTGGTTTGAAGGTATCCCAGAGGTTATTGGTTGCCACCTTTGCATTTTACAATAAGAAGCTAAAGCCCAGAAAGCTGAAGTCTCTTATCCAAAGTCACACAGCTAATAAGTAGCAAAGTTGACATTTGAACTCTAGGTTCTCTGACTGTAAATAACCATCCATTCACCTGTACCATACCTGTGGTGAATGATGAGAAGTTAGTAGAGGTAGAGGAGATATGAATAAGAAGGTAGCAGGACAACATTAAAAGCATGATGTCAAAAGCAGAGGGAGGAGATAATATCCAGAAAGAGAGGGAAAAGGAAGGATCCATAGGTTCAGATCCTAGAGAGAAGTCAAGGAAGATGAAGATGGAGAAATAGCCATTGGATTTAGTGTAGGGAGTGTGGGAAGGGAAGTAAAAGGCAAACTATAAAAGTCTGAGGACTGAGTGGTTGGATGGGGCACGGTGATCCTAAGGGGAGAATTTTTTTTCCCTTGGTGATTATCAGTTAAGGTAATACAAGAGACAATGATACTTCAAGAATCAGAAGTTTCAGTGGAAATTGTTTTGTACATGAAGAGATACAGTGGAGATTTGAGAATCTTTTAAACAGTATAGAAAAAGCTGATGGAAGAATGAAGAGAAATAGGTGATTAATGACATTAGGAACTGGAGGAGAGATGAGGACAGGCTTAAGGACACAGGTGGAGTCAGTGAACAAAGGTTTAGCCTAGATAAAAAGAGGGGTTTGTGTGCTGAGCCCCAAAGGAATGGAGATACTATGAGTTGAGTTTCATGGAGCTCATATAGGAGGACCTGATCTCAGTAAAAGAGGTGACATCATTTTCAGAGAAAAACAAGGTGAGGATGAATCTGGGACTTGAGGAGCCATGAGATGTTTCTGAATAAAAAAATTCCAGTGTGAAAGAGTTAATAAAAATCCTTAAAAGAATTACCTCATAGCAGTGAGAGCCCATTGGAAAATTAAAGAGCGCAAATGTCAGTGAACTCAGTCAACTCAGTTTTTTATTTTGCTTTTCCCTCCCAGTTTCTATTCATTGTGTTAATGGAATGTAAAATCATCACTGTGGTATTCTCAGTCTTCACATAGTTCAGTCAAGTCCAACTTGTCACCCAGCAGAGGATCTAAGTAAATGAGGATTCACTACGCAGAGACATATGTACAAGCAGTAAAAACAACCCTTCCCCTTAAGAAACTTACAAGTTAGTCAACTGTGAACAGATGACGTTTAACATGCTTTGTTATAGGAGTGCACCCAAGTCACTTTGTTTCTCTAAGCCTAAAATGGGGATGAAATTCAAGTACTTGTTGGCACTGCATTGTTAAAAGAGAAGTGCTTTAGATACCTCGTGTTTGTCTTCGTTGCTGAAGAAGACCGTGCCATCAGAGAAATGATGACATGACTTTTAAATCAAATATTCCCTTGTAAAAGCCAATCTGACCATCGGTGGCCAAATGGAACCGGAGTGTAGGCTCTTTATATACCTTAAAGTACTATTGAAACGTAAAATATAATTCCTGTCAATAATGCTGATGTTGATGATGGTATTTCCTCTAAGGGATAGACTTCAGAGGCTGTTCTACGATGTTGCCATAACTTCCACCACAATGTTACTGCAATCATTTGACTGTCTCCTCCAAACAACAATAAATATCCAGGGATATGTCCAGCCCTATCCCTACAGAGAATGGACCACAGGGTACCATTTCATTTGCATCTGCATTGGACGACCCCCACCCACCCAACTCAAAGCATCATCCTGGATGTGATAATGCAAAGCATTGACTTTCATGTCCTTTGGGAAAATGGGGCTTCCACATTTTATGTATTGTCAAGCTCATCTGATATATTGGCTGGCTTAACTGAATTTCTTTCTCACCTCATTTTTCTTTTTATTTTGTTCTTTCTTACAAGAGATAGCTCACTAGATAGGAGAGGAGGTCATACTATATTTGAAAATGGTGGTCATTTAAAAACAGAACATACAGATAAGATTTTGTTTCAATGAGGATTTAATTCTCTCCCCCCACTCCAACGTCTCTGAAATAGTCACCAAACCATTCTGCATGATGTTCCCAAAGAAGAAGGTGTTGTTGGTTTGTTTTGTTGTTTTGCTTTTTCCCTAAATAAGCAGATACATGCCTAAGATCTCCCTGTGGACTGGGCTGGTTCAGGTAGATACCAGGGAAACTGTTGACTGAATGGACTTCACCATTTTTTTAAAAAGAACCTTCATATTACATTTGCCAACTTGAACTGCAAAATACACCTTGTTTTCATTACTCTTCCATCATCTCAGCCACGTCCAACTCTTTGTGACTCCATTTGGCAGAGATGCTGGAGTGGTTTGCCATAAACTTCTCAAGTTTATTTTACAGATAAGGAAACTGAGGCAAATAGGGTGAAGTGAGTGCCACATAAGTGCCTGAAAGACACCCTATTTTTAGTCAAAGTCATTCTTCGGTGTTTATCTGACTCTGTTATAACCATATTGGATCAAAAGAAAGATAATCAACCTTTACTTATAGCCAATAGAGCAAATGGGAATTTGTAACTCATTTGAACAATTGTGTGTGTCTGTACTTGTGTGTTTTTATGGGTGTGAGGGTGATCATTGGGCTTTTCTGGTTTCTGCTTTTGAATGGAGCGAAAAGTGCTAAAGTCAAGTAATAGAGAATCTGATTGTTGCTTTGAGCTTTCAGCAGGATGATTATCCCGAAATGTTAGAAATCAGAGATAAGAATCAGGTCAGATTGTATTCAGAAATCTGCAACGGTTTCTAGGAAGTCCTTCAAGTCACTGTTGGAGTCCACAAGCCTCACTGGCCACAGTGTCTTTGGGGGATGGGGGACTCCTAATCATTTCGAGTGCCAGGTGATTAGCATGCAGGCAAAGATGGTGGGCAGAAGGAAGCGACACCAGAGCAAAGTCTTGGGACATAGACCAAAGGACTAGAGACATTTTATTGCGAAAAACAAATCATCGCATTTTGCCATTTTCGTATTTGAAAATTTGAGTTAAAATAACTTTAAAAGTAATGAATGATAAAATATTAGATATGTATACATATATATATGCATATATGTATATTTTTTCCTCTGATACCCCAGTATTGCCACCCTTCCACATGAAAACATTTAGCAAGTTTATCTCCGCAGTCTGGATATGTAAAAAAGATCTGATGGAAATAAAGTAATAATATTTAGAAACAAAGTGAAAGATCCAGGTAATTATTTACGGGTTCTATCTGGGAGAAAATTAAATTTGTAATCTGAACTGAAGTCCAGGTATACTGAGGTGAAAAAGCCTTTGTTGTTTCTGATAGAAGAGTGATTTTTAAGCAAAAAGGGATGACAGCATATATCCTGGAGATATTTTACAGAAATATATTTTTAATTGCCGTAGATACATTTGGTTGAACAGCCCTGAGGGTATTGCATTTAAGTAATGAACCTCAAATTTTCTTAAGATAGTAAGGGCCATGAATTTAGTTTTTACCTCAGAGAAGTAAATTGAAAATGTTTTGAATAGCACCGGATATTCTGGGATCTCAGCTCAAATACCGATGCTTTGCTCTGATGGCTAACCCAAATCATTTATGACAACAGCCAAACTTACCAGACAACAATGGCTGTGATTCAGCAACATTGTTTATGACATCCATCTTTAACATTATAGAGTCTGGGTGCCCAAGGAAACAGCCACAAGCACTCATCTGGGCTCTGCCTGTAGTTCATTTCTTAGGGCAACCCTCAGCCTTCCAAGGCAGACCATTGCACTTTATGACTACTCTGGGAAGAGGAATCATCCCTGTTTCTGAGCTTTCATCCATGTCTTTTAGTTCTGCCCTCTGCAGCCAAGTAGACAAGACTAATCTCTCTTGCTCAAGACAACCCTTCAGATCCTTGAAGAAGATAGCTCCCGTGCTCCATCCTATGCCCTCCAAGAGAAGGCTTCTCTTCTCCAGATTTAATATGCAAACTACTTCAAATGATAGCCCTTGGGTGCTAGTTCATCGGTAAAATTTCTAAAATGTGTCACCCAGAATGAACCATGGCATTATAGCTATAGAATGGTCAGAGCAGAATACAATGGGATTATCACCCTCTTGGGTCTCAGACACACTTTCTCCCTTAATGACACAAGGTTTCTTGGCTACACTGTTAGCTCATGTCAACCTTGGGGTCAAGTTAAATCGACAAGCATTGATTAAGTGCCATCTATGTGCCAGTTGAGAATGCAAAGAAAAGGGGAAAAAATAGTCCCTGCCTTCAAATAGCTCACAGTTAGTGAGAAAGATTAAAATCTCCAGATTAAAAAAAATTAAATTGTGAATTTAACTATTACCAACAAACATGACTATTTCAATATGTGAAGAACATAGAAAAATTTGCATAAGCTATGAGTTTCTATCAAATATATTTTGTTTGATGACACATAGGTAGGTGAGTGTAGATCTGTCTATCTATCTATCTATCTATCTACGTATCATCTTTCTTTCTCTACAAGAAGTTCCAAAAGTCTTAATGCAGTTTTGTTTTTAAGGCCCACATGTATGTATATCTATATGTACAGAATATGTATGTGTGGATATGTGTGTATGTTTGTATATCAATTACATCTTGGTGTGGTGGAGAGAATTAGCCCCCATTCTAATAGATGGGTCCAAGTCCCCAGTAGCAGGAATGCTGTTCCTCCTCATCTCAGACCCATTCCTCATTCCCCCAACTGTCTTCAAGGCACATCCTAACTTCTATGTCCTCTGTGAGGTATGTCCTGATTTCCCCTAGTTTTGGCACTCTGTTCTCCTCACTGAAATCATTGAATTTTTTTTAATTTTTTTTAGTTAACAAGCATCTGTTCTCTCTACCTCCACCCCAATCCTTCCCCACCCCCCAATCCAAAAGAGGAAAAAAAACCACTGCTAGGAGCAAGTATAGTTAAGGCAAACAAATTCCCTTTACATTTATTTTACATTTCCTTCTCTGTGTACCATGAGTCAGTGAGGTGTGTGGTGAATAGCCAGCCTTGGAACTAGGAAGACCCGGGTACAAGCTGTGGGACCCAGGTGAAGTCACTTTCACTACTTCTGTCCTAGATAATTCTCAAAGACTAGATTTCAGAGATGGTTTTGACACTGACCTGTATTGTGGAAATGTTTTCACCTTAGAGGTATTCTTTACCACTGATACTGCAGGTCCGGTCTTTAATATTCACTCACACACACACACACACACACACACACACACACCACACCACACCACACCACACAAATATATACACATACACACATCAGACAAATATACACACATACCCCACACACACATGCACACAAAGACATACACATGTAGGTTGCACAATGCATTTGAATAGGAGTCAGGGAGATCTGTGTTTGAATTCTGTTTCAGACTGATCTAAGTTTGAAACTTTCTCAGCCTCAATTTCCCCATCTGTAAAATAATAGTAAGTAAATAAAAATAATACTATCTCACAAGGTTATTATGTGGATCAAATGAGATACTGTACAACTTTGTAAAATGCTGGCTATTATTATTGTACATGTAGATATGAATATGCATATGAAAACATATTTAATGGAACAAGATAGCAACAAAATTGTGAAGAAAAAAACAGCTCCAGATCTTTCTCAGATGCATTACAATCTAGCTGCAACTAGTTGGAAAGCATAACCATGTTCCTTAACTACACTGAGCACCACTTTCTTCATGTGTAAAATGAGGATTCTCACCTCAGTGAACTCTGAGTTTCCTTCCAATCCTATGGTTTTTTGGCCCATTCCATTCCTTCATAGTTGAAATCAACATGTTTTGGGCAGTGGGCGAGAAATCTTTCTAGGTTGCAGTAGTTTATAACTAGTCACCCATTCCAGCCTCCTATTAATAATTTTAAAAAATTATGTTAGTTGTCACCAAGAGACATGAAGGGTATGCCAACAGGCAAGAGGTCAAGTGGGAAAATGGGTTGGCCCAGTCTGTTATCAAGTCAATAGCTGTATGTGTGTGTGTGTTCAGCAAAGCTGCTGAAGCCAGTTAGAGACCTCCAGCCTCCCTCTGCCCCTCACTGCACATGGAGGCATTTGGTTAGTAACGTTTATTAGGCTGACATGGACCTCTTTTAAGATTCAGAAGCTGATTTCCATGGAGGCTCCCAAGGCAGCAGGTAGCGTTTAACCGCATTCCACAACACAGCCTTCAGAACAAACACCTTTTACATCCACACAAGTCATCATCTCCACTTGGGGGAGAATGTTCCAGATTCATCTGAAGATATGCATATGGGAGGCCACCTGGAGCCCTTCTGTGCCCTTTACCATTGTCATAGGTATGATGAGAAACAGTGGAGTCCAGAAAGCCTGGGTTCTCATCCCATCCCTATGCTTACTAGCTGTGTCTGGGCCTCAGTTTCCTCATCTGTGACATGAGAGTTACACCAGGAAGCCTCTATAGTCCCTTCCAGGTCAATCATTCTATTACCAACCCCATCATCATTATTACCCTCAAACATTTATTGTAGAATAGTAGGTAACATTTATATAGTTCTTATTGTGTGCCAGGCACTGTGATGATTAGCTCACTTGATACTCCCAACGATGCTGGAAGGTAGGTACTATTATGATTTCCATTTAACTGAGGAAACTGAGGCAGACAGGGGTTAAGTGACTTGCTTGCCATAGGTGGTGGTTGTTCAGTCATTTCAGTTGTGTCTGATTCTTCATGACCTCATTTGGGGTTTTCTTGGTGAAGATACTTGAATGGTTTGTCATTTCCTTCTCCAGATTATTTTACAGATGAGGAAACTGAGGCAAATAGGGTAAAGTGACTTGCCCAGAGTCACACAGCTAGTAACTTCTTGTGACTGGATTTGAACTCAGATCTTCCTGATTTCAGGCCCAGCGCTCTAACCACTGTGTACCCAAGTTGTGCAATATGCTGGATAGCCAAACAATCCAAAGAGACTGTCCCTGCCCTCAAGGAGCTTATAATGTAAAGGGATACATATTCACAGTAAGAAGCCTCTTGGCTTTCTTGTACCTCCTATTTATTTTTGTGTTCTCTGGGACATGTACAATTCTGAGAGTTCTCAAAGTAAATTAAGGGATTTTTTTTTTTAAATTTTCCCTTCAATACATCAAGCACTTTTTTCAAGCCTCTGCCTCACACAAGGCACTATCTGAGGTGTTGTGGATACTAAGACAAAATGAAGAAGTCCCTGAATTAAAGGCCACCAAGGCAAATACAACATTTAGACAGATAATTACAAAGTAAGGTGTGGAAGGAAGTAGCACCAATTAGGGATGTCAGGAAACGCTCCCCAAAGGAAGCATCACCTAAATCAAGGCTTAAAGAAAGCTAAGGATGTAAGAGACAGAAGTGAAGAAGGTATACATTCCAAGAATATGGCACTGCTAATGCAAAGGACTTGAGGTGAAAGATGAATTCTCAGTTGAGGGAGCAGTAGGTATGTTGGATAAAGTAGGTGGCGTATAGAAAAATAGAGGACTTTTGAAAGTAAAATACTAGGATCAATCAACTAAATTGTCAGTGCTTCCCTTCCCACATTCTACAGTTCAGCCTAACATACCACACTCCATCTTCCATCTCTACTGGATGTTCCTCCTGGCAGGAATCTACTTCTTCATCACCTCCAGCTCTTAGAATCCTTTTGTTCTCCTCAAAATTCAGTCCAATAATTACCTTCTGCACAAAACCTTTCCTAATTACCCCTCACACATATTTACATCAGCTGCTAGTACCCTTTCTCCCAGTTTACCTAGTATTTATTATATACACACGTGGTCCCCCACCCCCATAGGATCTAAGCTCCTTGAGGGCAGAGTCTATTAATTTCCTTTAGTCTTTTTATCTTCAGCACCTAGCTCACTGAGCGTCTGACAGAGTAGGTGCTTAATAAATGCTTTCTTCTTGGTTGATTCCAACTTCATTAGTTTCCATATCCGAAAAAGGCCACACATCCCTCTGGTTAAGCTGGCCTGGAGACAGAGCTTTATGAACTCAGGTTGACAGAAAACATTTGTATATCCAATTTTCAGTTGGCATTCTATCTGTGAGAACATAGGAAATATGGCAACATGTAGAGACAATGAACTTGGGTTCAAATCCCAGATGTGCTTCTCCTTATCTCTGTTACCTTGGGCAAGTCATTTCATTTCTCTTTTCCTCAGTTTCTCATCTAGTAAAATAAAGGGTTAGACAAGATGGCCTCTAAGGGCCCTATTCAAAATCTACATCTTTCCATCATTTGGGCATAACTTTGGAGAGCCCAAGGTCACACACATACACACACACACATGCACACACACACCAATAAGGCATCTGAAATGGACTTTGGAATAGCAAACTATACAACAGGCATTTCCCTATAAGGAAAACCAAGAATCGTAAAAATCACTTTTCGCTTGTGGTGCTGAAGAAGACTTTTGACAGTCTCTTGGATAGCAAGGAGATCACATCAGTCAATACTTAAAGGAACCAATTCAGACTATTCAGTGGAAGGTTAAATACTGAAGCTAAAGCTTAAAAGCTGTATCAGTAAATGCCTCAGCATACACAGGGAGGCCTAGGATCCCAGGTTCTTAGATCTGTATTCATAAAAGGAAAGGCAACTTTTGAGGGATTAACAATCATTTTAATCAAGCACATATATCATTCACCTAGCTCAGGGGAGTCAGCACCTTGAACTTCAGAGAAAATGTAGAGAAATCAAAGATCAACAGACATGGCTTCCTCTGTCTGACCATAATCAATACCTATATCACAAATCAACAGGCAGGTCCGACTGTCTGACCACAGTTACCAGAGAGGGAAGCACCAACATTTGGGTTTTCAAAGCTGAGGGCCTGCTTAGCAGCTTCCCATAGTCTCATCTAGCACAAAAACCTTCTTCCAAAAACTAAGCCCCCAAAGTAAAACCTCACCCTCAGACTCTTTTTAAAGCCATAGGGCATCACATCCCTAGAGAACTAGTGCCTCATTAACAAAAGGTGTGGGCCTTCCTACAAATCTTCCCAGGCCCATGGCAGCTAAGTGGTGGAGTGGATAGAGCACCAGTGCAGGAGTCAGGAGGACCTGAGTTCAAATCTCAACTCAGACACTTGATACTCACTAGCTGTGTGACCTTGGGCAAGTCACTTAACCTCAATTGCCTCATCCTGAGTCATCTCCAGTCATCCTGAGGAATATCTGGTCACAGGATTCAGATGGCTCTGGAGGAAAAGTGAGGCTGGTGACCTGCACAGCCCTCCCTCCCTCAAAACAAAGTCAAATGCAAGTCATGTCATTATTTCTCCGATGGCATGGTCTTCTTTGGCAATGAAGGACGAACACACACACTCAGGCCCAACAATGGGTGGGAAAGATCCTCCTTACTCACATTATTCAGTGGCAATTTTAGTCAAACAAAAACAGCAAAAGATCCTACTTTGCTTGCCCCTTACAAATACTTTGACTGTGAGAAGACAGGACTCATTGGAAGCCCCTGATGTTGGGAAAGATTGAAGGAAAAAGGAGAAGGGGACAGTAGAGGATGAGTTGGATAGATAGTGTCATGGGAACAATGAACATACTCTTGGATAGACTTTGAGAGATAGTGGAGGATACCATGGTCCCTGGGGTCATGAAGAGTTGGACCCAATTGAACCAATGAGCAACAAGAGTAGGAGTTCAGAAATAGACAAAGAGAAAATCACTAACCTGTGCAGTTGGGATGAACAGAATTCTAAGAAAGGTGAGTGGGTTATGTGGTCTGGTTTAGGATCATGGACTAAATGCACAGGTTGCAGCAGTTTGGGCCTCAGAGGCTAGATTGTGGCTTAGAATAAATTTACCAGGATCTTCCCCCATCCTAGTTTTTGTTCATCAAAAAACTCAGCAGAACGGTAACAACAAAACACCTCACCTCACACAACAATGTTTTGTGTGTATGTGTATGTGTGTGTCTGTGTGTATGCATGTGTGTATATGTGTGTGTGTATGTGTGTGTGTGTGTGTGTGTGTGTGTGTGTGTATACCTTCTCAGTCTTGATTTATACCTGAGATCAGAAATACAATTGCTTAGGCATTGAGTAACTACTCATACTAAAACAATGGAATAATTTCCAGCTCATCCTGTTGCCAAAAGTGTTGTTATGGTGAGACTCTTGTCTCTGCCTGCAATGCTGAGTAGCTCTGATGGACTGAAATTCAGATAAGCATTTACGCTTCTGGATACTACCATAAAATTAACCTCCAGGTTTTCCTAGCAACCATTGTAACCTCAAGTCCTTTGGATTAGCCTAGATTTTTCCATAGAGGTATGAATTGCCAATTTTTCTTTGTACACTTAGCTTTTCAGAAAACACATTTTTTTAATTGAAAGCCTGGATTAGCATGGGTTTCTCGGAGCCAAAATATCCTGGTTTCCTTGGTTCCTGCTGTTTCATTTCAGTCAAACCTTTCCCATTGTCTTGAAATTGCTTTTTAACAAAGTAATAAAAGTTGAGTTTTAAAGGAAAGCTTTTAGCTTCGTGTTCTTTCCTGCAGAATCAGTGACTTGTTTTTATAAACCATTTCTTTAATAGCCGTAAAGCCTTGAGGTGTTTTAATATAGTTTGACTTTGAAATATAGTATTTTCACATTTTGAGTCAAGTGCTTACCAACTCCTAAAGGATTATTTGGCCTATAATGTTAGCTGACTTCCATCTTAACTCTGTCTCTTCTACCTCTAAGTACCCTGGCCACAAGTCACTTATGTTCTCTGGACCTCAGTTGCCTCATTTGTAAAATGAAGGGGTTGAACAATCACCTCTATGATTCCTTCTGGCTCTGCTTCAATAGCTTCAGAATTTTGAGGCCCTATTAATGAGGAGAACCTCCCACAAAAGTAGAGACAAAAAGATGAGGCATCAAGAAGGGAAAGCTGAAAGAGTCCTAGATGTCTTGTACAAGTTGATGCTATCGCCAAAAGAATTAGGGTACCAAAAAGACATTTATGGAGAACTCCCATGGGACAATTATCACATGGAGGTCACAAGAAGCAACACGGGGACACCCTCATGGTCTCTCTCAAGAACGCTGAATTTGACTGTGTGGCATGGGAGACACTGGCAAAGGACTGCTCAGCATAACATGCCCACATCAGAAAGGGTGCTGTGCTCTATGAGCAAAGCAGAATTGAGACAGCATGAAGGAAACACAGGATGCACAAATTGGAGTAACCATCCCAAATATTCACACTGACTATCCGTGCCCAATCTGTGGTAGAGCATTCCGAGGTCGTATTGGTCTGATCAGCCATAGTGAGACACACTGAAACTTCACTTTATCATGGGGATGTCATTTTGCTCCTCTTTGAGAACCAAGGACAACAACCAACCAAGATGTCCTGGACAAGTTGATGCTACCTCCAAAAGAATTAGGGTATCTAGTGTATTGTTTTAGGAGAAGAAGGATAGACTTAATTATTGGCCTGTTTCATTTGGCAATTAATTTATTTTTCTAAAATGTATTAATGAGAACATTAAGTGACATGTCACATGGTTTGTTAATGAGAAGTCCTTGTATAGAATGTCTTCATCCTCAAATCCTTTCCAGTTAATGGATAACCTTCAAATAAATTATTCCAGGTTGGAAACTCATCCTTGGCTTATAGCAGAGAATCCTAATCGAGAGCATAAAGGCGGAGGACACAGGAATTTTCTCTTCCTGGTCTGATATTTGACTGATATTTCCCCCCAACTCTTCACAGTCTATCTGCCCACTTTAAAGTTTAGCTTACTACACAACATACAAGGAGTGATATTATCATATGATACTGTGTATAACATTTGTAGAATACCTTAAAATATAAGAGAATAAAGAACAGCAAAATGACCTTCTGATGGTTAAGAGACTTAGAAGATTCTCATTCACAAAACTTCTTATCTATAGCTTTTTCAGTTATCAGTGAGATTCACAGTGTTGGTCAAAAACACATCCTTTGGTTCAAATAATAGATATCTCAGTATGAATAGGGAAGGGGAAGAGGAAAGGAATACACATTTATATAGCATCTACTGTCTGCCAGGCACTGTGTCAAGCACTTTACAAACATCTCCCTTTTTAAATTTATTCTTTATTTTTTAGCACTCTTCTTTAAATTTGTAATTTTAGATTCTCTCCCTCCTTCTCACTCTCTCCCACCCCCTGGGAAAGCAAATTATATATTTATGTTACTGTGTATACTGTTCTGGTTCTGCTAACTTTGTCTGGCATCAGTTCATGTAAGCCTTTTCAGGTTTTTCTGAGAGTATCCTGATCATTAGTTCTTATAGCACAATAGTATTCCATTATAATCATATAATTGTTCATCCATTCCCCAATTGATGGGCATCCACTCAAATTCCATTTCTTTGCCACGACAAAAAGAGCTGGAACAACAACAAATAGGTGCCTTTCTTTTTTAAAAAAATCTCTTTGGGATACAGACCTAGTAGCGGCATTGCTGTGTCAAAGAGTATGCACAGTTTTGTAACCCTTTGAGCATACTTCCATATTTCTCTCCAGAATGGTTCAACCAGTTCACAATTCCACCAACAGTGCTTTAGTGGCTCATTTTTCCCACATCCCCTCCAACATTTGTCAATTTTCTTTTCTGTCACATCAATCAATCTAGTAGGTATGAGGTGATACAGCTGAGTTGTTTTAATTTGCATTTATTCAATCAATAGTGATTTAAAGCATTTTTTCATATGACTACAAATGCCTTTGATGACATCTGAAAACTGCTTGTTCATATCCTTTGACCATTTATCCATTGGGGTATACAGGCAGCATTTTTGATATGTGTGAGGTGGTAACTCAGTTCTGTTTCACTGGCCTTTCTCTTAACAATAATGATTTAGAGCATGTTTTTCTTCTAGCTATAGATAGCTTTGATTTCTTCTGAAAACTGCCTGGTTGTATCTGTTGTTGCTCTTGTTGTTTGGTAGTTTCACTTGTATCCAACTCTTTGGGATCCCATTTGGGGCTTTCTCGGCCAAGATACTGGAGTGGTTTGGCTTTTTTTTCAGGTCTTTTTACAAATGAAGAAACCAAAGCAGATAGGATTAAGTGACTTGCCCAGGCTCACACAGCTAGCAAATGTTTGAAACCACACTTGAACTCAGATTCTTCTGATGCCAGTTTGCTTGCTCTATTTCCACAGCACTATGTCTCTTGACCACCCATCAATTGGGAAATGGCTCCTATTTTTATAAATTTGACTCAGTTCCCTAAAGACTCAAGAAAAGAGGCCTTTATTGGAGAAATTTGATGTATTTTTTTATTACTTCATCATTTATGGTATCTTTTAGCAAAATGTAGTTTCCCTGATTATCTCTTTTAATTAGGTCAATTTTTGCTTTTACTTTGAGATCAAGATTGCTACCTCTATTTTTTGTTTTGTTTTGGTTTTTACTTCAGCTGAAATATGATAGATACTTCTCCATTCCTTCACTTCTGCATATGTCATTCTGTTTTAAGTGTCTCTTGTAAACAACGTATTGTTGGATTCTTATTTCTAATACATTCTGCTATACACTCCCATTTTATGAATAAGATCATCTCATTCACATTCATAGTTAGGATTTTTGTATCTTTTCCTCTATCCCATTTTCTTCTGTTTATTCTTTTTCTTTTCTTTTCTTCTTGTGCCTCCTCAAAAACATATTTCATTTCTAACCATTGCATCCCTTCATCTGCCTTCCCTTTTATCAGTGCTTCCCTTTCTCTAATCCCCTTCCTCTCCTATTTCCCTGTTGGGTAAGATAGATTTCTATACCCAACTAGTATGTGTGTGTGCTTGCGTGTGTGTGTGTGTGTTTGTGTGTGTGAGGTCTTCACTCTGTGAACCAATTTCTATGAGAGTGAGGTTCAAGCACTGCCGGCTGCCACCACCCATTTCTTCCCCCATTGTGCTTTTCCTTGTGTACCTCTTTTATGTGAGATTATTTTCCCCATTTTCACTTTCATGCTCTCTCTCTCTTTTTCTCTCTCTCTATGCAGACTCCTTCTAACTGCCTTAATAATGTTAAAATTCTTCGGAATTAGCAAGATGTATCATCTTTCCTTATAGGAATGTAAACCATTTAACATTACTGAGTCCCTTATGATTATTCTTTCATATTTACCTTTTCATGCTTCTCTTGAGTCTTCTGTTTGAATATCAGATTTTTCTATTCAGCTCTGGTCCTTTTATCAGGAATGCTTGGAAATTTTCTATTTCATTAAATATCCATGTTTTCCCCTGAAGGATTATGCTCAGTTTTGCTGGATAGATTATTCCTCATTGTAATTCCAGCTCCTTTACTTTCTGGATAATCATATTTCAAAACCTCCACACCTTTAACATGGAAGTTCCTAAGTCCTTTGCAATTCTGACTGAGGTTCCATGATATTTGATTTGTTTCTTTCTGGCTACTCACAATATTTTCTCCTTGACTTGAGAGTTCTAGAATTTGACTATAATATTCCTGGAAGTTTTTATTTTGGGATCTCTTTCAAGAGGTGAGCAGTGGACTCTTTCAATTTACGTTTTACCCTTAGTAGGTTGAGGCAGTTTTCCTTGATAATTTCTTGAAATGTTATGTTTAGGCTCTTTTTTTAAAAATCAAAGCTTTCTTGTAGTCCAATAAATATTAAATGATTTCTCCTAGATTTATTTTCCAGGTCAGTTGTTTTTCCAAGGAAATATTTCATATTTTCATCTTTTTTCAATGTTTTAACTTTGTATGATTATTTCTTGTTTCATAGAATCATTAGTTTCCATTTGCCAAATTCAAATTTCTAAAGTGATATTTTCTTCAACATTTGGGGGCCTCTTTTTACCAAGCCATTAATTTTCCTTTCATAATTTTCTTGTATCACTTTACTTTCTTTTCACTTGTTTTTCTCTACTACTCTTATCTATTTCTTTAACTCTTCCATTAATTCTTGTTGGGTTTGGGTCAAATTAACATTTTCTTGGAAGCTTTACTTGTAGCTGTTTTCACATTGTTGTCTTCTTCCAAGTTTATGTCTTGAACTTCCCTGCTACCATAGTAACTTTTATTGTCAAGTTCTATTTCTATTGTTTGCTCATTTTCCCCAGTCAGTGTCTTCACTTTGAACTTTATATTCAAATGGTTAGGCTCTGCTTACCTGGGGTTGGAAAAACACTGTCCAAAGCTGTAGAATTTTTTTGTGCTATTGTTTTCAAAGTTAATTCTGGAGGTCTGCAAGTTTTTGGTGCTTCTAAGGTGGTGTAATCCTGGGAAAGGTATGGTCACTATTCTCTGGCCTTTTCTAAGAAAAAGCACTTGCTCTCCTACAGCCACAAGTACTAGTTCTCCTCTTGACCAGGGCCTCTTCTCCCTTATGACCAACCACATATGCTCCAGAACTGTGTATGGATAGCACAGTTTCTGATCAGCATCAGCTGTACCCAGTGCCAACAAATATCTGTAATCTTTTTCTGGTCATTTATCTGACCTTCTTACCATCTCTAGGCTGAGAGCTCCTGAAGTTGCTACTGCCATTGCTACAGTTGCCTCCAAGGCCCACTGCTGGTCCCCCTGCCTTGCTCTAGGCCTATATCCACCCTAGTGTCACAGATCTTTGCTGCAGACTTCCTAAACTATCTTAAACTGGATAAATATCTCCCTCTTACCTTCTGTTGGCTCTGCTTTTCCAAAATTTGATTTGAGATATTATTTTAAAGTTGTTTAGAGGGGAATTTGGAGAGAGTTCAGCTGGGTCTCAGCCTGTACTCTTCTATATTTACTCCACCTCTACAAATACTATCTCATTTGATCTTCACAACAACTCTGGGATATAGGTGTTGTGATTACCCCATTTTACAAATGATGAAATTGAGGTAGAAAAAGGTTAGGTGACTTGCCCAGAATCACCCATTTAGTAAGCATCTAAAGTTGAATCTGAACTCAGATCTTTCTGATTCCAGGTCAAATTCTCTTTGTACTAGGCCACCTAGATTTTTCAAATGTGTACATATAATGTATACTGTTATATAGTTTTGAATCAATAGGGTTGAATATATGTATATAATATTCAAAGTTATTAATACCAACATACCCATATCCCTGTTTATATGTATGTGTATATATATATATTATATATACATATATAAATGTGTTTCTATTATATAAATATATATTATATGATCTTATGTGAAACAGTTTTTTCCACATATATAATATGTGTTTCTCACATAATACACATGCATATGCTTTATACATACACATAACTATCATACGCTAAAGGGTAACCTCAAATTATGTTTGTCCAGGAATAAAGTCTTGTATTAGTATTAAGTCAAATAAATTTCCCAAATTATCTTTCAGTTTTTTTTATTATGGCTTTAAAAGCCAGATATTTCATGTCAATACCCACCCAACAACTGCAGAATGAGATACTTTCCATCTGACTTGTCTGTCATTGCTCCTGTTCCCATTAATAAGAGAAATGGATAGATTGAAGCCAAGGTCCACCCTTCAGTTGGCTGGCAAATGCATTGGCTTTTATAGGCCTTGCTCCGCACAGGTTTTCTGTCAATATCTTTGATTATGCCCACTACAGTTAGGAGCTTTAACCTCAGCCCCCAAGTACATTTGGAACTCTGCAGGTTTGATGCCTTAACAAATCAGGTCTTGTTATTGTTCCTTTGGAGCTAAAGACGAATAATTTTATACAATAAAGATATTATAAAGATATTACCTCCATGAGTAATATTGACAAAAATATTATATAAAATTATTCTTTTCAGTAGTCTAGGAGAAGGAAAGGCTATCCCCATGATGAAAAAAAAAAATTACAAACATTGAAGATGCTCTAAGAATTTACTGATCACTCCTTTTTGAGACCACCTGTGATTCACACATCTTAGAATATCTCTGTGCCTATACTGTCATCTCACCATTCTCTGATTCATTCATTGAAATATTCTCAGAAATGTGTATGAAGAAGAGAAAATAATTCTATGTTTTCCTAGGATTATAGGATTATTACTCCAAACCAAAAGGAAGGTTTATCCAACCTATTTTAAGCTGGCAGACTCTAGCTATGACACAAGATTACTCCCAATGCCCTCCCTCCCTCCCACCCCCAGTGATTACTACTGAAGTGGTAGATTTTTGCTTTATAATAAATTGGTTTAAAAATTGATGCTTGAAATGGAGAAGTGGGAATAACTATTTACTTCATCAACTTATATGTTTAAGGAAAGAGGACTAGAATATACTTATTTATATACATAGAGTATCTCCCCAGTAATCTCCTTGAAGGATAAGTATTTCTTCACTTTTGCTTCTGTGACCTTAGCACTTAGCACATAGAATACACTTAAAAAAATATCCTGACACATGGAATGTACTTAATAAATGTGTTGAATTGAAATTAAATAGACATAGTTAGCTAGCCTCAAGTTAGATTCCAAAAAGCAGTCTTAGAATGTCTCTGGGTATATAATCAGCTAGAGCTGTAGAAAATGCCACGCCCATGCAAGTCAGAATCCAAGACACCACCCAGATCAGTAGAGAAAGTAGGCAGTGCATGACAAACTGGACAAAATTGTAAAAGAAAAAGATATCCATGGATCAAGCCAGAGAATCACTCATCTATAAAACTGGAGGGGGCAATTGGACTAGAAGAGCTCAGAAATCAAACAGCAGGTGAAGTTTTTACTGCAAAGATAAGAACAAGCTTCTGTTGCCTCCAAGGCTCCTGATAGTCTAGAAAAATGTCAAAGGTAGCCTATAGAATGGTGGGGCATGGACAGCCCATATCAACTGATTTCAAGAATTGGGAATAGTAAACCTGGAGACCTAGCATGGGGCCTGAGGGTGGGATGGTAGAAGGTCACAGTATGGCAGCATGATAGTCAGCTAGAAGTATTTAATGGCTTTTTTGTGGAAGACAAATTAGACTTCTTCTAATTGTCCTGCTAGGGCAACACCATCAGAAATGAGTGCAAGTTACAGAGACAAATGTTTGCTTGACACTAAAAAATCAGATGAGAGCTATTCCAAAGTGAAGTCGGATTAGTGATTCCACTAGGCTGTCTAAATGGATAGTGAGTCCCCCCATCCCTCCCTGGAGCTACTCAAGCAGAGATTTTACTTATCTATCAGGTATGTTTGAGTGGAGACTACTTTCTGGTATGAGTTGGCTTGGGTGGCAATTTAAGATTCCCTTCTGACTCAGATTCTGTTTAAAAATAATAGGTTTAACAATTGGTACTTAAACTAAGAATAACTATTTGTATTCGCCATCACTTTACACCATGCCTAACGCATAGGAGGCACTTCATAAATACTTGTTGACTTGACCTAGGCTCGACATGGAAGTTATTCAGAAGTAGGATGGGAGACTCTTCACTAATGGTATGGATAGAGTACTGTATTTAGAGTCAGGAAAATCTGGGTTCAAAGTCATCTCAGGCAATGATTTACAATGTGGCTTTGAAGAAATCACTCAACTTTTCTGTAGTTCAGGAAGATACAGAGGTTGACCTCCATGGTCCCTTCCAGCTCTGTCTCTATGTATGCTCCTATGCTCTTTGGACAGAGGATGGCTATGTGGATGACTGTTTAAATAGGTTATGAAAAGATTCTTTTTTGGAGAGTGGTTTGAATAGATTGTCTCTGAGGTCCTTTCAAAGCCTGAAATTGTGCCATTCTGTAATACAGAGGTCCATTCCTTCCTCCATCATGTCTTGATGCCTTGTCAGCTGAAACCTAAACCTTTATCACCTCTTATCCATCTACACATTAAGAAAAAGCAACACACACACTCACACACACACCCACACACATTTTTACCCCATCTTAAAATCAACCCTAAATATCTTCTATGCTTAGAAAACTGAAGTTGAATTTAGGAAAAACATTGTTCTGCCTAGTACTCGCTCAAGAAAAGAGGATTAAAAATCACTTTTCTGCACGTGCATTGTGACAGTTTCACTTTGTTCCAAGGGATTTTCCTCTTTGTGAGACTCTGGAGTTTGTAAACAGGCCACATGCTTGGTAATTACATAACAGTGATTTCATGGCACCAGCTCAAGGTAGAGAGGGATAAATAGGGGACAAAAATCCATTTCCTCCATGCTTTCCCAAGAAGAAACAAAAGGAAATTGTAGACAAAATCTGTATTAAGATCATATTAAGATTGTAAATTTAAATCAAAGCCATACTACACATGCAACCAAGCCCAGCAGTGGCAGAATATCTCAACATGTAAAGTTGTGTCAAAAATAACACCCTTTAGGGGCGGAGCCAAGATGGCAGAGTAGAAAGACACACATACACTAGCTCCGAACCCACAGTCCACAAAATATCTGTAAAAAAGAACTCCCAACAAATTCTGGAGCAACAGAAGCCACAGAACAACAAAGCAGATGAGATTTCTGTTCCAGAGAGCCCTGAAAACCTCTCGCAAAAGGTCCATTGAGCTGTGGACCTGGAGCCGAGTGCAGCCCTGCCTTGGCCACATGGCACCAAGATGAGCAGATCCGAGCAGGCTTCAGGGACAGAATCTCCAGCAGCCACGCGGGTCCCTCCACCCACGGGCCCCAAAGGTTGGTGAGAGGGTCTTCTCAGCTTGCCGAGAGGGGAGTGGGGTGCCCCCATAACTCAGGCCCCCTTGGGAAGCAACAGCAGAGGTGGGAGCAGACCAGGGCTCCCCAAGCAGGCAGGAGCCTGGATCCATTGTTGAAGGTCTCTGCATAAACCCCCTGAGGGAACTGAGCCCGTGAGGCAGCCCTGCCCCCACCTGAGCACCTGAACTTAATCTCACACTGAATAGCAGCCCCGCCCCCGCCCAAAGCCCTGAGGCTGGGAAGCAGCATTTGAATCTCAGACCCCAAGTGTTGGCTGGGCAGATCTGGAGGAGAAGTGGGTGTGAAGAGAATATTCAGAAGTCAAGTCACTGGCTGGGAAAATGCCCAGAAAAGGGAAAAAATAATAAGACTATAGAAGGTTACTTTCTTGGTGAACAGGTATTTCCTCCCTTCCTTTCTGATGAGGAAGAACAATGCTTACCATCAGAGAAAGATGTAGAAATCAAGGCTTCTGTATCCCAAACATCCAAAAGAAATATTCCATGGGCTCAGGCCATGGAAGAGCTCAAAAAGGATTTTGAAAATCAAGTTAGAGAGGTGGAGGAAAAACTGGGAAGAGAAATGAGAGACATGCAAGTAAAGCATGATAAACAAGTAAACACCCTGCTAAAGGAGACCCAAAAAAATTCTGAGGAAAATAACACCTTGAAAAATAGGCTAACTCAATTGGCAAAAGAGGTTCAAAAAGCCAATGAGGAGAAGAATGCTTTCAAAAGCAGAATTAGCCAAATGGAAAAGGAGGTTCAAAAGCTCACTGAAGAAAATAGTTCTTTAAAAATTAGAATGGAACAGATGGAGGCCAATGACTTTATGAGAAACCAAGAAATCACAAAACAAAACCAAAAGAATGAAAAAATGGAAGATAGTGTGAAATATCTCATTGGAAAAACAACTGACCTGGAAAATAGGTCCAGGAGAGACAATTTAAAAATTATGGGACTACCTGAAAGCCATGATCAGAAAAAGAGCCTAGACATCATCTTTCATGAAATTATCAAGGAAAACTGCCCTGATATTCTAGAACCAGAAGGCAAAATAAATATTGAAAGAATCCACTGATCACCACCTGAAAAAGATCCAAAAAGAGAAACTCCTAGGAACATTGTGGCCAAATTCCAGAATTCCCAGGTCAAGGAGAAAATATTGCAAGCAGCTAGAAAGAAACAATTCAAGTACTGTGGAAATACAATCAGGATAACACAAGATCTAGCAGCTTCTACATTAAGGGATTGAAGGGCATGGAATATGATATTCCAGAAGTCAAAGGAACTAGGACTAAAACCAAGAATCACCTACCCAGCAAAACTGAATATAATACTTCAGGGGAAAAATTGGTCTTTCAATGAAATAGAGGACTTTCAAGCATTCTTGATGAAAAGACCAGAGCTGAAAAGAAAATTGGACTTTCAAACACAAGAATGAAGAGAAGCATGAAAAGGTAAACAGTAAAGAGAAGTCATAAAGGACTTACTAAAGTTGAACTGTTTACATTCCTACATGGAAAGACAATATTTGTAACTCTTGAAACTTTTCAGTATCTGGGTACTGGGTGGGATTACACACACACACATGCACACGCACACGCACACACACATAGAGACAGAGTGCACAGAGTGAATTGAAGAGGATGGGATCATATCTTACAAAAATGAAATCAAGCAGTGAGAGAGAAATATATTGGGAGGAGAAAGGGAGAAATGGAATGGGGCAAATTATCTCTCATAAAAGAGGCAAGCAAAAGACTTTTTTAGTGGAGGGAAAAAGAGGGGAGGTGAGAAAAAACATGAAGCTTACTCTCATCACATTCGACTAAAGGAAGGAATAAAATGCACATTCATTTTGGTATGAAAACCTATCTTACAATACAGGAAAGTGGGGAATAAGGGGATAAGCAGGGTGGGGGGGATGATGGAAGGGAGGGCATGAGGAGGAGGGAGCAATTTGAGGTCAACACTCATGGGGAGGGACAGGATCAAAAGAGAGAATAGAAGTAATGGGGGACAGGATAGGATGGAGGGAAATGTAGTTAGTCCTATACAACACAACTATTATGGAAGTCATTTGCAAAACTACACAGATTTGGCCTATATTGAATTGCTTGCCTTCCAAAGGGAAGGGGTAGGGAGGGAGGGAGGAAGAGAAGTTGGAACTCAAAGTGTTAGGATCAACTGTCGAGTACTGTTCTTGCCACTAGGAAATAAGAAATACAGGTAAAGGGGTATAGAAGCTATCTGGCCCTACAGGACAAAAGAGAAGATGGAGACAAGGGCAGAGAGGGATGATAGAAGAGAGAGCAGATTGGTGACAGCGGCAATTAGAATGCTTGGTGTTTTGGGGTGGGGGTAGGGGACAAAAGGGGAGAAAATTTGGAACCTAAAATTTTGTGAAAATGAATGTTAAAAGTTAAATAAAAAAAAAATTAAAAAAAAATAGCGCCCTTTAGCACATACCTGCCTTGTCCCAGAACTGACCACCTAATTGGGCACCATCAGCTCTGGCTATTTAAAGAAAACATTTAGAATGATTGTTGTACGACTTTGAATAAGTAGCTTAACTTGGCTTGTGGTGTGTGAGTAAGCACTTCCTTGCCTCCTAAACTCATTTTCCTGTGGGATGTTGGGCAAGTCAGTTAACTTCCCTGGGTCTTAGTTTCTTCATCTGTAAAAGGAGAGGCTTGATTTGGAAGAATCTTATTAAGGTCCTTTCAAGCTGTACATTTATGATCCTCTAACCCCATTAGGACCTATCATTAATGTGGGTACATTCTTCAAAGATGCAGCTCAGATCCTGAGCAGCTCGATAGTGCAGTGGATAGCCAAACATGAAACCAGGAAGACTCATCTTTATTAGTTCAAATCTGCCCTCAGACACTTACTAGCTGTGTGACCCTGAGCAAGTCACTTAACCCTGTTTGCCTCAGTTTCTTCATCTATAAAATGAGCCAGAGAAGGAAATGGCAGACCACTCCAGTATCTTTGCCAAGAAAATGGGGTCATGAAGAATCAGATAGGACTAAAAATGACTGAATAACATGTAAAATATAGCCGATCCCTGCCTTCCTATCTTGGGCCATTTATGTATTTACATAAATCCATAACCTAGGGTCTATTCAACTTCCTGAGGTCCTTCCTCTTGCTCTTGACTTTAAATTGAAATTCATGGATGGACTTCAGAGTTCTCCTAACTCATTTTTCTTCCCTTCTGATTCTCTTTAAAATCTCTCTTCCTCTCTCTCTCTCTCTCTCTCTCTCTCTCTGTCTGTCTCTTTCTCTCTCTGTCTCATTCTCTTAGGCAATTGTATAACACAGTTGGTAAGAGTGCTGAAACTAGAGGCAGGAAGAAGAGTTCAAATCCAACCTCAGACATATCTATCAGCTATGTGACCTTGAGTCACTTAATCAGTTTTCTCTTCTGCAAAATGGGAATAATAGTAGCACCTAAGGTTCTATGGAGGACAAAGTGGAATAATATTTGTAAAGCACTTTGAAAATCTTAAAAGCTCTCTGTAAACACTGCTGTTACCATTTGTTGGGCATGTAATATCTGCCTGGCACCATGCTAGGAACTTGGGAATGAAAGACAAAGAATGAAACCATTCCTACTTTCAAGGAGTTCATATTCCAATGGGGAGATCGCAAGGTAGATACAAGTGCATATGTAATAAATATGAACAAAATACCCTTGGATAAATTCAAAGCAGTTAAATACAAGGTATAGTATAAGAGAGAGAGAAATTCTATAGGGGGGGAGTGAGCTGGGAGTGACTTCCATGTCTATAAAGGATAGAAGATGGAGCATCGCATGCAAGCAATGGAAAGAAGGTCACTAATCCCTTTGGGAGTGTGGAACATTTCAGAAGGAATCTATCCCAATGCCAGTATGTATCCCCACTTCTCCTTCCATCTCTCCAGCTGCTGCTTCTCCATTTCCTCTGCTCTTTTTATTTCCTCATCTCATATCCCTAAACATGGGGGACCCTCAAAATCAACCCCCTCTCTAAACATTCAGATTATTTTTTTCTTTCTAGGCTGTCTCAGGCAGAGATCTGATTCATTCTTATGACTTTTACTATTACCCTTTCAGGAATGACTCAGAAATTGACATCTCTAGCCCTGAGCTCCATCTCTCATCTGTCACTGCCTACGAGGCATCTTTCTGATGTGCCCTTGACACCCTCCACTCACCATGTTGAAATCTAAGCTTATCATCACCCCTTCAGATCAGCTCCTTCTACTCACTGTCCTCTTTCTAAGCTGTGAACATCATTCTTACAGCCTCCCTGGCAGAAAAACTGAGATGTCTTTTTACTTCCCTTTTCTACCCCACTCCACATTCTGTCAGTCAAGCAACAGGTCTTGCGTCTTCCCATGGTGATCTCTCTTACGTTTATTCTTCTGCTTCTCTTTCCTCTGCCACTCTCCATGCACAGACCCTCAACACTACAGGGCATTTCAGGAATTGCTACCATTTGCTCCTTGGTATTTCTCCCTCCGTAACATCACTCCCACAATTCTTCACACACACACACACACACTGCTGCCAACCAATCTTCCTAAAACACTGCTTCAAACCTTGCTTGAAAATCTTTAAGGCCTCCACGTGATTTAATAGATAAGATCCCTCAGTCTGGCGTTCAAGGCCTTCCACAGTTGCCTCATTCTATTTTCCAACCTGATTGACCCATCATTCCCCTACATAAACCCTCTGTTCTGGCCAAACCAGTGTCCTCTCTATTCCTTAAATCTGCCAGGCAGTTTTCTGCCTTTGTGATTTGGTTCCTTACTCACTTGAATGTGTTAATTAACTCCTCCAAGCTACAGATTTATTCTCTGTGAAATGGGAAGGGCATTTTCTTGACAAGGATGTTGTTAGGCTCAAGTGAAATTGTGTGTATAAAGAGCTTCCCCAAAATCAGAATGCTATAGAAATGTTAGCTATGAAAACGGAGAAGGTGAAATAATTATGATGATAACTTAGAGTGGAACACTATTATGATGACATGCTGGGATATAGACTTGTAGCCCTGAAGAATATTTCTGATCTGGGTAACAATCTGTAGGCTCAAAGGAAGGCAAAGAAATTATAAGATCTTGGTATAAAAAGGAAAAAAAAATATCCTCACTCTCCCCTCCCTCTGAACCTCCAAAATTATGTTATCTCATGATAATCTTTTACTATTCCATCTTTCCTTTTGTGTGATGTCCCCTAAGTCAATTTTTCATCTC
Source organism: Notamacropus eugenii (assembly GCF_028372415.1). Lineage (NCBI taxonomy): Eukaryota > Metazoa > Chordata > Mammalia > Diprotodontia > Macropodidae > Notamacropus > Notamacropus eugenii. Next base: position 25,034,713 of record NC_092874.1, on the reverse strand, counting down.
TACTTTAACCTCCATTCCTTCTGCATCCTCACCTGTTTTACTGGTCATCCACCATTCAATGGTTACACATTCCTTCCTTCTTTCCCTTGACACCTTTGTATACCATTTCAACTCCACACCATTTTCTACTCTCAAATACTTATCAACCATCATTCCTTGCCAAACCTTTAGGCTACTCCCACTATTTCACCATTTTACTCCTATTCATGTGTTGTTGATTACAGCAAGAGAAAACTACGGAATTGTGCTGATGCAGCCCACTACAGATTTATCTTACATGCTCTCTGATCTGGTCCTTCCTTGAAACTAGGCAATCATTTTGTTCTTATTCCGTCATGTCTGACTCTTTCTGACTCCATTTAGAGTTTTCTTGGCAAAGATACTAGAGTAGTTTGCCATTTCCTTCTCCAGTTCATTTTATAGATGTTAGAAACTGAGGTAAAAAGGGTTTAGTGACTTGCCCAGTGTCATGAAGCTAGTAAGTGCCTGAGGCTGGATTTGAACTCGCCTTCCTGAATTGAGGCCCAGCCCTGTATCTACCATACCACCTAGATGCCCTGGCAATCCTTTTATATCTCACTAATTGATTTGCTGTTTACTCATCCACAGGAGTTTTTCAAGCTTTGCATCAGACCTCATTATTACACTGATACCGCTCTCTCCAAAATCACCAGTGATCTCTAAATTGTAAAATGTAATGGCCTTCCCTCGAGTCTTCTCCTTCTTGACTTCTCTGAAGATTGTAACACTGTCAATCAACCTCTTCCCTTGATACTCTCACCACTCCAGGTTTCCATAAGACTGTTCTCATTCAGTTCTCCTCCAACCTGCCTTCCTTCTCAGTGACCTTTACTACATCTTCATACAGGACAGGCCCCTAACTTCAGGCATCCCTCAAGACTCTCTCTAGGGCCCCCATCTCTTTTTGCTCCATATTATTTCACTTGGTTATCTCCTGAGCTCCAATCTCAATGATGATTCTCAGATATATATATCCAGCCCTAGGGATTCTCCCGACTTCTAATCCTGAATCTCTCACTGCGTTTGGACATCTTGAATTGGATATTCCATAGATATTTCAAACTCGAAATAGTTCACACTAGAACTCATGTTTTCCCGCAAACTTCTCAGTTGCCCAACATTCTTTTTAATTAGCAAGCATCTCCATCCTCTCAGATACCAAAGCTTGCAAGCTCAGGGTCATACTCAACCCTGATGCTCACCCCAAGTAACTAATCTGTTTTCAAATTTAGTTTTCTTTTAATCTTCATAAATTTCTCTTCATTCATACAACTGTCACCTTTGTATCTGCCCCCAATTGGTCTCCCAATGTCCATTCTCTTTCTACTCCTGTTCATCCTTCCTTCAGCTGCCATTTAAACCCTTTCAGCCTCCGTTTCCTCATTTGTAAAGTGAAAGAGCCTCAACGGTCCCATCCAGCTCTAAATCTGTGATCCTGATAATTATATGGTGGAATCCAAGAAGATATTGAAGGGAAACCCCCAACTCTGTTCCCCATTTAGAGCAGGCCCATTTATAGTATGTGCGTCATGTTGCGAGCTGGACTGGCTTGGGGCTACGTGCTTTGGAGCCAGACAATTTTCATTTTATCAATGCACAGATTCAAAAGAGCCCACCCAGCCCAACAGGAAGATATCCCTTAGCCATGCTGAAAAGCAAACAATAAGGCTATTTTTTGCCTGCTTTTTAATTTTTCTATTTGTCTTCTTGGAGAAAAAGAGTAGACCTCAGAAGTCCCTCCTCCCAAAAAACAAAATACACTCCATTTCCTCAGAAAAGCATTTCAAATTCAATAAACAGAATGAATTAAAAAATAAGAATAACAATATGTATGCCAACTTCAAACCTAAAGAAAATTTAGACAATTATAAAAAAATTGTAATGTTCATTTCTCATTCATAAAAGTGGGCTACCCTGGCAGGGTACCCAGGATAATCCTGCCCTGGCAGACTTACTGGGAACCAGAATGGTTCAGGGGAATAGAGCTAGGTATGGAAGCCAGAGACTTGAGTCTTACCCCAGTTTGGCTCTTGTTAGCTGTGTAACCTTGTATGAGTCTTAACTCAGCTGAGACTCTGTTTCCTCATCTATTATTAGAAAATAAGGGAACTTGATGCGATGGCCTCTAGACTTTAGGTCTCGATCCTAATAGTCACTTAACTCCTCTGAACCTCAGTTTTCTCTTCCATAAAATAAGGAAGCTTGATTCAATGAGCTCTGAGATCTAGGGCCCTAATAGTCAATGTCTCTAGGCCTCTGTTTCCTCATATGTAAAGGGGTCCTTCTTCGCTCCATCTATGATCCAAATGGTAATTTAACATCTTCAGGTCTCCATTTGTTTGTCATTCTCAACTCTTTCCTGATGCTTGCCCCAACTAACCATCATGGGCAAAATGAGACTGGTAGAGGCTTCTTCTAGAGTCTAGACCTTAAGCCCAATAGAGAGTGACCTCACCTCTTTTGGTCTGTTTCCTCATCTATAAAATCTAAGGTCTTTCCAGCCTAGTAGTCATTCCTTCCTATAAAAAATGAGGGGGTTGAACAAAAGGATCCTGGAGTTCTCTTTAAACTGTAAATCTTTGATCCCAATAGTCACCTAACCTTTCTGGGCCTGTCCAGTTATCTGAAAAATGGTGGAGTTGGACTGGATGGCCTGTGAGGTCTCTCTTGACTCTAGATCCACGACTTTAATCACTGCTCATCTTCTCTGGGACTTGGTTTCCTCTTCTGTCGAATGAGGAGGTTGGATGCATAATCTTCTGATATCCTGGCCAACTCTAAACCTGGGATCTATATCTCTGGCAGTGAAATGTTAATTCAGGACCTTTGTTAGGCCTATTCCTTGTGACTTTCTCTGGGGTTACCCTTACCTCAGAAGCAGAGCTCAGGTTCTGTCATGCTGATTAGACCATAGTCCTGGAATCAGTACCATCATCATCCTCATCATCATCCTCATCATCATGTCGGGTACAAAAGACCTTCCCCTCCAGCCACTAAGAGTTAAATGGAAGCAGGATCCTAGTGGAGAAGAGCTCTGTCATATTATCTTTTCGTAGAACTCTCTAATTCCTTTAAAAAATCATTTTCTTAGCATTTTTTCTTCATATATGGTCTGATGCATGTTAAATAGATTCTCAAAGTTTTCTCCTGACCATACAGATTCAGGATTGCATTTTTCATAGTGAAAAACATGGGCTAGGCTTCCTTGACATGGATGAGAGGTAGTGAGGATACCAGATGAGATAGGTGCCAATTTATGAAGTAGAAAAGAAAATCAAAAAAAGCTCCATTTCTTTCTCTTGGCATGTCATTATAAATGCAATAAACTTCCCATCACCTGTTTAGGGGTGGAAGCTATGAGAGTATGGAGCAAAAATTCTGACCTAAAAGCCCCGATGAGGTATTAATCTTAGAAGGAAAGTTATCTTAAATCAGATGAAGGAAAGAGGGGGAGAAATACACACATACTCACACAAACACACAGAAAGAGAAAGAGATGGAGAGAGAGAGAGAGAGTGAGAGAGAGAGAGAGAGAGAGAGAGAGAGAGAGAGAGAGAGAGAGAATGATTTGGACATGATAATAAGATTTTTTTAATCTGTTTTTTTCTTCTTCCCAACTATATCCAGCCTGGCATGGCATTGACCTATGACCCCACAGCTGCTATACAGAATGGGTAAGTAGTGCCATGTTTTCTGTTTTAAAATAACTTTTGTTGATGTTTTCTAAGATCTTCTAAAACTCTCAAAATATTATGAAGAAAAATATGTAAAACACTTTTCTTTTCTCTTCCATCCATCTCTGCTCACCCCAGGATAGCCACAGGAAACCCTAGGCAGGACACTTACTACTGTTTTTGTCCTTTGCTTTTTTTTCCTTTGAAGTATCCTTTAAAATGACCTCCCATATCCCCTGAATCTGATATTTCCTAAGCCCATTAAACTTACACCATCTCTCTGATTTGAAGCTATGTAGGTGGCAGTAGAGGACATGAGAAAAAGGGCTATCTAGGCTGAGGGCATTTTCCATATAGGTAACAAGTAGTGACTGCTAATACCCTCATGGTCTTTCATTTAATTGTTCTCAATTTATGTGCTAGATTTGGAGTGAAGAAGACCTGAACTCAAATCCTTCCTTTGACACTTACTGGCTATGTGACATTTAATCCCTCTCTGCCTCAGTTTCTTCATCTATAAAATGGGGGTAATAATGGCACCTACTTCACAGGGATATTAGGGGGATCGTATGAGTTACCATATTTTAAGCACTTTGCACTGTGTAGATGTTAACTAGTTTTATTATTGTTCTGGTTGTTAATATTATTATTCAGTGCCCAGATTCCCCCAGCTGTGGTTAGTTCGAATGCTTCTCTTTCTTTTCCTGCCACTTTACTCTGAACCAAAGATTGTTTGTAAGTTAGAGGGTTATGAGAAACAAGTTAACTTCATAATTGCAAATGATATTATCAATACAATTAAGCTTTCTTCTTTAGTTTTGTCCCTCCTATTGACTTACAATAGTTCTTTACCTTTCAGAAGCCAGAATAGGAGAAACATTTGCTGTACCTTAAGAGGACAAAGAGAAATACTTTCTATGGATATTGAAGCACCAAGTATAGTTATAGGGAAAATAAAACCAGTCCCATTAAGGGAAACAGGAATAGTATGGTTGAGAGAACACCAGACTTGAAGTCACATGAACTGGATTTGAGTATCAGCCAACTTTGTGACCTAATGAAGTCACTTTCCCTCTCTGAGACTCAGTTTTTTAATGATAAAATGAGAGGGTTGGCCTCAGGTGACCCTTGAGGTCCCTTCCAGCTCTAAGACTCTATGATTGTGTGGGGGAAAGTGAATGATGCTGATTCATTCATTCACCAAGTACTTACTAAGGACTTCTTTGTGTAAGGCACTGGGCTTGGCATAATGTTACATTTCAGAATATGGGATGCAGAAATATAAGGGATCTTCTGGCCTCCCAGTGCTTCCAACTTCCTTATAGACACAAGTATGCTAACTACTGCTACATAAGATGTCATGGGACAAGTGCTAGAGGAAGTAAAAAGTATAGAACTTAATTTTGAAAACTAGCTTAAGTATAGATGGAGTGACTTTGGAAGGTATGAAGGAGGGGAGACTAGGGTTGATCCTTGAAAGATCAATAAGAAGGAAACCAGTTAATACTGCAAGCAATGAGGATGGTACATGGAGAGGAATGAAAATCAGAATTCACATTGTATGTTTAGGATAATGCATAGAGAAAGCTGGCTAAAGCACAAGGCTCATGGATAATAGGAGTTAACGTAGTTGGAGTTAACGTCAGCAGAACTGGTGTCAATTGACTAGCATTCATTAAAAATGTACTGTATGCCAGGCACTGGGCTCAGCACTTTACAGATAGTATCTCATTGGATTGCCACATCAATCCTGGCAGGTAGGTGCTATTATTATCCCCACTGAGTTCGGGAAACTGAGGTCAAGTCACTTGGTCAGGGTCCCACAATCTTTAAGTGTCTGAGGTCAGATGTGAACCCAGGTTTTCCTAACTCCAGGTCTGGCTGTCTATTCACCAAGCCACCTAGCTGACTAAGTGTACTAAGATGAGAAGGGATTGGAAAAGATTTCCATTAGACAGTAGGATGTCAGGTGAAGAAGGTAAAAGAAGACAGGGAGGGCAAAAAGTGGAGATAAGAAGGGAGAGACTCACAGGTATGGGGGATGGCCAGGTAGGAAATGGAGTGTTTATGTGAGAAACAGCAAAGGGTCCTGAGTTGCTGAATTAGGAAGTAGGAGATAGAAGTAAGATTTGAGAAGACTTGGAAGGTATGTGTGGGGGGGAGGGAAATAATCAAGGACACTGAACATTAACCAGAAGATTTGATGCTGAAGGTTGATTGTTTGGGGTAGGAGGGATGACTTGGTCAGGTCTCCACTTAAGGAGATTTCTATGACAGTTGATTGAAGGACTCTAATGAGGAAAAAGGCTGACTCACCAACAACAGGCTATTATCATAGTCCAGGTGTGAGGTGATAAGGACCTTAACCAGGGTGGGGGCAGGGCCAGAGGAGAAGAGGAAACATATTGAGAGATGTTATAAAGGTGAAAACTATGGGACTCAGTTCTAAGAGGATCCTGTGCCATGTTAATTATTTACCATCTGTTTATTCTTGAGCAAGAACCCAAGTTGAGCAGCTTGCCTGTGTACTGTGTGCCTGCAATCTGAGGTCTTTTATGTGGGTATTTGATATTAGGTAACAGAAAAGCCTTTATCTTATAACACTGGGACTAAATCCTGTATTAAGGATACTCTGGAATTACAGTAAACATGATGGATGCCTCATTAATACTGGGCTGTTGTGTTACCCTCGGGTTAGTATTCAGGATGCTGACTTTTACAGTGTTGCCCATGGACATGAGACAGGAACCCAGGATGTTTATTTCCATGTGTAAACAGAATTTGGTGCAGTTTCTTTGCTAGAGGAGACACTCTACCCTGGGGTTATTGACATATTCATGCTATTTTTATTGTCAGTGCAAAAAGATTTTACCATATTGCTACCGACTGCCAAATCCCCCAAAGAAAACATTTCTGTGCACAAAATAATGTTCTATTAAGGACCTCAGCCTGGAGTCTGTGGATTTCTGGAGGGCATTCTTCCTAAAGTCCAGGGAACCAAGGCACTTTCTTGCATTTCCTTAACATTCAGAGTTCCCCAAAGAAACCCTTGTAATCTTCTACATTGTCTGTTCTAGTTAAGTCTTTGATGCCATAGCATTAAGCATTTTGAGTAATAGATATATGGGTAGCTAGGTGGGTGGGAAAGTGTGTAGATGGATAGCCTGCTGGACTAAGCTCTGGGTTTATAGTGAGGAAAACCTGAACACATGCGCTGCATTGGACACCTCCTGGCTGTGTGACCCTGGGCAACTGACATGAGCTGCCTTTGCTCAAATTTCTTCATCTGTAAAATGGGAATAATAGTCATGGCACCGACCCACCAGGTTGTTTGTGAAGATCAAATGACATGACATGTTCTCTCTCTCTTTCTCTCTTTCTCCTTCCTTTCCCTCTCTCTATGTGCATGTATATGTGTGTGTGTTTGTGTGTATGTGTGTATGTTAGCTATAGATAGAGCTCTCTGCTACTATAGGGAGACAGCATGGCATAAAGACCATGGCTGGTCTCAGAATTAATAATTCCCTGGTTCAAAACCTGTGAAACAATTCGTTCTGTGGCCCTTGCTAAGTCATTTAATATCTATAGTCCTCAGACTTAGTGCAGTGGAAAGATCACTAGCTTTGGATTCAGTACCTCTGTACTGGATTCTAATCCTGATGCTTACTACCAAGGTGAGTTGGACAAGTCACTTAACCTTACTCAGGCTCAGTTTCCCCACCTGTAAAATGGGGGTGGGGTGGGGAGGGGTTGTATTAAATGGCCTCGGAGGTTCCTTGCCACTCATCATCTTTGACCTTGATTATCCTAGTGACATGGGTTGCCATCTGCTTTAGGGAGGAAGTGCTACACCAGGAAGCTGACAAAAATCATGAAACTTTGTGCATTTGCGTATGTCACAGGAGAAAAATCTCTTCCTGGAGAAATAGACCATCAAGTGCCAGGCAGGACTCAGTCTCAGCTCCCAGTAATAGTATCTGCAGGGCACATTAAGTACTTCCCCATCCAAAAAGATAGTATCCTGCATTCCCACTTACACTAGCTTGGTTGTTTGAGGTAAAGAGTCCTGTCAATCTTCTCTCTCTCCTATCCCATGAAGCAAGGAGCCATGTGCTTTCAGAGTTTTATCTGTGTGGGTGGATAATTCTTCATTTGATACCTGTGTGAAAGTGCTTTCAAAACCGGGGCGGATAAATGGTGTGGGCATGGGGGAAAGGAGAGAGACTGAGGATCCCATTTTTTCCACAGCCTCACGGAAGTCTGGTTCTGTTTATTTTCTTCAGATAACTTGCCTACTAGGCTGCTGCTGAAATAGCTGTCCTTCATGCCTTGGCTTAAGCAAGCATTTCCTGAAAATTTGGCTAGTGTATGTTTGGACTTAGGAAGGGCTTATTTCCAAGACTTGGAATTAGGGGATCAAGATAGCACAGTGAGGTGCTTCACCCCAGCATGTTTTTCCATCAAAATGACTCTTTTGCCTCAAGTGGCAATGTTTGAACTTGCCAGAGAGTGTGGAATGCCATTACTTGTCTGATGGATAGGATTAGAGCAAGGAGAACAAAAATGCATTAACGTTTCTCTCCAGGGTTCCTTTCCTAGTATCATTTTACAGCTATGCTTTATTTATGTTTCTGTTATCAAGTTTCCCCATAGAGTGTCCTGTAAACTCTGCCTGTCAATCTGTTCCTGACGGCTTTCATTTATGAGACACCAATTGGCGTACTTTACAAAATAGACCATCCAAGGTGAAATATGATTAGTGATAGGCTTAGCAATGAATGACCTTACTTCAGGTGCAGCAGGGCATTTGACCCAGACAAAAGTCTCTGGGCCCAGCTTGGGGCAAGTGGGAAGTTTGTGGTGTATGGACAAGGTCATCCCTGGGAAGAGGTTACCTGCCATGAAACAAAGAGCACTGTTACATTCCTTGCCTCCAAAATAATATGTCAAGTTTATTACCATGGGAGGATGGTATAAATTCAAGACTTTTTTTTTAAGCAAAGGGTTGTGTTTCCTGAACTATTCTAACACATGATATGCAAGGAACTAATCCCTAACAAGTCATGGGAGGTCCCTTGGTATAAGGCAAAGTGAGATGGATCTACAAAATAAGACATTTACACAAACAGACTGCTTACATCACTGCCAGCCCTAAATCTATGCTCCTGTAATTATTATATTAGTCACCAAGTATATGTGAGTTCCTCTGTGCCTAGCACTGTGCAACAGAAGCTTCCTAAAGACAGCAAAGTATAGTAGATAGAATGGTGGACATGGAGTTAGGAAGACCCATGTTTGAATCCTGAGCTGATATTTACTACCTGTTTGGTCTTGGGCAAGTCAGTTAACCTCTGTGCCTCAGTTGCTTCATTTGTAAAATGAGAGAGTCAAGCTTGATGCCTTCTAAGGTCCCTTCTGGCAGTAAACCCATGATTCTGGGGCCCTTTGTTCCCTCTCCTATGAGCCTCATTGTGCTGCTTACTCTCATTTCTAATAGTATGGGGTAGAAAAAAGAGAGCCTCTGCCTTTAGGGAATGATTCTCTCCTTTTTCCAAGTTCCCTGTTCTCCTTCTTTATCATCCTCCTCAATGGAAGCCCCTTCCTTTCCAACCCTCAGGTTGTTTTGACTGACCTACTTTGGGTTTTCACTGAAACATGAGGCATTAAAAAAGACTGATTTAAAATTCCACCAGTACGAGAGCTTCCTAAAGGCTCAGACCCCTCACTAAGGGAAAACAAAGGCAGAAAATCCTTGCTGAGCAGCTGTTTTCTCTGACTATTGTTAATTTCCTTTTCCCAGGGCTATTGATTGATGTGGGATGGAGGGGACCCTCTATACTAACTAGTCAGAAGCATCAACACCTCTGGTACTTATTAAGACATGACCTGCCTCTCCCTTTGGCCACTCCCTTTCCACATTCCTCCTTAGAAAAATTCAAAGACTTTTCTAGACTCCAAAGCTCAGCTTTTCAGTGGCTAGAGAGATTTGTAAGTATAACTGCTATTTATAAGAGAGTGATAAGAACTGGACTTGTGATTTCATAAATATAGGTCACTCCTAAGTGAGGGAATTCTCTCTGTCAATATATAGATTGATTGGCCACTTCTCTGCCAAGTATTGGCTTTGAGATCTGCCTGGAGTATTGGGAAGGTAAGTGACTTGACCAGAGTAATATAGTCCTAGGAGTGACTTGAAATGAGGTATGCCTATTACTGAGGTCAGGTCTTTATCCACCCGGTCATACTGTCACTTTGTATCATTAAAATCTAATATTTCCATAATACTTAAAGTATGTAAAGCACTTTGTATCCATCATCTCATCTCTACTTTATTCCCATTCTGCACCTGAGGAAACTGAGGCTCATAAGAAGTTAGGTGACTTGACCATAGTCGCATGGGCATGTTAAAGGCAGGGTTTAAACTTAGATGTTCTTAGCTCCAAGGTCAATGAACTACTGTATCAGTGATGCCTCTCTTTATAAAATAGAACTGAATTTAGTCAACACTCACTCTCCCACATGGTGTGCCTACATTAAAGAGGTGCTGTGCTCTGTAAGTAAGGCAGAATTGCAGTAGCTCAAAAGCAAAGTGAGATGTACAAATGTAGAAAAACCTTCACTCCAAATGTCCACATGGACTATGTGTGCCCGAACTGTGGTACAATAGCCTTCTGAGCTTGTATTGATCTGATCAGCTCCAGTCAGACACATTGTACCTTGACCCCGACATAGTGATGTCATTTTGGTCTTCTTTGAGAAGTCCAACAACCTCTGAATGCCTGATATGTATGGAGGTCTGTGCTAGGCCTGGGTGAGGAGTGAGGAGAAGGTTAGGAAGTGTAGCTAAGACATCATCCCTGTCCTGAAGGAGCTTACCATCTGATAGGAGGAAAAGATCTGATAATGGGTCAATGGCAGACAAGTATTATAGGAAGTTTGCTAAACATAAGATAACATTTTTAAGAAGAGACAAGTATATCACCTCCCAGGATTGTTGTGAGGATCAAATGAGATCATAATTACAAGGTACTTAGCATCATGCCTGGAATAAAGTTAGCGCCATATAAATCTTGTCATTATTATTACAAAGCAAAGTACTGTGAGATGTCCAGGGAAGAAGATTGTTATTGATCAAGGAAATAGGAAACATGTGCCAAATATGCTAACTAGGTGTTTTGGGGAGGGATTAGGGAATGGTTAAAGAGTGATTAGTTCTTAAAGGATCATGCACTTTTGGTATCTACTGCACAGGCATTTTACCCAGAATTCATCAGGAAATAGCCCAAGGAGGGGCTACTTGGAGTGCAGTGTGACTTTAGGCCTGAAATGTCACTAAGTTGGCCAACGGTCAGGGCTGACTCCAGAATAACAGATTGCTCTCATCAATGTCTTGTTAGACGAGATAAAGGTAAGGGAGTATACGTATGTCTAAGTCTAGGTCACATATGATTGGTCAGTGAGTAGTAAATGTCATTAGGACTCAATGCACAGCCAGTTCAGCCAGCACACAGCTGGTTCAGACTAATAAGTTCTATAGGTACAACTGGCTGTTTTATCAGAGAGATAACAGTTGTTGTTGGGGGCAGGCTGTGTCCTTGGGCTGGGGAGAAACTGCCTGGGATAGTATTTTGAGGCTAGAGAGAAATGTAATTTTAGAATTGGGGCCCAAGCACCCCATCAGAGGCACATGCACCTCCTTCCTAGTGCTCTTTCACCCGTGCTCATACACACATGTACACAGGCATGATGAGAAGACTACCTGGAAGAGATGCTATGGACCCAGCAAAATCATGTCAAAACTGCCCCATCTCAGCTGGGGGACCCAGGGGCAGAGCTCAAGTTTCCAGTTGGAGGGAGATAAGGACAATGACCAGAGTGTGGTGGTCACCAGGAAGGAAAAGATGAAGTACATTATTCCATAGGAAATAGTGTGAGCAAAAATAGGATGTATAATGCATATCTGTTTTTTGACCATAGCACTGAATATGTGGAGGGGGAATCCTAGATAATAGTAAGACGGGAAAGGTAGGCTGGCAGCGGGTTACCACATTGGCACCCTGTTGTTGGGAAAATGGGATGGAGAGGAGTCACAGAGAAAGGTGCACAAGTGACCTCAATGGCAGTATCTGACAACATGAACAGGGATTGGGAAGTTGGCGGGGGAGGGCAGTACCGAGTGCAGCAGAGTCACAAGTTTGCATCAATACCCTATCTCCACTCTTGTGTCTGTACTCAAATCATCATTATAAGAGCTGATAGTAGCTTACACATATATATGGCACTTTAAGATTTGTAAAGTGTTTTATGTGTTATCTCATTTGATTTAACAGAGGAAGAATTGATTGTTTTCTCCTCCTCACCTTCTGGTGGGAGAGCACAATAAAGCAATCCAATCCAATAACCATTTATTGAGTGCCTAGTATGTGCCAGGTACAGGGCTAAGCCTTAGGGATAACAGAAAGAAAATCCCTGCCTTCAAGGAGTTTACAATGTAGTGGAGGGAGACGACACACAAAAGGAACCAGCAAAGAAGTGGGAGGAGTCTAGGGGGTAGTTTGTTCCTGAAAGTGAGAACAGGAGATAGAGAGTGGAGTGACTGAGACTCCAGGGTCTGCACCCCACCCCCATAAAGGAAAACGTTGGGAGGAGTTTGGTGCTCTGTCCTCCAGTTCTCTAATCTGAGGGGAGAGGAGACTGAAACAAGTGTTGTTAATTGAGGTTTGAGTTCCCAACAGGGTGATGAGATTAGAGGTGAGGAGTTTATTCTGGGAGTTGGAATCAGGCAGAGCAACTTTCTCTTGCTTTGGGGTCCTGTTGTAATTGTTGATTTTTGCTTAAAAAATCAATCCCCAGAGTCTCTTGGCTTTTAAAAAATTGGTTAAAGACTATTTTATTCTCTGATTATGAGATTTTGGATGATCCAAGTCAAAAGGACCCCAAGATCATCTTCCTGCAGCCAATGGTTAGACCCCTTTCCCCATTCACACACCTGTTGCCTGAGGTTCCCACAGAGGAGGGCAGGGCAGGAGACAGGGACCAGCAGTGCAGGTGCTTCACGAATCTCCCTTTGTTCTTTCTGTTTGCAGATTTTATTCCTCACCGTACAGTATTGCAACAAACCGCATGATTCCACAGACATCTATCACGCCATTCATTGCTGCTTCCCCTGTGTCCACATATCAGGTATGTCAGCCTCACTTGCATCTCCAGGGGGGGGTCTCACTTGATAAAAAGGAAAGATTTCCAAATGGACAGAGACAGAATGAATATAATAAGGAAGCCAAAATTTCAAGTGTCCTTGTCCACTTCAGTCGTCCCTTATCTCCCACGCATCGCAGTCCTTAACTCCTAGCAGCCCAAATTCCTCCTTGGGTGAGGACTTCAAGGGGAATTCTCATCTTTTTCATTTAATTCTCAGTCTTCCTGTTTCTGCTTCTGTTGACACCCTCTAACAATTCTCCTGTTTAAGATCATATTTTATTATTTATCTGTTATTACTTCATCATTCGTTTGGTTTTTCTAGCTCTGCCTTCACTGAATGTATCATTATAATAGTGCTTACCCCTTTCATAAAAGCATTATTGTCCATACTCTAATAAAAAAGAAAATACCAAGTTTAATATATTTTAATGACCCTGGGAGCTGAGGCAGGCAAAGAAGGGTTAATTTGCAGTTGTAGTCCTAGAAAGTGGTATTTGATATGGAGTAAAATGTGGAACCGAACTTTACTTCCAGCTCACAGGGCCCAAGGCATCGCCAAATGTGAGACGAACAGATTTCCAACTTTTTCCTTGCCAAAAGGAGTGGGTGGTAGTGGATGATAAGAGAGACATTTTGTAACAACGTTGAGAGAAGGGGCATGTATGTCTGAACTTGTTAAGCGATACATTCTTTCTGACTTCATGCTCAATGTTAACTTCAAGGTCAAAACATGCATGTAGTGGCACGTGTGACTTTTACGAGTTTTCTAGTACTCATAAATCATTTACAGGTGTGCATATTACCATTTATCAGCTGGTGGGGGAGGGAGGTTGGGACAAGACCAGATGGGATGGGTCGTAAAGGGATTGTTTCGAGCCATTTTCCCTTTACTCTGTGACATGTCATCTCAACCTCTCTTTGCCATGGTTTGTCTGGTAAGAATTATTGAGTGGCTACTAACCCATTTCTTCAGGGTAGGACTCAGTGTCCAATTGCTAGAAGGTCATTTCCCAACTTTCTTCTACCCTTCTACTCTGTTCTAAAATAGTCAACCAGGACCACAGAGGTTCTAGGAATGGGAAGGTAAGGATATGTCACCTCCTTGATGCCCTAGATTAGGTGGGCCATCTGTTTAATTCTTAATGCAGAAGAAAAACTAAGTTCAAGAAGAAAAATTCCCCTTGGAATTTTTTTAAGTCCTTCTTATTATCTTATCCTTCCATGGCCCTAGATATCTGACCTATCTATGCTTGCCTTGTCCTCCTGACCTATGTTTATTTCCTAAACAGCCCTACCTATCCTCATAAGAATATTCATAGCAATTCTAAGAGGAAAGTCTGCACTGTTTTAAACTATGTGCCTGCACATGTGTGCATGTGGGTTCTGAAGACAGGGGAAAGTGTTCACCCTGTACCCTCATAGATCTGTCCTTGTGATAGAGCAGATTGTTCTCTAATGCAGTCAAGCTATGCTCCATCCTGATCTCCCTCCATCACATTCCAGCTATTCTGGAGTATTAGACCCTCAAATACAGAACTAATTTTTTTCTCCTCTGACTAATTCCCCACACCCACTCTTCAGATCAAGTCTTGTATTTATTTACAGAGCTTACATTCTCCATAAATTTTTGTGCATGAATGGAGGAGCCTTTATTGGCACTGCATGACCCTGGGGTGACTGTGCTTCTATTGTCTTTCCTTGGGACCAAAGAAAGTATGTACAGGTGTCACACAAATTTGTTTTCTATGAGTCGGACAATGTGCACATTTTTGTTCTGAAATTGACCAAGACCATCCATGATGTACCCCAGCTGGGCACTCTGAGGCTATTACTACATAAAATGGTCCCATGTGGCACCTTCCCTAAGTGGACTTATAACCCCAGCTTCCTAATCTCCAAAGAAAAAGTAGCTATGTGTAATGCATCACCAGTTACTTCTGCTGGTGTCTTTTCTGTGTCCAAAGCACATAAAGCATCTCTCCAGCATGAGTTCAATGTCAAAATGTCTTCCATGTTCTTCTACATGACGATTTGCTCCTGTAAACTGACTCACTTCACTGGTGCTGTCCTCAGGGGCCCAAAAGGAAAAAAAGTAGAATTTACATAGGGCATGCCATCACTGTTGTTGATGCTTCCCACTGTCATAAGAGAAGTCTGAATATTTTGCCTAAACCCAGGTTATGCCCAAGACTTTGTCATCCTGAGCAAAGGTAGCTGATTCCTAAAGATTAAATCTCCAGTTTCTGTGTGACTTTATCATATCAACCAAGTACTAAGGAGGCTTGAGAGAGAAAGAGAGAGAGAGAGAGAGAGAGAGAGAGAGAGAGAGAGAGAGAGAGAGAGAGAGAGAGAGAGAGAGAATATAGAATCTAGATTGATAGATCTAGAAAAGATAAAATGTATCTCCCTCCCTTCTTTGCAGAGGTGGAGGATTGTGGGTGTGGAACATTATATATCCCATCAGACTTAACCCTTCCCACCCTGTCAGAAAATCCATGATGGAGCAGGCATTGGCTATGTCCCCAAAATGGGGCTGCCTTGAAAAACAGATGAGAAATGGTATCTCTCTGAGTTTTATATTCCACAATGTGGTAACTTATCCTGATTCACTTGTGAGTCCAAGCTGGTATAGCCCTCTATCGACCCATCTATTCCCACCATGGAGAATTAGGGACCGTGGTTATTTATGGTCTTTAGCAAAGGACCAGGGCACATGTGCCACCCCTCCTGGAGCCAAGCTGTGGACATGTACAGCTCCATGGGAAATATGCCATGCCCAATCCTCTGCCTCCACCACAGGCTACCATTTAAACTTTCAGTGACTTAGTTTCTATAAAATTGAGCTAGGTGACCTGAAGGTCTCTTCTATTCTAGGTCTGTGGTCCTATCATCAAATCAATATGTGGAACTATAAACGTGCCCCCTGACTTACAGCATTTCTTCCCAACATCTTTATAAATCACCAGGGTCCTATAGACCATAGCTATGCATTGAAATCACCAAGTTCTCTCTATGGTTTTCTTGTCCTAACAAATGCCATTTGCCACATAGGTCCAGAGCACTTCATGGATGCCTCACCCACCCTACGTTATGCAGCCAACAGTAAGTGGAGACTCAGTCACCTGCGGCTGAATATTTGTCTTATCCATGCGGTGGGTGTGTGTTTGGGATGCTTTGAGATTTGAAGGAGAATCTGTCTCTTATTCCTCAGAAATGGGAGCCTCTGCCCCAGAAAAGCTACCCAAAGCATTGGGAACAATAATTATAAGGAAGAAAAGTGTGTTGTGTGAAAGCAGCAAGGGCCCCCTCCCTTAAAAAGTCCCATCTCCCGGGCAGTTCTTGCTTGGTGCAGGAGCTCAGCCCAGTCCAGGGCTAGTTCCCTTTGCTCACCATCAGAGGAAAGAGGCATTTTTCGTTGCTGCTGTGGTTTTTGCTTTCATCTCCTGAGTGATTTTGCTTCTGCCAACTTGATTTGAGGAGAGGAGGGGAGAGGAGGGAGGGAGGGATTGTGAGCGTCATGGGTCAAGGGTGATCTTTTCAAGACAATGCCTTAGTCACATCCAGGAGGTAGATATTGTCTTCGGACGGCCTAGCTGGGTCCCCTCTGAGCTTTTATTGGTGTTTCTCTTTGAGAAAAAGTAAACCAGCATACACACACACACACACACACACACACACACACACACACACACACACACACACATACAGTATCCAGCTTCTCTATCACTTTATCTCATCATTCAAATACAAACGGGGAAAATTTTAAAAAAAGCAAAATCTCGATTGATGTTTTACGATGTCAACTCATCCTTCAGGTTCTTCAAGCTGATGACATAGAGATATAGGACAGGCAGGCTGAGATAACAGCACACTGCAAGAGGCAATGAATGGGGTACATGGAAAAGGTCTGAGGACCAGGGATCAAGAGACCCAGTTCTTAGCTGGGCAAGTCATGTAAACTCCTTCAGCCTTGGTTCCCTCAGTAAAGGTTCTATATTTTATGCATGTACCATGTCGCATCTGATAGAATATAAGCTTCTTTAGGGCAGGATGTGTTTCATCATTTTCTTTGGATTCCTCACGACCTCACAAAGTGCCTGGTGCCATTATAGGCATATTGATTAATTAATAATTAATAAAAAGTAAATAATAATTAATTAATAAAACATGAAGATGAAATAAGAGGTCTGTGAACACTTGGCAAAGTACAAGGTGCTACCCAGATGCAAAGTTTTTGAGGTTATTGTTAATAATGAAAATGGAATGCTAGATGGTACAGTGGATAGAGTCTGGAGGGATAGGCCTGGAGTCAGGAAGACTTATCTGCCTGAGTTCAAATCTGGTCTCAAACGCTTACTAGTTGTATGATCCTGGGCAAGTCAGTTAGCCCTGTTTGCCTCAGTTTCTTCATTGGTAAAATGAACAGGAGAAGGAAATGGCAAACTGCCCAAGTAGCTTTGCCAAGAAAACCGCAGATGGGATCACGAAGAGCCAGATGCCACTGAGATGACTGAACAATAGCTAACAGTGAAAGGTGCATGAAAGAAATAGATAATAGACGCGATGGTTGTTGTTGTTATTTTAATTTTGCAGAGAAAGTGAGTTCAAATCCTGCCTCTGTCATTTGGTACTCGGGTGAGCTCCAACAAGTCCAGCCTCTCCAGGCTTCATGTTTTTTTCTCTTCTATGAAACAAAGATGTCAAATGCCATGACCCCTGGGTTCTATTTGAGTTCAAAATCTATGATCTTCAGTTAAAATAAGATGGCCCCTATAGCCATGCATACATCCTTACAGAGGAACTGTGTATGCTAAACACATTTTAAATATTCTCTGAACTCTGGCTGTTTCAAGTCTGGTCCTCATATCTCAACTTTTCCCAAGAGTATAGAATCCATGACTAGTCATTACTTACAATGTTTTCTTGTTAGTGTTGCTGCTTGGTTGGGGGAGGTGTGGTGCCTCAACGTTCATCAGTATGGATTCCCAACTGGGAAGCTTCCCTGCATCAATGCATAGGTCTTCTGTAAATGATTTTACTGGAGACACAGAGAAGTGACTTATTTAATCTTTCTTAAGCATAGGTCTCACCATGTCACTATACTACTCATGACCTCTGGTAGCTCCCTATCCCTTCAAGGATCAAAAATAAAATCTTCTCTTGGGCATTCAAGGCTCTTTTTCAATCTGTCCAATTACAGGGACCTTTCCAGCCTTCTTATACCTGACACCACCACCACCCTTGCCATGTGCATGCACACATGCGCACATACACATATACACACACACATACACATACATGCACACACACACACACACACACACACACACACACACACACACCATGATCCAGTGACACTGGCTTTTTTGCTGTTTCTCTAATAAGCCACTCCATCTTTCTGGGCATTTTCTTTGGCTGGTCCCCAGCCAGGAATGCCTTCCCTCCTCATTTTAGCCTCTGGGCTTCCCTAGCTTTCATATCTCAGCTAAAACCCTACCTTCTACAGGAAGTCTTTCTCAACCCTTCTTAAATCTAGTGCCATCCCTCTAATGGTTATCTCCAATTTAGCCTGTATAAAATTTGCTTGAGCTTAGTTGTTTCAATGGTGTCTCCCCCGTTCGATTGGGATTTTCTCAAGAGCAGGAATTGTCTTTCACCTTTCTTTGTATCCCCAGCACTTTGCATGGTGCTGAGCACATAGTAGATGTTTACTAAATTTTTATTGGCTGATTAACTCATGGTCACTCAGCTGGCATCTGTCAAAAGCAAAACCTTAACTCATGATTCCCTGACTGCTACACCATCCTAACACCCAGCCTTCATGTACTGTTTCATAAGGAAATGTCTGCTCTCCTCACAATGGTTATGATCGCTTGGTTTGGCTTTTTAAAGGGATGAGATGTGCATAGCTTAAGCATGTAAAAATCTGGAATTGTATTGTGCTAACATCCCTCAGCTGCCTCTTCCTTGCGTATTTTGGGGACTCACGGGGTCTGTCTGGTTTATGTCCTGGAAAAGCTTACCCATAAGCTACAAATTCCATTGACAAATCTCCATCCAAGTCCTAAGCTCCTTCCTCTCTGTTGTGCACAGCCAAACCAAGGTATAGCACCAAGTGGGCCCACACAGGAAAGAGGGCAAAAGTCCTGCCAACTCAGTAAAAGGAGACAGGCTTGGAGGAAAAAGATCCCTCCTGAGAAAATAATGTACCTTTCTCCAGAATCCTAACGAAAACTCCATCCTTGGACTCATGTTAAATATCTTTTACTCACTGCCAATGAGAACACACATTTCTGGCAAAATCTGAATATTTTGCCAGATGTTAAAGGATATAAGATTCACATGCGCTCTAGAGCTATTGTGGGGTGGAGGGATTGAGTCATGCGCACATTTATTTCGACCCTCAGGACCTTGGAAATGTCTCCCAAGTATATCCCCCTACAGATGCAGTTGCAGGTGTACTGGTGTTTTTCTTCACAAGCTCCCCCAATGTCAGCCTCCATTTGTGTGTGGTTCTGTTTGCTCAATCTTCCCTGAGGATCCTTCTAGCCAGGAGTCCAGACTCTTGCTATCCTGAGATTGGATGGTGTATCAGGTTGGAGCTGAGGCAGCCTAATTTAGAATCAAATTTTTGTGGTCAGGGTAGTTTTACTGCAAAGAGGAGCAGCTAGCCCACCCACCATTTGTGTATCTTTAAAACAAGAATCCTGGGAAACTCACTGGCTCAGTAGGCTAAACAGCAGAATTGAATTCAGGGGATATGATCATGGGTGGACCATGGACATGGGTGCTGCCACTGCCTGATGGGTACAGCGTTCCATTAACCTCAACTGATTGTTTTGAGTTTCCTCATCCATTAAGTGGGAGAGGGGAACATTTGGGCAAGGACAGAATTCAGAAAATTATTCCTCTAACCTCAATAAAAATAGGAAGGCCAAAGAGGATCCACCCTAAACCTCAAATACCAATGCCATAGCAAGCCCCCATGAACATATCGTGCCATGAATTATGCAGAGAATTGGGTTCATGTTCTAATGAAGAATATGGAGAGTTTCCACATTCTCCCAAGGAGTCATGGGGTAAGAAGGATGAGAATGAACTGGAGACATGGTTGTTTAGTGCAATCCATATGTTTGCACTCTTCCTACAAATGTAAACGTGGCAAAGATACCGATCCATTGACTGTGAGCTGGAGGAGCTGTATTCCCTAATCGTACCTTCTGACCCTGTTGGACAATGACCAGGCTTCCAGGTCCCTCTCTCTCTCCCTGGGGAATCATTTGGAGTCAGCAAACTTAAGTAGCTCAGCAGCAAAGCTAATGCCCAAAGAAACATTTCAGGGATCTGTTGGATACTCCTACACTCTGAGAATCTACTACTGGATTGCCATGTTTCTTCCTCCCAATAAAACAACTACAAAGTTTCCCTCTGCCTCACACTACCTCTGGGAGGGGATGGAATAGATGGGATCCACATGGCATATTTTTTCCATACCATTTTTCTTTCTTTTATTTCTCCATCCTATCATTTTCAGAATATACTTAAGATTTTATATATGAGGGGAGGGTGATGAGAGAGTCAGGAAGAACTCCACCTCAGCTTTGCCATGGAACCAGCAGTCCTGGCTATTAACCAAAGCTATTCCTGAAGACATCAGGTGCCCTCAAAGCAGGAGTGCTCCCACTTTCCTTAATATTCACTTTTCACATAAAAGAGGCCATAGTTTGTCTCATGAACCAAACAAAGTGTTAAGAAGAAGGAAGAAGCAGCTCTATTTGCCACTTACTTGGACTGACCAAAATGGGACTAAATTAGTCTTAGGCTTAGTTCCATCCAGCTGGAAAGTGATAGAAATAAAAGGGAGAGCACAAAGTCACTACCCAATGTACCCTCATACCACTTCTCTATGAGCTAGACATATTGCTAACTCTACTTCAAAAGTATTGAGTAAAGGTTTATCTTTTTTTGGAACAAAGATAACACCTATAGTTGTCCTCCTATGCTTCTTGTCTCTTGCTTCCCTTTTTAGGCAGCAAGGTGGCTCAATGGATAGAGCTCTGGAACTGGAGTCGGGGAGACCTGAGTTCAAATCTGACCTTGGATACTCACTGGTTAGCTGTGACCCTGGACAAGTAATTTATCCTCTGGATGCCTTCATTTCCTCAACTGTAAAATTAACAAACATTATTATTACTTTGTGCCAGGCACTGGGCTAAGTCCTGGAGATACACAAAGAGGCAAAAGATAGTCCCTGACTTCATGGAACTCACAATTTAATGAGAAAAATAATAGTACCTACACCACATAAATACAAGTTATTAAATCATCATGATTGTTACCTTTCTATGCAGTTTCTACTAAGCAGTCTTGGTTGTCATTTTTTGTTCAGTCTTGTCCAACTCTTTGTGACGCCATTTGGGTCACAAAGCCATTGAAGTGATTGGTTATTTCTTTCCCTAGCTGCCTCATTTTACAAATGAGTTAACTGAAGCAAGCAAACAGGGTTAAGTGACTTGCCCAGGGCCATACATCTAGTAAGTGTGTGAGGTCAGATTTGAACTCAGTGAGATGAATCTTCCTTTTTCCAGGTCCAGCACTTTATCCACTGCACCACCTAGCTATCCATTAAGCAGCCTTAGTTAAGGAATAACTTCCTCCCAACTTCCTTGGAGACACAGAACTATGAGCTAGGGTTATAGCAGCCACCTGATCACTTTTCCCCTGGACCAAAAGTTCAAAGAAAATGATATTATAAAAGTAAACATTACTTTTCATTCACTTTCACTTACAAATCATCTTCCTCATCATCTCTCCCCAGTTCCTTCTCAATCTGTGTTGGCAGAAGGCCGAGCACTGGCATCAATAAACAGAAGGCAGCTTTAATGAATATCTTATACAGAATATCTGTATAATTGTTCATTTAAAGAAAAGATCCCCCTCTGCCTAAGGGAGGGAGCTTCTTAGTCCCTTCTCGCAACTTATTTGAAAGTAGAAAATATGAGGGGAAAGAGAGGGCAGTGATGTGAGCAGTGAGGCCAGGATGGGCCCTGGGAGTGAAAGATAAAGACTTTCATTCTAGGAAAGCAATATTGCCTAATGAATACCGGGTTGGGTTAGGAGGTAGAACATGTGGGTTTTAATGTATAGCTCAATTGAGCTGCGGTGCTGAACAAGTGACATCCTTGAACCTGAAACCAAGTTTGCCCATCTTTGAAGGAAAAAAAAAAGATAACTCTTTAGTCCCTACTTTACAAATAGTGGATAAGCTTTATTTAGATCATTGTCTGCCGAACATTTTTTTTAACTCATTGAAAAGTGGCATAAGGATACAGTACTTGTTACCTTTGTAGTCTCATACTCCTATCTCAGCATGGGCTATGTAAGGTATTGTGCAGGAAGGATGAAAGCCTGATGCTTGCCTTGGATGAGTTCACAGTCTGATGAAGCACTTTCTTATACGATCCCTGTGTTGGCCCCCATAATGGTTGACCTCCCATAAGGCTGACCCTAACTTTCTGGTAGGGAAAGACATTCTCAAGAAATCCTGCCTGCATTAAAGCAGGGCTGCCTCCTCAGTGTCCATGGGTGAAGATTTTACTTGGCTCTAAACTTGTTGCTAGTTTCTGAACTGACAAGGGGAAAATAAAGAGATAAATGGATAAGGAAGAAGAATAAAAGGAGACAAAAAGCCAAAGCCTCTCATGTTCTTATTTGGGGAAAGATGGAGAGATGTGGGCCAAATGATAGCACAGGAGTATGGATTTGGAACCACTGGCAACCATGGACCCAAAGAGAAGGATCATGGGACAGGTGGCAGTATTCCACACCCCTGCCTCAATCTGTCAACAGAAATAATTAGGTTTTAAACTATGCAAACAAGATTTTAGACACCTTGTGATCAGATAGAAACACGTCAAGTGAGCCAAGAAAGAACAGTGACTGACTAACCAAATAACCCCCCATGCCCCTGGTGTCTGGGTTTTCGGACGAGTCAATGTTCCTTGAGTAGTTGCTGATGGTTTCGTAGCCACATGGGAGAACAGCTTTAGGAGAATACTCCAGGGATTCTGTTTGTCATTTTTTATTGCAAGAGGCAGTATGTTGTAGTGAACAGGCCAGGCTTGGACTAGGAGAACCTGAATTCACTTTCTAGCTAGAAGATGCCAAACAAGTAATTTAACCTCTAGATGACATGGACAGCTCTCTAACACTGTTTCTTTGAGATGACTTGGAAATCTGCCTCATTGAAGGGAATTTCCGTGCCAGAAATCCCCTGTGCTGATGAAATCACAAATCCAAACAAAGTAGTTGAATAACAAACACTTTGGACTACAGAGCCAGGATCCAAAGATGTATTATAAACTAGAATATTGGGCTCAACCTAATAAGATGAAATGGGAAGAAGGGCAGAGGAGGGGCACAGATATTCGTGTAGGGTAATGGATTTCATCAATGTTTGAAATTGAGAGGGAGCTCCCAACAACTCAGATTCACAGTTGTTCTGCAATTTACCATTTTAGAGACTTGCCCAAGGTCACTCAGTCAGCGTGTGTCAGGGACAGAATTTGAACCTAGATCCTTCTGCCTCTAATCTCTGTCAGCTATGCTATGCTATCTTTTGCGAATGTAGTCCTACACTCTTTCTCTACTATTTTTTTGTCAAATGGACTTATTTTTAGACAGAATTTTAAAATTTGGTTGTGGATTTTTTGTGGACATTATATAGATGATGTATGAGAGTCTCTTTGTATGAGGCAAAACCATTGCTATCCATGTAACTTATTATCCATTGTTGTGGGAGACTTAGAAAAGTGACTGGTATGTAATAATGGTTATTACACACATATGTATGCATGTATGTATACATATATGTGTAATACTGGTAATAAATATGTAATAAATTAACCTGTTGCTTAATAAATACTTCTTGATTGATTAGGCTCCTCTTCTCTGTGCCCTTACTGGGTCCCCTGGAAAATCTCTGCCCTCTATGCATTCTTTTACCTCATATTATTTTTCTGTTTCTCTATACAGACACAGGGGAAGGAGCCCTGTCATTCTGAATGAGGACTTCATGTTTTGTTAGGATCATGGGGGTGGGAAGACACCACAGGGAGAAAGGGAGTAAAAAATGCTGACTTGGCAGTGCAGCCAATTATTTGTTTCTCCTTCTCAGGACAGTGTATGACACTAACATCTGAAATTCCACAGTGCTTCTGACAGTGTTTTAACAGATGATGGATTGCGATGTGTATTTGTTCTGCATAGCAGCATAATACCATATCCCAGTCTTGCAGAGAAGCAAAAATGCGGCCCATTGGGATGCTTTGTTACATCGGTTCCAATGACAAGGATCAAGATGATAGCTTTGTAAGAGAGAGGGGGGATGAAACAATAAAAGAAGGAATGTAGCATCATGCCCATGGACATTGTGTTGACTGACTTAGTCTTCGTTAGATTTTAAATATTCTCTTTATGTGAGGATGGGGATACATTGAACTTTTTGCTACTCAAAATATAGTGTAGAAGTCCAAACCTTTGTTGAGCTTCCTTACCTATATGGCAGATAAAGATGGCAGCAGCAACGTAGAGTATGGAGGGAGATGATTTGCTTTTTTTACATCACTTTGATTTTTGCTCAACTTCATGTTAATGCCACTCAAGACTTTGGGAGCAAAGTGATGTTAGTAGCATCAACTTCTACACAGCTTCTGAATTTTTTTGCTGACTTTGCTTTATTTTTGGTGGAGTTCCTGAGCGGAGTCTTATACACGCAGGAATTTCTAACTCAAAGTCAAATAGTTGTATGGGGCAACAGACCTCAAATCAGTACCCTATCCAGGCACTTAAAAATAATAATAATAAAATAAAATAACTTTGGATACTCTGGCTAATTTATGTTGACTGTTGCTAATAAAGTTTTAAAACTCATGGTCTGTAGACGAAAGAACTCTTACCCTTTCTTGATTAGTCATTCATTGCCACCATCATCATATTTCTATGACCTTGTCCACTTCTAATTCCTATTATCCTCTTCAATTGATTTCCCAGAGAAAGATATTGATCTAGTAATGAAGGAGAAAGAACATGGGATTTCCAGTCAGAGGGTGAGGCTCAAAACCTCAGTTTGCTATTTATGTGACTTCAGGCAAGTCATTGTACTTCTCTAGAGCTCAGCTTCCGAACCTAGAATCTAAACAGGTTAGACTATGAAATTTCTAGAGC
This sequence comes from Notamacropus eugenii, assembly GCF_028372415.1. Classification (NCBI taxonomy): domain Eukaryota; kingdom Metazoa; phylum Chordata; class Mammalia; order Diprotodontia; family Macropodidae; genus Notamacropus; species Notamacropus eugenii. The sequence goes on along the minus strand of NC_092874.1, from coordinate 25,009,592 downwards.
ATCAGTTCTCAAAGTAGAGTCCAAAGAACTCTAGGAGTCCCCACAACCTCTGCATGGGGTCTGCAAACCCCAAACTACTTTTGTATTACTAAGACCTTTGAATTTCTAATATAGTAAATATTTTTAAAATGTAATTCATATAAAAAACTTTTGGGGGGGAATCCTCAGTTTTTAAGAGTGTAAAGGGGTCCTCATCATATTAAAGATAATTTATAAAATATCTATCTTGTAAATATTCTAAAATAGTTTTTAGGACAGTATTTTTATAATTCTGAAAGTGCTGTGTAATTAATATTACCTAATTATGAAATAAAATTTTGGTATTCTCTACATATAAAACTAATGTAAGGAGAATACATTTTAATTTAATATAACTGCCTAAAAAGTTTGAAAGATAGAGCTTTTATTGAAACATCCTTCTCTATCTTCACCACCATAATTCCTATTATTTTCAAAACACACACACACACACTAAGATCTTGGTGAAAAACCAGACAATAATGAATGAAGCTTTATATCTTCAGGTTCTGAAATTTACTAAATCTTTCTGTTAATTATTTTCACTTGTATCTGGATGGTACATGGGAATGGGGAAAGGAGAAAGGATGAATGTTAGTAGAAACTACCCTGCTCTGCATGTCCCTAGGAAACCTTGTAATGCACCCAGAATGTTCATGGATCTGGATGATGCTTGTAGCAAAGGCTGATGCTATGAGAAGGTCCCCTAGCCTTAGCCATGTGGGCCAACCAACTAGGCTTTCCACAGATATGAGTGACAAGAATTAGGAACATAATACATGATCTAATCATACATTCAGAGTGCAGAATCCCAGGAAGGAACTCTAGAGATCTAGTCCAAAACTCTTGTTCTACAAATGAGGAAACTGAGTTTGAGAGACATTAAGTGACTGGCCCACAGGCATGCAAGTAATAAATAGCGGCTCCAGGATGTGAACTTAGGTCCATTGACTCCAAATACAACTCTACCCACCCATACACATTATCTCTTAGAGGATACAAGTCCTATTCCCAGAAATATTGGAATTAGTCTCTGGTTGAAGCATTGTAGTCCCCCTGCTTCATTTCCGTCGATCAGAGACCTTGGAATTATGCTAGGAACAACAGGGCAGTGAATAAAACATCCCTTAGTCTCAAGGAGCTTTCCACCTAAGGGAGAAGATAGCAAATATTTCTTTAACAATGTACGAGCATTAATATAAAGACAATGAATATGAAGTGATTAAGCATAAGTTTGTCGAAGAAGAAGAGCCCTCCTGTTGAGAATCATAAAAAGGCTTCATGAAGGAAGAGAGAGATTCGAAGACCCAGGTGAGGGTGAATCAGTTCATTCTAGAGATTGGAAGTGGCCAATGCAAAGTCATTGAGATGAGAAATGGATGAGAAATGGAATATGGAACGTGTGAACAACAGAGAGGTCGGTTTGACTGGATCACAGAATGGGGGAGGGTGAGTAATGCCCAATTAGGATAGAAAGATAAAAGTTTCTGAAGGATTTCAAAAAGCAAACCAAGGATGTTATATTTTAATCCCTTAAATAATGGAGGGACATGGTCACATATGCATTTAAGGAAAATTAATTGATAGAAGTATTTAGATTTGAGACTTGAGGCAGGAAGATCAAAACTGAGCCTTTGCAACAATGTAGGTAAGAAATATGGAAAATAGAAAAAGGTTTAAGTGCATGGGATGATGTAGAAGTAGGAATGGCCATATTTGGCCACAAATTGGCTATGTGGGGTAAGAAACAGTGAGGAACTGAAAATAATGCCAAGGTTTCAAATATGGAAGAGTAGAAAGATAGTGATGCCTAAAATAGAAATAAAGAGGTTGGAAAGAGGGCTGTTTTGAGGAAGAAAGATGATGAATTCTGCATTAGATATATTGATATATTAAGGTATATTGAGTTTGAGATGTATCTGGGACATCCACTTTGAAAGGTCTAAGAGGCAATTTTTGATATGGACCTTCAGCTCAGAAAGGGAGACACTAGCTGGAGATATAGATCTGGGATCTATAGTGGCAAAGGGATGATAATTAAACCCATGAGAGCTGACGAGGTTCCAAAGGGGAGGAATTGTAGACAAGAGAAGGAACTTAAGATTGAACGTAAGAGGTCTACAAAGGAGAAAGGGTTAAGAACGTTGGCGTAAAAAGATAAAGGCTGAAAAAAAGTCACTTGGCAATGAAGAGGTCATCGCTAACTTTGGAGAGAGCAATTTCAGTTGTGCAATATATGTGAAGTTGCAAAATCAGGAGAAATAATAACAGAACCTTCTTTTGTGATGCCAAAGAACTTGTAGGCTTTGCCAAGGAGACAGAGGGCACCATATGTGATTAGAACTGGGGATATTTTTTGCACTAGCTCCAGAGTTGTAACCTTAGTTTATTTCATAGGATGACAGATTTCAAAAAGTAAGGTATGATAGACGCCATCTAATGTGTTTTGTTTAGCTTTGTTGATGTTCAGTCATATCAGCGAAACCCCATTGGGGTTTCCTTGGCGGCGACACTGGAGTGCTTTGCCATTTTCTCCTCCAGCTCATTTTACAAATGAGGAAACTAAGGCAAATGGGGTTATGTGACTTGCCCAGGGGTCACACAGCTAAGAAGTATTTGAAGCCAGATTTGAACTCAGGAAGATGAGGCTTCTTGACTTCAAGCCCAGCACTCTATCCACTGTGCCACCTAGATGTCCTTCTCTTTATGTTACAGATGAAGTAATTGAGGTAATGAAGTGACTTGCCAAATGTCTCCCAGGAAGCAAATGACTAGCAGGAAGACAAGACTGATGACCCCTTCACATCCAATGATCCACTGCTCATGACCTCCACGAAGCAAACTAATCCAACATTTCCTCTCTTTCATTCCTTCGAGATCCACTCCATCATGCAAACCCTATCCTAAATTCCTGTTATGTGTTTTCTTCTCCCATTGGAATATAAGCTCCTCAAGGGCAGAGACCAGCTTTCTCTTTGTTTCTTTTCCAATCCCCAGCAGCTAACACAATACCTGGAGTATGATAAATGCTTGTTGACTTGTCTTGATTTTACAACTCTGGAGTTAGTACAGAAGATTCATAGTGAAAACATCTGAAGTTCTAATCACACATGATGTTCTCCATGTCCTTGCACAACACTCATAACTTCGTGGTCTCTTTGTCATCAGTAAAACAGGATCTATTATTTATTACTCATTTGGACTCCCCGACTTCACAGAGTCATTGACAGTGTTAGTTTCCAAAGAGTCGTCTTGGGCATTAAAAATTACCAAGTAGTTACATAAGGCAAGTATTAAGTCTAATGAACTCTTGTTTCCTACAGATTATCCCAAGGGAATGGAAATAGGCAGCTAAAATACAATTCATGTCAGATTGTCTAGAAAACAGCAAGTTGCCAAGGCAACACTCCCTGCTTTTGCCATCATATAGAGATAGGGTAAATCATTTATTTTATAAACGTTACCACGGCAACACAAACTGCTTGGGAAATCACTGGAGGATTGAGAGTGAGGGTAATGACAGCCTATAGAATTGCTCTTTCCCTCCACAGGATATCAGAATAAAATGACCACATCTAAACAAAACTATATATACCCAAATTTATATACAATCTGAGTACTCATTGAAACTGGATTGCATAAGGGGATAGAGTATTGAAAGTATGATTATCACGGAAGAGAAGGAGGTGTCCTCTGCTCTATAATCCAAATGGGAACTGCTTATTCTTAACATCCACTTTTGCCAGGACAGCTCTAACTATATAATTGTTCTTTATGCCTAGATCTTGTACCTCTTAAAAAGAGAGTTGCTACAAAGAAATATCTGGCCTCAGAGAGATGGCCTAACTAACTCACAAGGCTTTTTGCAAGCGTGGGTGACAGAAAGAAAGAATATAAATTGGGAATTAGGCATCTGTGATAAGCACACCAATATGTATGTCTGTGAGTCTTCTTCAAGAATGAAGGACACACAACAGCAATCTATAAATATTTTGTTTTGTACACAAGAGGCAATCAGTGCTTAATTAATTGAATATGTATAAGCCCACAATAACACTTGCACAAAAAATGAAGGACTATTCAATTCAGAACGAAATGTAAAGAAATACAAACTTTTAGGTACGTTTTTAGAACCCTTTGAAGAAAACAATTCTGTCTCTGTTTAATTTAACCTTGGTTTTTTCTAGTCTATATTTTTAGTGTATTCTTTAGTCTACATTAGACTATTATCTTTAGTGTACTTTTAACTGTAAGCATCTCCCTAACCCACTGATGCTTATATATTTGTCATCTTTTCCCAGTAGCAGCATTAATTTTCTTACTTCTAGGCATAACAGTATGGATGGAGAGGGGACTAAAGAGCTGATGAGATCTTGGAGGTCAGCTAGCCCAGTTCCCTCATTTTTTTTTAAGGGAGAAAACTGAGCTTAACAATTTTACCATTGGAATCCCTCTCATCCAGGGGAATTACCTGCACTGTAAGACTGCTTTGATATATTTCAGGAACATAAAGCACCCCAAACCATTTCTAGGCATCTCACAAGTAGTATACCTTTTACTAGAAAGATATGAAAAGTATGACTGTCTTAGGACACTAACAGGATGATATTTTACTGGGAATGTTTTACAGTAGCATGGCCTTTTTTGTTAAAGATAATTATCTAGACAGCTCAGAGAATCATAGATTTAGAACTGGGATGGAAGTTAGATGCCATCTTGTCCAAAGCCCAGCTTTCAGAAATGAGGAAACTGAGGCCTGGAGAGATAAAGCAACTTGTCCAGAGTCACTGAATTGATAAATGGAAGAAGTGACTTTTGGTCCCAAGCTTTTATTCTAAAAAATGGGGGAAAAGTTCTACCTGACTGTCTTTCTACCCTAACTGCAGAAGATGCTTTGTGGGTAGGAAATAGAAATTCACTAATAAACTTAAAAAGAAAATTGTTCAGGTCTCTTAGGTTATGATCTTTCATTCAAGCCTTTATGTCAGAGTTTCACTGAATTTTAATCAGTAACTGTCATTTTCAAGCCTTACCATGAGCTTAATGGCAAGTGGCAAAGTGAGATGTAAGACCAAAGGCACAGACAAGACCCCTGGTGCTTCCAAAGACTTGGACAATATAAATTAACTACTTAAGGTAGGCGAGAAACCATTCACCCAACATACCTACAATAAAAGAGCACAAAGCTATTATTATAAGTTTTCCAAAAAGCTCAATTTATTTTCAGTCTGATTTGTTTTAGACCTTGTCTATTTTCTTCCTGGTCCTACATTTATGAATGTGTACTAATGGACTTCTGTATTCCATCAACCTGAAAATTAATGATCGATTGACCCAAAGCTTTTTCACCATTGCTTTCATTTTGAAAATTGTTGAGCCCCAAAACCCCCTAGAATGTTGTATTACATGTCCCTGCTTCAAATATTAATTAACTTTGTTGCCACCTCATTTTGTGCTTTTGTTTCTTTTCAAAGCAAAAGAAGATTTTCCAGGAGTAAAGTGGGATGGGTGGGAGGTAAACGCCATGTCAGGGGCAGCTAGGAGGCAAAGTTAGAGTAAGGAAGGCCTGAGTTTGAATTTTCCATGTGACACTAGCTCTGTTATGCAGTGTGAATCACTGAACCACACTCAGCCTGTTTGCTCATCCCTAAAATTGGCATGATAATAGCACCTAACTCCCTGAGCAGTTGGAAGGATTAAGTGAGATAATACAGAGTGTCCCAAATATCTCAGTTTAATGTTCCTTTAAAGGCACTCCTTAAACTCAAAAACACCTTAAAGCTTAAAACTATGTCTTAAGACTCTTATGATACCCCATGTATATAAAGCACTTTGCAAATAAAACTTAGAGCACTAGAAATGTCCATTATTATGTTATCTGTCCATTAGTATCTTTGTTTTCACCCTGAGCCATCAATTCAAAGATGATATTTCAAGTGAACTCAATTCTATATAATTGACTATTATAGTATCAATTATATCCATCATATCAATTATATTCAATTGTATATTATTATCTATAGGAACTCTCATTCCCAGCTCTTAACTGAGATATGTAAAGGCACATTTACTAGTTCTTTTGGAAGAAACTTACATAGATGCATTAAGCAGTTTCCTCATTTGTAAGACAAAGGGCTGGGGTCCATACGCCATTTGTCAAGGTTGCTTCCAGTTCCAACTTTCGGAGATTTTTTTGTTTTTAACAAAAGTCACATTTGGAATAAGGACCAGAATTCTACTGTCACTGTGCTACTGAACAGTTTCATTTTTAACGTTCCCTGAGGCAGAAATGCAGTGACTACCAATCCTTCCCTCCTTATAGGCAAATGGTAATTGGTGACATCACGCATGAAGTTAGGACTCCCATGTCTCAGCACTGGGCTCCCTGTTCCCACATCAACTGAGCCTTTTGTGATCACTCAAGCTGAAAGCTCCCCCTTTTGCTCCTCTAAATTCTTACTGTACTGTACTTACCATTCTTTCAGTTCTCAGACACCTTCTCAAGTCTTTGCCTTCTTTTTCCCAAGTAGAGTTGTCCCCTTTAGAAAAGTCTCCTGGAGAAAGGTTAGGCATTTGAATGCTACTGCTCATGACCTATTTCTTTTTTCGATGCCTCTTTTAGGACTTTCATGAGGTTCAGCTGAAAAGACACCGACAAAAATCAGTCATACTTTGTGTGCATTTTTTTTTGTACCTAATAGAAAAGAGTACCCTGAAGAGCGCAGGAGTGACACGGCCAGATTGGGATTTAGAAGTATATATTTGACAGCTGTGGGGAGGATGGACTAGATACAGTAGATATTGAGGCAAGGGAAATTATCACAATAGTCCAAATGAGAATAGACCAATCTGAACTGGAGTGATTGAGTCATGAGTGGCCAGAAGGACACAGATGCAACAGTGTCGTTCGAGGTAGAACAACCCAGACTCAATTTGGTGATTGACTGGATATGGGAGTCGAGGGCTAGTAGAAAGCTGAGAATCCAGGGTGACTCAGAGGATGATGGTGTCTTCAATAAAACACGAAAATTAAGTGGAGATTCTCTCATAGAATTCCTCTTTGCATCATGCAGAGCACTGTTTCCTTTTAATACTGTTTGATCTAACTATATAACAGCAGATAGATATTAAGGAGGAGTACAAAAAGATTGACAGACAATGGGAACCCAACTTCGTCTTTGCTGAAATATATTTAAATATAAATAACGTTCTCAGTTTCTTGAGTCCCATTTAATAAAGTTGAAAGCTGCCTTAATTATCAGTCTTTAGGTCCTGAATAATGATCTTAAGATAGCTTTTAAAAAGGAATCAAACATCAAAGAGCCATGTTTAAAGGGATATTAATCAATTGACATGAAAGTCTCTTCAAAAGAATGTATTTTTTCAGAATAGAGAAGCTCCAGTGAAATAGGATAGGTTAATGAGATAAAGGGAAATGAAAATGATCATGAATGGATCAATCTCCTAGAAGGATTGGGAAGGCGTGGGATCAAGGGTTCAAGTGGAGAAGTAATCTTGGCAAGGAAAATGATTGAATCTCCTCAAAAAGAAACACAAGAGAAGAGTGGAGGGAAGGACAAAAATCTATTTTGAGGTATAGACAAGTGGAGATGAAAAGGTTCATGACATAGCCTTCATCCAAGGAGTAGAAAGCAGTCGTCTGTAGGAAGATAAGGGGCTGAAGGTGGATTTGGGGGCTTAAAGAGAGAGGAGAACATTTGGAATAGTCACTATTCCAGCCCTGAGGGCACAGTGGAGGTTACAGATTGCATGGAACTGTAGCAGACTCAGCTTATTTTCACTATAATATCTGGTTATTTTCAATGGTGCTGGAGGAAGACATGGAAAGGTCAATGGTGCCAGGGTCTAAGGTTGGGAATTTTTAGAGTGGGAATGCAGAAAAATAGGAGGAAAAGGGATTCCTTGAGAGAAGACTAATGCTTTGTTGAAATGGCAAATTTTAAGATGAAACTGAAGGAGGCTAAGTGAATCCAGAACAAGGTAGATGAAATGGAAGAAAAAAGAGGACCTGAAAGAAACCCAAGATCATGACAAGGGTAAAGAGTTAGTTCAAGAGGAATGGAGCAGTGGGAAAGGAGGAATAGGACGGAGAAAAGCATTTATCATGTTCCTACTATATGCTAGTTGCTGTGTTAAGTGCCTTACAGATGTCTCATTTGATCCAACAACCTTATGGAGATGATGACATTATTATCCCCATTTGACAATTGTGGAAACTGAGGTATACAGAGATTAAGCATCTGAGGCTGTATTTAAACTCAGGTCACCCTGATTCTGGGTCCAGTGCTCTGTGCCACTGTAACTGGGAGGTGATAGAAGGGACTGGGATTGGGAAATGGGATCTAGAAGGCAACCTAGAAAAAGGGATAGAATTGATGATGCGAACTCCAAAGGAGGAAGGGTGATTGAAGTGGCTGAGGAGAAAATCAGTGCTGTCATTAGCTCCTCCCATGAGCTCTGGGTATCAGGGAGGACACAAGGAAATTGAAGAACATGGTGAGAAATGTCATGTTCCAAAGGAAGCCAGGTTTCAGTGAGTGCCATTGGGTAGAAGGGCAAGAAAAGGGCTCAAGGATGAAGGAGAGTTTCTTAGTAGAAGGGTTAGGAGGTAAAGACTAGGGACTACAGAGAGAGAGAGAGATCAGAAATGGATAGGATTGAAAGTACAGTGAATAGTGGCTGGGAAATGAGACTTTTTCTTTCACATTTCATGGTTCTGAATGACAAAAATTAAGGGATCAGAAAGTTGGGGTTTGTTAGCTATCAATCAGGATGATATCAAGTGAGAAAATGGTACTAGATGTAAATAACTAATTAATTGGAATAATTCTAATCAGAATGTTGCCATGATGACACTTTCACACACCTCAACTACCAGATGGTTTCTGGTTTCCAACAGACCAAAACATAGAAATGCCTCCGTTGGTGATTTCAGTTGTAGTCAGTGTGATTGGTGAAATCATCAGCGCAGGATACAGTATTGGAAATTGAAGGTTCAGCCACACCTCGATGAAGTATCTTTGTGTCCCATTACAGTTTATATCGAGCATTGTGCAAACACTTAGATTAATAAGAAAAAGGTTTTGTTTTTTTTTTTAAATAATCATTATAACTGTAAATAAGCAACCAGGTGGTATAGTGGTTAAGAGTTCTGGGTCTGGAAAACCAGAATTCAAATCCTACCTCGGATACTGACGAACTGTGATCCTGGGCAAATCATGTAATCTTTCTTGGTCTCAATTTACTCATCCATAAAATGGTCAAAATAATAACAGCGACATCACTGGGTTGTTGGGAGAATGACATGAGATAACATATGTATAGACTTTGGTAAACCTTAAAGTGCTAAAATTATATAAATGTTAGCTCTGATTGTACTAATCATATAATTATATTGTTAATGTTCAATTTCCATTCCATTGATGTACATTTGATTCAGGTAATGCTAATACTACGGAACAATATTTACCAAATTGTGTGTTTTCAACTCTAATTCCGAAAGTATTTGCTTATTTTCTAGACTAAGAATTTCCCCCTTGATTATGACTCTTTGTATACAAAAGTGATATATAAGAAGGGGCTGCTAGGTGGTGTAGTAGATAGAGCATTGGGCTGGGAATCAGGAAGACTCATTTTCCCAAACTCAAATCCAGTCTTAGGCATTTATTAGCTGTGTTTACCTCAATTTCCTCATCCTTAAGATGAACTGGAGAAGGAAATGACCAACCACTCCAGTGTCTTTACCAAGAAAATCCCAAATGAGGTCATGAAGAGTCAGACACACTGAAAAACATTTGCGACAACAACAATGTGAAAGTGAGTTTGTATTTTCATGTACCAATAGAACAGAAACTTTTTGTAGGCAGGATGCTTTTTACTGTTTTCATCATTTTCCTCACACCTGTTCTAGCATCTGGCATATAGGAAACATCCACTAAGTGTTTGTTTAATATTTTGTATCTTGATTTTTTATTAAAAGGGAGCTAGACTTAGGAAACATTCAAATATTTCTAACATAGACCTATTTAAGTATAAACATGATCTGTTTTAAATGGCCTTAAAATTAGATATGTAAGTGGAAGTACAATTTAGTTGCTAATGGTTTTCTTTTTATTTCCTGTGGCTCTAATCCAGTTTTCTATCCCGAGTCAATAAGCATAGTGTGTTTTTTATAACAACTATATGGTGCAAGGATCCAATGAAATAGTATATGTGAAATAGTTTTGAAAAACGTACAGCATAATGTATGATTATTAAATCTTATACTAATACAATAATATATTATAACATGTTACTGTAATCATATTAATGTAGTATAATTATATAGTTTTATTAATGTTTAATTATATATTACTCTAGTGATATTATAGAATTACATATAAATACAATTTTATTAAATATATCATTAGACCATAACTAAGGTACAAAGTGGTGTCAGTATCTCCTATTCCATTTCAGCAATGTTTTTTTTTTTATAAGAGCATCACCACTTATAAGGGACCAATCTCACTTCTGTTCTTTTTTCTATGCACTGCATGCCTGGTTCCTTTAACTTTTGATCCTGTAAGCTCATAGAATCTCCAGCTAAAAAGTACCTTAAAGATCACCCAGTCTAATCCCCTCCTTTATTTCTTTCATTCTCTCTCTCTTCTCTCCCATTTTTCCTGTTAAAAATGATGGGTCCTTTTCAGAAAAAAATATTGTTATCTGAAAATCTGAATTTACCAAGTAGATAAATTAGGGGGTCATGATTCATAGTACAAAGGGAGGCTTCCTATTACAAAGATATTCATTTCTGTGTTTTTTTCTAAGTAACAAGCTCTGTACTGCATTTTGATCTGTGTGGATCATTGATTCTCAGGAACTCTTTCCAATAGATCTGTGATTTGGATGGGTCATTGATTTAGATGTTTCCTCTGATGATTCAGATCACAGCCCATCCCTGCTTGTCTATCCTAAAAGACATTTGTCTATACATTTTCATAGATTCTACTCGATGAAAAGAAGCAGTCCTCCCAAACTCTGGAAATCTTCCCCCTTTTTTCTCTTAACCATCATAGTGGATGTATCCTGGACAGCACACATGGTGCTGTCCATACCTATCCTTTACTTTTATCACATGTTTAGGTCACCTTCTTTAATCACATAATTTTTGATGATGTCCTTTATACAGTAGCTCCTTATTTGGTTTGATACAGCCTGGTCACACCTACTATGTGCCTTGCCATTGACATCCAAGTAACAATTCTTTAGAGATTATTGTGCTTTAATAACTCGTAGCCATACAATATTGTTGAAATATCAATATTTTTAAAAGACCATTAAGATTAGAGATTGAGAGAAGGAAAAGATCTTCCAGATCATCCACTCCAGCCTGTCTGCCTCCCTATTTTACAAGTTGTCCTTAAGTTCAGGGAGAAAGTACTATCACTTAGCACTTGCCAAGGCCAAGGATTACAGAAACTTGAGCAAAGATTGGGAGAACTAGCACTCAAGCACCAGTTAGAAATGAATCTTTGAATCCAGAGTATCCTTAGAAGCCACTGAATCCCATCTCTTTGATAAAAACTCATTAGAATAACAATTCCCATTTCAGGAGTACATTAAGGTTTAAAAGATGCTTTTCCTTAAGGAGAAAGGCAAGTTCCTAAGGTAGGTACTGACAATGCTATTTTAGGTCTGAGGTTCAGAGGGGTTAAGTGACTGTTAGACTGTGGGTCCACAGTCTAATAAGTATCAGAGCCAGGATTTGAATCCAGCTTTCCCAATTTAATTCCTAGACTTTTTCCAAATGAGTTAGCAGTAATGAGATTAAGATTTTAAAGGAAACTTGGAGAAGATCTTGACTAATTCCCTCATTTTATCTACCATGATATTATGAATGACACTAAATCTCTGGGAAATAATAATGGAAGAAATTATTCTTTTTTTTAAAACAACATATATGTTTGTTGTACTTCATACCACCATCTTGTAAGGTGTCTGTCAAATATTTCAGAACCAGATGACTCCAAAAATACTATTTGAACTATTTTTTTTCCCCTATATGGTAAATTTGATTCATGTGTATGCCCCATGGCACCTTATTAAGTCCTTATTTGAGAATGAAATAAATCAGAGGTTTTGGTGGGTATCTCCTCTTAATTCTTCCTATCAAATTTACTGTGCTTATGCTAAGCATCTATTTCTGAACTATGTTAAGAAACATATGTATACATACATGTGCGTGTGATGTAGGCATATATGTATTTTTCTCTAGTATCATTTTCTAGAGAGTATATTCAAATAAAATTGGGTAGGACCTTGATGGGGGCATTGATGTTCAGTCAGGAGAGGTTGACTAGTTATCAAAATAACCAAATCAATCCTTTGAAATTAATAGTTTATTTGCATGACATAAATGTCTTGTCATCTGTGTCAATAGTACTAGGGATTCAATCTGAGGCTCAGGCTCAATCAGACTTTTTACGGGAAACTCATAGTAATAGGTCGTTGTTTTGCTTTGTTCGTTTTTGTGTTTCATTCATTCATTCATTCATTCATTTTTTTAATAGTTTGTATTCCTAGAGTGATGATGGGTTCTTAGGGGGTAAGTAGCAGAACTTCTGTTTAGGTTTTGCAGATTCCCAATTCAGTCGTGTATTCACTCCAGCCCACTATTTCGATAGGGGGCAGCAGTGTGGTGCTATAGAAAGGGACCAAGTTGAAATCAGAAGTTGTTGGCTCAAAACTCAGCTCTCCTCTCTGCTTCTTGTGTATGATAAGCCTCACTTTCCAAATCTGCAAAATGATAGGACTGGAAACTCAGTGATGTCTACGGTCTCTTTCAATTCTAAATTTTGTGACAAATTTCATGTGCAAAGTACAAGAAATTCTAAAAATCAATGACAAAAAAAGACTTTGTCAAATGATAATGTTTCTGGTCTTGGATCTACTTTTCCAACCTCATTCATGCCTTACTTCTTGTGATGGAATAAGATTCCCCCAGAAACTTCTGCCAGTTTGCATTGTTAACCTCAGAAACGGTGGGCTTTCATTTTTTGCTGAGTCTTTGTGTCAGTTCCCAGCAGATCAGAAGGACAAAAATGTTTCACCTTATAAATGTTCTCTTCTCAGAGGTAAAAAAGCAGCTGTTAGATCATTTACTAGATGACATGGTCAAAATTAAGCAAAAAACAAACTTGAAGCCCTGAAAGGTTTAGCTACATCTCTACCACATGAATTTCCTCCCCCCTCCTCTTCCCTCCTCTCTTCTCTTCTCCCCTCTTCCCTTCCCTTCTCTCTTTTCCCTTCCTTTCCTTCCCTCTCCCACCTTCTTCTCTTTTCTTCTTACTTATGTTCTCCTCTTCATCACTTTCCCAAATTCATATGAGCTAGAAGCACAAGGACCACTCATGGATTCAATCCCACTGCTGCTCAGCCTAGAAACTTTTCATGCTCCATTTATAACCCAGACCAGTTTATCCTTCCTCAGGCTGCCTGGTGGCCCTCTGCTTCTGGAAGATACACCATATTTTGAGAAGGGTGGGGGAGGGAACAGCCATCTATGAAATGAGATAGACATTGTGTTAAGCACTTTACAAATACGTCTCCCTTGATCCTCATAACAACTCTGGCAGGAAGATGCAATCATTATGCCCATTTAATAGAGGAAACTGAGGAAGGCAGATGCTGATTTTCCCAGAGTCACACAGCTAGTAAGTATCTGACATTGCATTTGAACTCAGATCTCCCTGACTCTAGACCAAGCACTCTACCTAGCTTCGTTTTGGTTTGGGCCTCAGTACTGGATCTCAATTGGCTTCAACTGGACTATAGTTCAGAACTGCCAAGCTCAAGCAAACCCCTGGCCTCAAGTTCCTCACAAGCATGGACTATAGGCTTTCATCATCCTGTCCAGCCACTATTTGACTCTCTCTGTGATTTTGTGGACATCATATGTCTCCATTATCTGGTTTGGTTGTCTGTACCAAGGGTCTCCAAAGTAATGACTGACCCTAGGAATCCCTTCTCACCTAGATTGTTGTGACGTCTTCTGACAGGTCTCCCTGCCTCAAGTGTCTCCCCTCTCCAATCCAAACTCCACATAACCACAGTTATTTTCCTCAGGTGCAAGCTATGTAACTCCTCTGCTCAGTAACCTCTAGTGGTTCCCTACTGACCCTGGGACCAAATATTATCTCTTCTTTATCTTATCAAATTTTAGTTGATACCTTTATGTAGGTTTTATAATATAAATAATTATTAATATCCACAGAATGTATGAATTAGTAAGTACACATAATTAGAGATAGTTTTCTCTCTTTTTTTGCATGCAGTTTAAAGACCACTAGTCATATCCAGCTTATTTTTGTGATGTGTTCACTAAATCTCATCATTCACAGTTTTCAAGCCATTATTTATCCATTTGAAATATTCAGTGATGATATTATGTTTCCTTTTTGAAAGAACTCTTGGTTTCATTAGGTCAGTGTTAATTAATCTCTCCCAAGTGTCGATTCTCGCATTGGATCATTTGGGCTTCTTCTTTCTCCCATTTTAATTGTTCAACTTTCTCAGAATGCAAAATTTTGAACCCAAATGAAAATTGTTGGATAATTTTTCATTAAACGTCTAATAAAAAGTGACTCTTTTGTTAGTAAGGAAAACACATGTTTGTTTTAAACTAGATTTTTTTGAATATCAAATACCACTCATCAAAGTCCTCATTGAATGTTGCAAGTTTAGATGAATCAGAGTCATATGGATTTAATTTCCTCTAAAATATTTGTGGGTTTGAAAATGAAGGAGAAGAGCCTTCAGAAGAAAATGTTTTGGATCTTATCAATCTCAAGGGGTATTGAAAATAGTTAAAAGATGCTCAAGAATACCCAAATCTAGTTTCAATGGCTTCTAATGAAGATTTCTGTCCTCTTAATTGCCTCCTGGAAAGCTTGCCAAGGAGTGAAAATTTCCATTGCCTGCACCTTTGAAAAGCAAAACTAAGCCGCAGAATGGTCACAGAATTTTACTGTTGGAAGGGTCTTCCATGGTCATTTAGTCCAACCCACGCCTCAACAAGTGTCCTAGCCACTGGAAAAGTGGGTGCCTAGCCTTTACTTCAAGCAAACCTCCAACAAACTGAACTCCCTTCCTCCTAAAGCTGACCATCCCACTTTCACATAGATCTAGTGATTAGGAAATGTTCACTTATATCAAAACTACATGTCCCTTTTGATAACTTCCACCCATTGCGTCTGCTACTACACTCTGGGTCCTTTCAGTCAAACCCCTTTCCCATCCATAGCCCTTCAAGTGGCTTTATGACAGTGATCATGCCTGCCAAGTCCTCTTATCTCCTGGCTGGCCACACCCACTTCTTTCAGGTGCACTTACCAAAATATTTGTTTTTCTCTCCTTTGCCATGAATGCCCCGTTGTGGTTAAGACATTTCTTAAGCTTCATTGAAAAACAGCAGCAAGCTGGGTGACGCAGGGTCTAGAGCTCTGTGTCTGGAGTCAAGAAGACCTGAGTTCAGATGTGGCTTCACTACTGCTTTCTGGTTTTGTAACCCTGGGCAAGGCCTTAGCCTTTGTCTGCCTCAAGTTTCCTCAACTGTCAAAGGAGAATAAGAATAGCACTGAGGTCCCAGAGTTGTTGTGAGGATCAAATGAGATCCAAATTTTTTTTAAAACAGTTTAGTATAGTTCCTGTCATATTTGTTATTCGGTTGTATGTCTTTATGACCCATTTGTTTGTGGGGAGAGGAGGTTCTTGGCAAAGATACTGAAGCGATCTGTCATTTCCTTCTCTAGTGGATCAAGGCAAACAACGGTTAAGTTACTTGCCCAGGGTCACACAGCTAGTGAATGTCTAAGGTTGGATTTGAACTCTGATCTTCCTGACTCCAGAACCAGTGCTCTGTCAACTGATAGAGCTACCTAACTGTCTCCTCCTGGCACACAGTAGGTGCTTAATAAATTTTTGTTGCCCTAGCTTTGGTAGGGTTAGCCCTAAATACAGACTTAGTAGGGCAAAATAGGAGAAGTTTACCTTAGATTGTTTTTGATGCCCTGATACTTTCTGTACCCTTCCCCTCCATGTTTCTCCATGACCCTTCAGATACCCAGCGACTTGCTTTCTTTCACCATTGCCGAAAACAATGGTAAACAAAGGAACAATTCATTTATGTTTTCACATAAATGGGATTTTGTGGATCTGTTATCTCTCCCGGGGGCATTTGTATTTAAAGTCTTATCTATAATTACGGAAAATGGAATTCACCAAGTTAAAAAAAGTTTAGGCATCCATGAATGGTTCAAAGAGTTGCGGTTGTGGTTGTGGTTGTTGCTGCTGCTGCTGCTGTTGTCACATTTTGTCTTCTTGCGGAGGAGAGGTAGGGGTGGGGGTCATGTTGATTCCTCTGAAATTACTTGGGTGATCTGAAACCAACGTTGTCACATAAAAGTCAGCCTTATGTTTCATGCTAATTAATGTCTTCTCAGAATCCTTGTTAAATCTCTCAATAACATTTTGTGTCATCTCACAATGAACATCTAAATATTTTGAAATAATATTTGCTCAGGCTTTGATACTTTAAAACAACATAATTTGAAACTATGTAATGTGCAAGAAATAACTTGGAAATTTCACAGGATGGGTTACTCTCATTCATCTGCATTGTCCTTCTTACCAAGGGCTTGGTATGAATTTATTAAGCACTTATTTATAAATTTTAAAAGGATGTATTAAGTGCTTGCTATGTGCCAGGCACTGTGTTAAGCCTGAGGATAAAAATACGAAATAGATATTTTAATGAGGGAAATAATACATACAGGGGAATGATGTCTTATTGGTGTGAGAAGTCAAATGAATGGTGAGTAGGATGGTATACCATGATTTTCAGAAATAATACAGTTGATTTAACTACTGATCCCAGAGGAATAGGAAGAAGGGAGTGGGGTGTTTTGTACTGGCCAGAGGGGAAATAAGTAGATGACAGGGTGGAGCAGGGCTGCTGTGGATTCTCACTAATCAGGACAACATGGTGCCAAGATGGCAGTTCCTTCCAAAAACAGATTGAGAAGTAAAGATGCCCCCCACTCCTTGCTTTACAGTCTAATAATATTGATAAGGCTTTTTTGATAGCTTTTTTTTGAAGGAAGGCTAGGCGTGATTTGACTGAGAATATGTGATATTCATTTAATAAAACATCTGTTTTGAGAAGGATTGACTGTGCTTGGAACAATCTTCAAACTTTACATTGGGATGCTTCTCTATAATAAATATTGCTTTAACAGCTCCTTATTTTAAGAATGTTAGAGACTTGAGCCTTTCAATAATTCCCCCTATTCCCATTCTTTTTTAATTGAAAAGATTATAATGAGTCACTTAATGAATCAGTTACTGGCATTTACGTTACTCCAAATAATTTCATATTTCAAATTCTTTTCATCTGAAAAATTCCACTAAATCAAACTGTAGCAGGCAAAAATATTCTTTAGGGAAGGCTGGTGAACATGAGAAGTAATCCACTTTGGGGTGATGGATGATGGAGAGAACTTGTATGGTTTCTAGTGAGTAAAAAGTTTCACATTTTGAAAAATCATAAATTAAATTTAGGAAATAAAGCACAACTGTAATCGATATTCCATTTTTATAACATTATCAAAGCCTCCCATAATAAAATGAGGTGCTGTGGTATCTTTTAAGAAAATTATTATTGGTCAAAGCATGGCTTGGAAACTTCAAACAACAAAAAGCTCAAAACTAAAACCCCTTACAAATCGTCTTTTGCTCTTTTGTTTTTCTTTACTTTGATCTTCAGCCACTGGTAAACTAACATTGATTTTTTTTCTTTAGAAGACATTTTTCTTTTCTTTTTACCTTCTAAACAATACATGGGGTGATGTCAAATGGAATTCTAGTACAAAGAACTGGGAAATAGACTAAGACAAGAGATGAGCTTGGATGAATGATAAATAAAAGGGAAATAGTTTCTTTACCCTGCATCTATAGCTAAAAGTCACATAAGAAAATATTCAGATCAAGAAAGCAAACTTCTGTTTCTTTTCTGTTTTAAGTGATTAATAATTAATTTTCAACATGAAAAAGAAATTAATTATTTTATATTTTTATAATTAAAAAATATTTTTTTTAATCTTCTGGGAACTCTTCACTGATAATCTTTACTATTGTTGATAAATTTTCAACGATCAGGAAGGAATTTCTAAAGAATCTTTTTTTTTTTTTTTACCAGAGGACCAATAGGTGGCTTTCCAATTGTAAAAGTTTTGAATATTAATTAAATGTAATCGACTACTATGGCTTTTTTTCCTTTCTAGTGGAGAGTGAACATAAACGAGAATCAATAATAGACTTTGTTAGAACACCATGTTCCTCACAGGAACATCCTCACTTTGGCCCTTAACTATTTGGTATGGGCTTGAGCACCATTAGTGAACCTTTTCTCTTTTCTGTCTGTGTTCTAACAGCTCCTTAGTGCTAAAATCAGGTGTTTTTTAATTAAAAAACAGGAAGTTAAAGTCAATTTAATCATGGACAGCACCTTCCACTGCCTTGGGTGGCAAGAATATTGTACCTAACAGACAACCTTTTTGAAATGACTTAACCTACCATAACTTGATTGATCAACAACTGGTCATTTTAGTTTTATCATTATGATAGTAAACAGTAAATTCAATATTTTAATAATAAGTCCAATCCAAAGCCTTACAGATTATTATTTGACTCATCTTCATGATTAAATTCAGTTGACTTTCTGCCCAAATGAAGTTCTTTCTTACCAACAATAGGCCATTATTGTTTGCCAATTACAATTTAATCCAATTAATTTCAATTCAGCAAGTATTTCATATCTGTGTACAGGATGTGTGACAGGTCTTACATATAGAGAGTTCAAGAACCATGATGAAGCACATATTACCCCTGAAGGAGCTTATACCCTTTGAGAGGAGGGATAGGAACAACATATACATAGCCTAGTAAATAGAAAAAATACGCAAAGTCAAATAAAGTAGTAGGAGGGAGTACTAAATTGAAAGGGCAAAGAAAGGAATCATTTAAGAGTTGCCACTTAAACTGAGTTCAGGAAGAGAAGTGAGAGGGGAAAGCATTCCAGGCATGGCAATGGGGAGGGTGGGAATGTCATCTTTGAAGAACAGTTTGGCTAGAATATTGAGTCTCTAAGTTCAAGGTCGAGGGGCAGGGAGTAATATGAAGTTAGTAAGAAAATATTGATTTGAGACTGATCGTGAAGGGATTTAAACGCCAGAGTAGTTAGTCCCTGACTCTAACAGTAGTAGGGAGCCACTAAGACTTCTTGAGGAAGGGAGTGATGTTGGCATAGCTCTTTTTTAGGAACATCAATGTGGCTGTCATCATATTGTTTACCTTCTCAGAGGAATTGGAGGGAGGGGGAGAATTTGGAATTGAATTTTTTAAACAATATATAAATAAGAAATTTAAAAAATTAGAGTACTAAAAACTTGACAGTTGTGAGAATGACAGATTAGAAAGGGGGACCCTGAAGTTGGGGAAACCATTTAGGTGTCAGTTACAATAGTTTCAAGGTGAAGAGTCATGATAGTAGCCATGTAATTGATGAGAAGATCATGGAAGAAAGGGATGTAGTGAGGGTAGATTCAGTCACACTAAGAAACTGATTGGATAGAGAGAAGGGAGGGAAGGGGAGAGGAGAGGGATAGAAGGATGAAGAAATGGAGGAGAGAGTTTTAGGGAGAAGAGATAATAAGTTCTGTTTTGGACACCATGAGTTTAAGATACCTGGGAGATATACAGGTGGAGGTATTCAACAGACAGTTGTGATGCAAGACTGAAACTCAGGAGAAAATCAAAGCTGGCAGCAAAGACTTGAGTGAGGGTCATCCCCATGGAGATAATCATTAAAACCATGGATGATGATGATGATGGTGAGAGAAAGAGAAGGAAGAAAGAAGACCAAGATAGAGCCATAAATTAACCACACAGATGGGGGGCGTAGGGGAGAATGGATGAAGATTTGGCAAAGGGAGTTAAGGAGGAATAGGCAGATAGGTAAGAAAACTAGGAGAGAACAGGGTCAAAAAATCCCATGGAAGAGAGATTATCCTGAATTTGAGATGCAAATGACCATTAGTCAATTTTGACCCATACTGAGTTATCAGCATTGACCATCCTTCCAGTCACCCAGACTCACAAACAAGGTGTCATCCTTAACATTATCTGTCACCTTTCATATTCAATCTGTTGCCAGTTTCTGTTGATTTTGCCTTTGTTACATCTCTCATATAGACTCCCTTTTCTCTCTTCTGAGAGAATGAACTCGTTCAGGTACAGGTCCATATCATCTCACACCTGGACTATGGCAGTGCCTGCTGCTGGGTCTCTGTGCCTCGAAGCTCTCCCAACTCCAGTGCAGCTACCACTTAACAGTCACAGTGATCTTCCTAAATTACAGGTCTTATGGAAGAAGTAGGATATGACCTGAACTTTGGAGGATATCTGGAATTTGGGGACAGGGAGGTCATCGCAGTCTGGGGAAAGGATATGAGCAAATGTACAAAGGCTTACTAGTAGGAGTCTGAGGGATCTCAACTCATTTTGGTTAGGATACAATACAAGAATAGGAGGTGGGAAACAGTGAGAAATTTAGCTTAGAAGGTCAGAAGAGGCCAGATGTTGAAGGGCCTTGACCTGGTTCTGGCCTCAGTATCATCTACTTAACTGATTTTAGCAGACTCCAGAGAATCACTTGCAAGTTTTCTCACAGAACTAGGTCTAATTGCCAGGAGTCTATGAGAGCTTAAGCCTTACTTAGGAAAAGGGCCAAAGCAATCTCTACATGAGAATTACTGTAAAAGCCAATGATTGTGTTGGCTTTTTTTCCACAAGAGTCTTGAATTCATACAGACCATCATCCTCTCTAACATCTCCTGTATGAACTTGCCCCTCATTTTCTATCAATGACCTGACAAAGCAAAAAATTAATAACCCAATTATGCCCTCCTGTGGTTTGGGGGATTTCCCCATAGCTGCCACTACTCTGGGTATCCATGGTATATTGTAACTTAAATAGTTCACTGCTAAACCGTGCTAATTGTTCGCTTGGCTGGGAGAAGTAACCACTGATATGTTACAGCATTTAAATCATATTATAGGTCATGAGTCACTACTGTAGCTGATCTGTTTAATATTGACTGTATAGGTCCAAAGACAGGCAACATAGTCTTAATAGCTAAAATTTATATATGTCCTTATGGATCTCCCTCTCCCTCTCTCCTCCTTCTCTCCCTCTTCTTCTCTCTCCTTTTGTCTCTCCATTTCCCCCCTCTCTCTATACATAGATATAAATACACACACACATATATATATATATATATATATATATATACACACATATAATCTAATCTCATTGAATCCTCACGTCAACTCTGAGAGGTAAGTCCTATTATTATCTTCATTTTATAGATGAGAAAACTGAGGTTAAAAGTATTTAAGTGATTTGACCTGGGGTTCCAGAGCTAGTAAGTTTCTGAAAGATTGAATCTTCTTGCCTCCAATTCCAGCACTCCACCCACCATACTACTGTGAGTATTATGGACAGAGGGCCAGCCTTGGAGTTAGGTCCAAGTTCTGCCTAAGACTAACATGAGCCATGTAACTCTGGAAAAGACCTCTCACAGCCATCAGGAGATTTGCTAACACTATAAATTAGAGGTCAATTGGTAATCTTCTTCAGTGGAAGTAATTTCCACACTGGAAGTTGCCCATATTAATGAATCTCAGATATGGAGCAAAAGAAAAAAAAGAGGTGTGTAGGAGGGAAAACTAAATCAGACACTATTAAACCATAGGATCATATATTTAGAATTAGAGAAGCTCCTACCCAACTCTTCCCCTCATTTTACAGATTAGGAAATTGAGGCCCTACAATTAAGTGACCTACTCAAAATCACACAAGTGATAACAGAATTGGATTAGAAAAAAATTAATGTGACAATCTTTCAGTGGATTTAAACAGAAAAGATAATCTTTGCCAAGTGTCCAATTCACAGTATGCAGGGTCTGAAATTTTAGGGGACCCTTTGAGCTACTGGAGTTAGAGACTTAATAGCTTCCACAAGATGTTAAATTGATGTGATACCTGTATTCAATAATTTTGTGCCTAAAAGAATAATACCCTCAGCATATGGGTGTGAGTATGAGTGTGTGTGCTTAAGCAAAATCCAGAAAACATCTCTGTATTTCTTTCATGGTCCCTCTAACTGCCTCAAAATGAAAAGTCTCTGTAGACAGCTGAGAGGTCATGTACCTACAACATTAATAGTAGAACAATTAAATTCACATAGTCTCATTTTGCAAGCTTTTCTGAAAAATACAAAAAAAAATGTATTTTTATCCATCTTAAACTGATATATTGGGTTGGAAAGGTCTGAATAAATTTATACAAATAAAGAACTGTCAACCAACAACCATTCATAGGGCAGCTGAGTCAGCCTGGCTAAAGCAGAAAGGCACCCTGGGAAAGACAGCAAGCAGTAGCATGGGCCAAGTAAGTCAAGCCACCACCACCACCTTCACCACCATCTCCTCTGAGACCTTGATGGAGACAGACACCCCAGGAACCTAAAGCCAAAAGCCTTGGGAATGGTCAGGCTTCCAGCACAATGTACTCAGCCATAATCCTGGGAAGCACCGTCCCCCATTGGAGAGGAAGCCTGGACTTGCTCCTGCAGGGCTGCAGCCATAGCTACTGCAGACTCAGAAAAGAAAGATCTTGCCACCAACATCCTTGGACTTGTCCAATGGTTCAATATAAAAAACTGATATGATTTTACAAGTCAAAATAATAAAAAAAAAAGCATTGCCATCCACTGTGCTACAGCACCCCAAGGACCATGGGACATTGCAGTTGAAACCTCCCCTATGTATTGTCTCCCCGTGAGAATGGGAACTCATTGAAAAAGGGGATTGTCTGGCTTTTCTCTTTGTATTGCTAGCACATAGAACAGTGCTTTGCCTACAGTAAGCACTTAATAAATGTTTTATTCATTTATTTTTTCATTGTTAAAAATGCATATTTCTCAGGATATTTAATGAATGAAATTCATAAATTTCACCAATTCCGGAGAGTCATCAGTGTGGAAATGAAGAAAAAAAAGACCATGGAGTCCAGAACAAGACCTTTGGAGGCCTAATTGTTGTGGTTTCATAATATCAGAGCCCAAAAAGAATGCTCAGAAGACAGGCTAACTAAAAGTGGTGTGGGTAAAACTCCAATCTTGGTCCCATTGGTGTGATGATGATGGTGTTTAGGGAATGTGACCTTGACTGGATTTTGTGTACAAGCTAAATAGGTGGCTTCTGTGTGGTGTATCTCATTCTCCATTCACCTTTCACCCCTGGGGAAGGGGGAAGGTCATCCTATGGAGTCAGGGATTAGCCAAAGATGAGCAGATGTGCTTGTCAGACAAGTTGGGGTCTTCTACTGAATTACAGTACAGTGAGAGGAGCAAACCTACCATGGTCTGAACTCAAGGGCAGGAAGAGTTAAGGAGTCAACAGATTCCAATAGGAGCAGACCAAAGTGTATCTACAGTAAGATAGTAGTGATGGTAATAGTAGTGGTGGTGGCAGTAGCAGTAGTAGTAGTAGTAGTAGTAGTAGCGGTGGTGGTAGTGGTGGTAGTGGTGGTGGTGGTGGTGGTGGTGGTGGTGGTGGTGGTGGTTGTGGTAGTGGTAGTGGTGGTGGTAGCAGTAGTAGTAGTAGTAGTAGTAGTAGTAGTGGTGGTGGTGGTGGTGGTGGTAGTGGTAGTGGTGGTGGTAGCAGTAGTAGTAGTAGTAGTAGTAGTGGTGGTGGTGGTGGTGGTGGTGGTGGTAGTGGTAGCGGTGGTGGTAGCAGTAGTAGTAGTAGTAGTAGTGGTGGTGGTGGTGGTGGTGGTGGTGGTGGTAGTGGTAGTGGTGGTGGTAGCAGTAGTAGTAGTAGTAGTAGTAGTAGTAGTAGTAGCAGTAGTAGTAGTAGTAGTAGTAGTGGTGGTGGTGGTGGTGGTAGTGGTAGTGGTGGTGGTAGCAGCAGTAGAAGTAGTAGTAGTAGTAGTAGTGGTGGTGGTGGTGGTGGTAGTGGTAGTGGTGGTGGTAGCAGCAGTAGAAGTAGTAGTAGTAGTAGTAGTGGTGGTGGTGGTGGTGGTAGTGGTAGTGGTGGTGGTAGCAGCAGTAGTAGTAGTAGTAGTAGTGGTGGTGGTGGTGGTGGTAGTGGTAGTGGTGGTGGTAGCAGTAGTAGTAGTAGTAGTAGTAGTAGTAGTAGCAGTAGTAGTAGTAGTAGTAGTAGTGGTGGTGGTGGTGGTAGTGGTAGTGGTAGAAAGACAGGTACAAAAAGAAAACGTGTTATTTACCTGCGCAGCAGTCTACCAGACAGAAAACACTAAAGAAACAATACTGTCATATTGTTTCTACCTCCAAAACATCTCTTGCTTCAATCTCCTTCTCATCATTCATGGTCATTGTCTGAGTTCAAAGGCTCATCACCTCTCACTTGGACTCTTACAATGGCCTCCCCATTGATCTCCTTGGTTTCCATCTCTCCCCAATCCAGTTCATCCTTCTCACAGTTGCCAATGTTTTACCTTAAGACCAAGCAACTTTCTGGGTCAAGAATCAAATAGGAGCCTTTCCCTTTAACTTTGTAAACTCCTTCCCAAACCTGGCCCAAGAGTACCACTGTAGTCTCTTTACATATTATTTCCCCTCCCACATTTAATAAACCAACCATGGGGGCCTTTCTGCTATTCCTCATCTACCAGATCTCCTTTCCTACTTCATCGCCTTTGTCCTGGCTATCTTCCCTGCCTGGAATGCCCTTTCCTTTGCTCCACCTCATAAAATTCCTTCCTTCCTTCAAGACTTAGTTTAAGTTCCAGCTTCCATATGAAGCCCTGAACCCCCTAATTCTTAATGCGCTCCCTCTCAAAATTATCTTGGATTGATTTTGTATTTATTCTAAATAGGTCTATATATGTATATGCCGTTTCCCCTGCTAAAATGTAAGCTCTCTGTGGGCTGGAATCTTCCACTGTTGTCTATATACTGGAGCTCAGTACATGCTTAGCACAGTGATTGAGAGTAGGCTACTGATTTTTCACAAAACAATTCCCATTGGTCCTCCATTAAATATAAGATGCGAAGAGTAAAATTAATAATGGTAACTGACATTTGCATAGCACTTTAAGCTTTGCAAAGTGTTTTGTGATCATTATCTCATTTGAATTTCCCAACCACCCAGTGACCTAAGTGCTAAAGATATTATTATCCCCATTTTACAGATGAGAACGGTTGTAACTAGTCAAAAGTCATATGACTTGGAGATATCTGAAGTAACATTTGAGCCTGGGTCTCTCTGACTCCAGACTCAGAATATTCAATAGTTTGCTATGCTAAAGAAATAACACAATCAGAAAATCAGGAGTTAAAATGGGTATAGGAACAGGAAATAAGGCAGGACACAATTGGCATCTGATGCCTGTGGGATTAACAACTGTAAGGAGCTTCAGAGGGGCTCTTTTCCAATAATCTCATTTTATTAAGGAGTGAAGAAACATGTCTGTAAGAGTTAAGTGATTTGCTAAAGGTCCCATAGGCAGTAAGAAGTAGAACAGGATTTGAACTCACTACACATACTATGTTTGTTTTGCTTTACTGAAGATAGAAGCAATCTTTCTGTGCCCATTGGTGCACTGGCCACACCTCTCTCCTTCTTCTGTTCTGCTAGAGATAATGCAACAATGGACTTGGAAGCCACGATTTTAGGGGTGTTAGCAATGCTGCCTTATAAACATATCTTTCTTCCATTTGTGTCTACAATTCAGCTAGGTGGTGCAGTGGATAAAGCCCCAGTGCAGGAGTCAGGAGGATCTGAGTTCAAATCTCACCTCAGACACTTGACATTCATTAGCTGTGTGACCTTGAGCAAATCACTTAACCCCAATTGCCTCATCCTGGGTTTTCTCCAGTCATCCTGATGAATATCTGGTCACCAGATTCAGATGGCTCTGAAGGAGAAGTGAGGCTGGTGACCTGCACAGCCCTCCCTCACTCAAAACAAGGTCAAGTGCAAGTCATGTGATCATTTCTCTGATGGCATGGTCTTCTTCGGCAAGGAAGGATGAACACACACACACACACACACACACACACACACACACACACACAATTCCACCATTAGAGATTCACTTATTTTGCCTTTGTATTCCCCAGTACCTAGCTTAGTGCTTTGCATTTGCTATGCCCTTGATAAATGTTTGCTGCATAGCATTAAACTGAATTAGGTAAAAGCCTCTCCCTCCCCCCAGTAAAATATGTATACTTCTGACAATGAAGTCTATCAATCAACCCACACTTACTGGTATCTTTAATAAGAGGAGTAGGGGGAGGCCCAGTCACTACCCTCAAGAAACTTATATTATAATGGAATTGACAACTAACTAAGAACAAGATTTCTGGTTGAAATTGGGGGTGGGGAGCAGGAAGAGAAAGGAAAGGCAGAGAAGAGCATCCAGGTGGCAAAAATGACTGTTCTGAACATCTGATGGAAAGAGGGCCAGACCATGAAAGGAGGAAAGGGCTCTGAACTGTGGCTTGTGAAGTTCTCATGGACATGCTCCATTAATGGACCATCATGCAAAGCAGATGACAACTGGAATCCCATTGTCTCTTATGTGGATCAGGCCCTGAAATTTTAACAGGATTGCAGTTCATCACGGAGCATTAATAACAAGGGCAGAGACATTAACTCCCTCTGTCAAACCCTAAGTAGTGTCCTAGCACATTAAATACTTAGGAGTGACTTTGGGAACTTGAGGGATAGATATTAATAAGTCAACATTTCAGACTCAATGAAGTTACAAATTATTGCAGAATAAGAGTAATGTTGACTCCCTCCACTGAAGATATTTACCAATCAACAAAACCCTCAAATCTGGAAGGCCATGTGTCACTGGCCTTTGTTTGATCTAAGGGAATGCTGAAGATCCTTGTCCCCCATTTCAGCACACATGGGTGTGATCGGAGGAGGTTCCCAAGCATCTTGCTTAGAGATAGTCTTATGGAACGGGTAGAACACTGAACCTAGAACCCTGAAGACTTGGATTTAAATCCTACCTCTTTGGCTTTGGGTGAGCCAGTTTTCCTCTGTACTTCAGTAAGTCCTAGGATTTACCTACTGAGGCAGAAGGAAGGATTTCTCTAAATCTGTCCTACCATCGCACTTTGTCAAGTAGGTGGGAGGCAGCCACTAATTTCTTCTGATCTGGCCTTATTTTTGTCTACAAAAAAAGGTATTTTAATGTGAAGATATGGATATTAGAGGAAATGAGAACCATATAAATAATTCAGGTTGATTTTGTATTCAGTTATAAAATTCACAAGAACCTATCCACAATGTATTGAGGAATTGGTGGTGCATATGGCTTCTGATGGGAACTGGGTCTATTCAGAAGACCAAGAGTGATTGATGGATAAGTACTCTGGTTAATTGATGGATACAGCATTAAGTTCTCTAGATATTTTCAATCTTATCAGAACCCCAGATGTTGCTGGTTCTGTATTCCTTTATCTAAGGATCACCCTAATTGATTGGCCCTACTGACCAAATCACTGTCATCTAAAGGAGCATTTACATCACTGTTTACTAGAAACCCACCTTTCCTCTTCAAAATATATATGTATAAAATTGCCCAAGTCCTCTCCTAAAAAACTTGCTTAAAGGATGCTCTCACGTCTCTTTGTGGTATGTTCTGTTTTTTAACGGACTTGGATGTGGTGTCTGAGATCCTGTGAGATCAGAAGAATGGAATGGAAGTGGACACAGATGACATTGGAGCTGTTTCCACAGCTGGACCCACATCAGCCAGAGGAGGCGGTCCCTCGCAGATGAATTAGCTGGCTGAAGTACATGATGCAAAACATCTGCTACAATGGGAACAAACAAAAACAGCCAGCCTTTGAAGATTGCCTCCTTAGGGGGGCGAGGAGGGGGCAAGGGACAGTGTTCTCTGTAATGGGGCTGAACATTGCAGTTGTTGGCAGGCCAACATTTTCATGCTTGTTCTTGCATGAACTAAGGCAAAAATATATGTTGGAAACCTCAGGAGTTAGTGTTTTTGTTGAATATCTTCCCCCCTCTCGGGCCCCTCCTGCCCTGATTTCTGTTTTCAAAAACAGTCTACAAAAGAGAAGAGGGGAGGCTGGGAGAGGGAGGCATGGAAACTTCTATTCAGATTCTTTTTCCTTGTGGGCTTCTTCACACCAACAGTATAATTTCAGCAGAGTAACTATGAGAGGTCAGAAAAGGCATTTCTACAATGAGATTTGCTCTATTGGTATTTCCAACATCGCATTATTACATGCAATTTTAAATGGGTAATAGATATTTTTCACTGTCAAGGCGATGATAAAGCTTAAGGTCTTTTTTCCGGTAGATTATTAACCAATAGAACTGAAGCCACAACCAGACTCTCCTCAACCCTTTTCTCAAAGAATAATAAAAGATGATCAAAATATTTCAAATCAACAAACTGCCTGTTTGGACCTTCTTTTTTTACCTGGGTGTCCCCAAGGAACTTTAAACCCAACATGTCAAAATGGAACTCGTTATCTTTCCTGTTAAACCTGTCCTTATACATTTCTGTCAAGGTACTCTTCACCAGGTTCTCATCCTCGCAGTAAGTAGGTGACACAATGGATAGAGGTCTGTACTTGGAGGCAGGAAGACCTGAAGGCTCAAATGCAGCTTCAGGAATTTTCAATCTGTGTGACCCTGGACAAAGGTTAACTTCTGCCTGCCTCAGTTTTTTTTTTTTTTAATCTTAAAAATGGGGGATAATAACAGCACCTACTTCTCAGGGTTGTTATGGGCATCAAATGAAACCCTCCATTAAAAGCTAGCTATTATGATACGATTCTGTGAGTAGATGCAGCTGGCTGAATGCTAGCTGGGTACCTCACCTCCTCCTCTCCTGTCTGCCTCTCCCTCCCCTTCCTTCTCCTCTCCAAAAGGAAGGTCAAATTGGTTGGCCAAAAGTTGCCCAATTGACCGAGGTTTTACTGCCTCCTTTCCTTTCCTCTTTCCTTTCGTTTTCTTTCCCTTCCCTTCCCTTCCCCTGTCCCCTGTCCTCTTCCAAAACCTTAAACCTACTACACTCTGAAACTGGGACTCCAAGGGACCCCTGCCAAGGGCTCCTGGACCTCCCTAGCTTTATAGTCATTATCAATACTAACTGTTGCTGTTTCCCACCCAGTCTGATGTCTTTGTTTTTCTTGACCTCATTAAAGAGGCCATGCTCTGGCTACTTCTTAAACAGGCCTATTCAAAGAATAGGAGTTGCCTCACCCTAAGTGAGTTCCTGCAAAGACCTTGGCCTAAGGGCCCAAGGTCTCCCAGTGCATCCTGGGCCATCTCCAGTCATCCTGAGGAATGTCAGGTCCCTGGATTCAGATGGCTCTGGAGGAAAAGTGAGGCTGGCGACCTGCACGGCCCTCCCTCACTCAAAACAAAGTCAAGTGCAAGTCATGTCATTATTTCTCTGATGGCATGGTCTTCTTCAGCAACGAAGGACGAACACAAGCTATAGCGATTAACCTCAACACCATCTTCATCTTTTCACTCTCCCTAGCCCTTATATCTAGTCAATTACTAAGTCTTATTAATTCTCACTCTCAACACCTTTTACATCTGTTTTCTCATCTCATGTGACCACTTTCCTAATTCTGATGAATCAGTCAACAAGCCTTTATTGAGCAGTTACTATGAAGCAGACAATGTGCTAAGTACTGGGCATCCAAAGAAAGGCCAAAACTCTCACCTGGACTTTAATAACAGATTGCTCATTCATCTCCCTCCCTCGTCTCTTCTATCCCAAGCCTATCCTCCTCAATCTGCCAAACAGATAATTGTGAAACACAGAATCACACAACCTAGGACCTGGGTGGAGACCCCAGTATGACAGACATGCTAAGTAATAAGTTAACCTCTGATGGTCTGGCTGTGTCACTCTCCTGCTATAGAAGAGTCAATGATTCCCTATTGCCTCCAGTTTAAAACATAAACTCTGCTATTTGGCATTTAAATGCCTTCATATTCTGGGCCCCAACACATCTTGCTAGGATGATTTCACATTATTCTTTTTCATATATTCTGTGTTTCGGCTAAAAACACATACACTACACTACCTTCTATCACTTGTCTCTGTATTTATATACAATCTCGCTTCTACCTCCAAACTCCATTATGAGCATGGGCTCCCTCCTTATCCCTCCACCCTCTTGGAATGCTTAGTTTTTGTCAAGGTTCGGCTCAAGTTTTACCTTCTGTTTCTCCCCTCCTCCAAGGTAGCAAGGAGCCACCCACCTGAAAATACTTGACTTTCATATGGTCTCTAATTACTTAAACGTTTCCATGGTTTATACCACTCTCCAGTCAAACTGATGCTTTTGGAAGACTAGGGTCATCCTACTCTAATTGTGTCTCCCCAAAACTTAGGAAAGAGGCTTATTTATATGATAGGACTAGGGACTGGACCTACGATATCCCCTGGTGAGGAAATTTCCTCTACCAATATAGGTACCTTCTTTGCAACTGATCACCTCAGAGCTACCCAGAGTTACAAGATTACTAGACTTGCAGAGGGTCACAAAGTCAGTATTCATCAGTAGTGAGACTTGAACCTTTTTGGCTCTGAGACCAATCCTATCTACTATACTACACTATCTCTGGTCTTGCTCATAGTAGGTACCAAACAAATGCATGTCAAATGAATGACTATTAGTGAATTGGAGTGGGATACATTATCTTTGGGCTTGTGCTTAGAACCAATGAAGCTATGCCATGAGGTAGATTTTTAGAGCTGTCATTTGGAAAATGTACAATAGGAAGATAAGATGGGCTGCTCATGTGATGAGGATGGGGGAATAGATGGAAGGCCAGAGTCATCCATAGGCATTCCGAAGATTTCAGAAGAAAATGAGGAATATATTAGGTATGAGCCCTATGTTGAATTTAGAGAAGCATCTAGACAAGTATCTCATTGGATGGGCAGATATGGGCAGGTGTGATCTGTGCAGCTGAAGGGCACATCAAAATCTGTCAGGTCACATGTCCAGTTGATATAAGAGAATATTGGTGAAGTGCAACTGTGCTTTTTATTTTGTTTTAATTTTTTAATGAGTGAAGGAAAGGAGGTTCCAGGTCTATGATTCTTATCAGCTTATGAAACTCCTTCCACGGTAGAGATTGGTAATTGATTATCGTTATCATCATCATCACAACCAGCACTTAGAGCTTTGAGGTTTGCAAAACACTTTGCAAATATTATCTCACTTGATCTCCACAACAACCCTATGAGCTCAATGTTATTGTTATCCTTAGTTTACAAATGAGGAAACTGAGGCAGATAGAGCTTTTACACAGGGTCACAGGGCTATTGAGTGTCTGAGATCAGACATGAATTCAGATCTTCCTGACTATATTTAGAACTCTGTCCTCTGAGTCAGATAGCTACCTAGACTACATCCTTGAAGTGCTGGCACACACCTGCTCACAGGGAAGTGAAAAAATCTTCAGAAAGCCAGGAATGACTTCTGTGTAGATTCGAGACTTAGAAACTTAAAGAAGAGGAGGCATGAACTGCTTTAAAGACATTCATTTTGGCTGTGCAATAGATATCCCAGGGCCACATCTGGTACTTGGCCTAATTTCATCTATCTCCTGGGGTAATGTTGTTCTGGTCACTGTCACTTTTACCCCAGGAATAATCCCCTCCCCAACTTAATCATGGACCCCTGTGGTTTAAGGATCAAGAATAGTTGGCTTGTTATACTGGGGTTAATCAGCTAATCAACATTTCAAAGGCAGTAGTAATACTTTGAAATCCACTGCCAACTCAACAGTTGTTGTGCTGAAGCAAGTTACCTGGGAATAACCTTCACCTCAGAAAAGAAGTCACATATGTATAAACATTATTGTCACAGCTCTTTTTTTTGTAGTGGCAGAGAAGTGAACACTAAGGGAGTCCCTGTCAATTAGAAAGTGACTGAACAAATTATGGTATCTGAATGGAAAGAAGAATCATTGCTTGTAAGAAATGACGAAAGGTTTAGTTTCAGAAAAAATTGGGAAAACTTGGGTGGACTGATACAAGGTGAAGAGATCCAGGAGAAAAAATTGTGTAAGGAGAACATCACAAAAAATTGAAAGATTTAAGAACCTGGATCAAAGCAGTGATCAGTTATGATTCCAGAGGATAGATAATGAAGTGTGCTACCCAAGTTCTGAAAGAAAAGTAGTGGAGTCTAGGCAGAGAAAGAGGCATAAATTGGGACACACTCGACGTGCGCTTCTTTTGCTTGATTATGTATATTGATTATACAGATTTCGTTTTTCGTTCATTTGCAGTGATACAGAAAGGGAGGCAAGGAAGGGAGGCAGGAAAGGATGGAGGAGAGGAAGGAAGGAAAGGAGAGAAAGGAGAGAGGGAGAGAGGAAAGGAGGGAGGAAAGGAAAAGATGGAGGGAGGAAGGAAGGGATTTCTTCATTTTAAACCTTTTTTATGTACTTTGAATATTTCTGTTTTTTAAAAATTTTATTTGAAGTTTTGAGTTCCAAATTCTATCCCTCCCTCCCCTCTCCCTGTGATGGTAAGCAATCAGATATAGAATATACACATGCAATTATGTGTAGCATTTCCAAAGTACTTATTTCGTACAAAAATACTCAAAGACAAAAAGAAGGAAAGTGAAAAATAGCTTGCTTTAATCGGTATTAAAAAATATCAGTTCTTTCTCTGGAGGCAGATAGGATGCTTCATTATTAGTCCTTCGGGATTGTTTTAGATCAGTGTACTGCTGAGAATAACCAAGTCATTCACAATTCTTTATCAAACAATATTGGTGTTATTGGGTAGAACATTCTCATGGTTCTGTTCACCTTACTATGCATCAGTTCATGAAAGTGTTTCCACATTTTTCCTAAATCATCCTGCTTGTCATTTCATATAGTAAAATAATATTCCATCATAATCATATGCCACAGCTCGTTTAGCCATTCCCCAATTAATGGGCATCCCTTTGATTCCCAATTCTTAGCCACCACAAAAAGAGCTGCCATAAATTTTTTTGTGCCAATAGGTCCTTTTCCCTAGCAGTAGTACTTCTGGGTCAAAGGATAAATATAGTTTTATAGATCTTTGGTCACAGTCCTAAACTGCTCTCGGAATGGTTGGATCAGTTCACAATTCCACCAATAGTGCATTGGTGTCCCAGTTTTCCCCATCCCCTCCAACATCCAACATTTTCCTTTTTTGTCATATTAGCCAATCCAACAAGTGTGAGGTGGTTTAGCTTCATATCTACAGAAAAAATCTTATCAGCTGTCTAGACTGGTGACAGAATTAAAGCAATCAGAGCATTATGGGATAGCAGAATGAAATGCCTCAGGTGCCATAGTGGTGGTTTCATTTGGGTAGTTGACAACAGCCCATTTTAGCATATAAATTTTATTTTCAGGAAATGGATTGCATGGATCTATAAAAGCACAGAACAGAAATTTAATTCAGCTAAAGAAAAATTGTTTAAGCACATATAAGGTGCCAAGATACTGCATTAGAGGCTGAATATACAAAGATGCAATAGAGACTGTAAGTTCCTTGGGACCAGGAATTATTTCACTTAGGACTTTGTATCTCCAGCAGCTAACTCTGTGCCTCAAATCTAGTAAATGCTTCTTGAATTTAAGTAAAGTGTTGCTTTATGCTTACAGATGCTCAAGAAATATTTCTTTTGGATTTTTTAATGACATAATCCTCAACTGTTCTACTGAGGACATAGATCATGTAAATGGATAAATATAATACAAAAATATAATAGGAACAAAAAATAGAATTCAAGACTGTTCTAGGAAAATGGAAGGCATAAGAGAATACTGGAGGGACAATCAGGAAGATTTAATTGAGGAGCTGGCACTGCAGCTGAGCTTTAAAGGCAGAAAAGAATTCTAAATAGTGGAGAGAGAAAGAGGCAGGAGTGGGTGAGAGGACATTCTAGGCATGAAGGGCTGGTTTCACAAATCCCCAGAACTTATACACAGAATGATGACTTTAAGGCAGAGAGAGCAGTTTCATTTGGTGGAAAAGTAGAGTGGGTAGAAAACAGTACGGTGGATTAAACCAAGAAAGGTGAGTTGGAAACAGATTGTGGAGGCCCTTAAATTTCAAGGTAAATATTTGCATTTTAATCTCTAAGCAATAGAGATTCACTGAGGGAGGAATCATTGTGGGCTTGGAGGAGACCAAGAAAAAAGTAGGGCTTAACTTGGCCTTGAAATGTTTCAAGTACCTAAATAGAATTTAAGTAGACAGAAGGAATAGCTTGCTTGTCAGGGGGAATTGCCAGAGGAAAAACAGAAGGAAGAAAGCATTCAATGCAGTTCAGCAAGCATTTATTAAGTGCTTACTATATGTTAGGCATTGTTGATTTTAAAAAAAGGCAACAACCCCTCTCCACAAGGACCTTAAATTATACTAAGAACACACAGCATATATACAAATTTATAAACACATGGCATATACAAAGTAGTTTCAGAAGTGGTATATCACCAGAAACTAGGAGTGGAGAAGAGGGAGCACAAAAGACTTGTAGGAGGTCAAGCCTGAGTTGACCCTTAAAAAGAAAATCATCCAATGCATCTTTATTATTAAAATATTTCTTACATACTTAAACTGATTAGTTTATATAGGCTGATATACTACCCATTTTGCAATCTAAAAGTTATGTTTTCTTTTGTAGTCAAGGAATCCCTAGTATCGTATTAATTTCTCTTCATCTATTATGCCATTTCTCTTTCATTTTATTGGAGAGCTTAATCCATTCACAGTTAAGGTTATACTTGTTAGGTGTATGTTTTTATTTACACACCCCCTTTAAATCAGTAGTTCCCCCTCATTTATATACAATAACTTGAATTTAGTTTCCTCCATCCAATGTCAACCTCCATCCCTACCTCAGTTATTACCCTCCCTCCCTACTCCCCACCAAGCTGTGTATATAATTTAAGAAAAAGAAGTGAAGAGGGAGTACATTCCAGGAATGGATGATAGTGTCTGTGAAAGCATAGACACAGAAGGTGTGATGTGGAGCATAGGGAACAGCATGAAGAAAAGTTTGGCCAGAAGGTAGGGTACATCAGAATGAGTCTGGAAAGATTCCTCTGGAGGCAGATTGTGAAGGGCAGTAAATACCAACGGGACAAATTTGTACTTTATCCTAGAGATAGTGAGCAGGTTGTTCTGTCTGGAGTGGGGGGAGACTTAGTTTGGGAAGATGCTGGAAGATTATTTTGACCAGACAGTAGAAGTCCTTAAAAGTCTATCTGTCCATGTACACTTCATTCCCTTGGCAATGGGAAACCACTGAAGGTGATTTGCAGGAGGTGGACTTTTGAAGAAATAAGTCTGGTGGTGACAGCTCATCAAAGCTGGTGCATTTATCAGCTGCAGTAACTCACAAAGGTCATCTGTAACAGTGTAGAGAGTTTGTGATTCATGCCCATGGATGAAATGCCCACACAGGTCCTCAAATTCTGAATCTGATGGTGATGGGGAAGATGAATTCATAGCAGAAGCTCCCTGAGAGAGAAAGATGAGCTAGAGATAGGAAAGAAATTAGCATAATTCAGAATCTTTTGAATTTAAAAAGCAAACATGAAATATAACATCTGGATTGGAAAATTTGTGGACTATTAATCTGTACAAATGATTTGGTATAAATAAGTGTAGCTTTAGACCATTAAGTGTGGGCAAAAGGTAAAATCAATCAAAAGAATGGTGTAGGAAAAATTCTGTACTAAAATAAAAGAAAAACTTTAACATCCAGTTATACAATTGACAGAATATTGGATTTGGGATGGAAGGCCTTGGGCTATTATTTAAAAACAAAACAAACAAAAAAAACCCTTCCTTACAACCTTTATCATTTGGCCAAATCACCCTTCACAGTGCCTGGCACATAGTAGGTCTTTAATAAATGCTTATTGCCAGACAATTTTCTCAGCCTCAGCCTCATTATTTGTAAAATGAGAAGGCTATTTGAGGTGCCTTCTATGGTACCTTATGGGGTCCTCAAAAAAAAAAGTTTTTTGATCATGTATAACAACTTAGCAAAGAACATGGTTATGGCTAGAATTGAGAAAAGGGCTAAAAGAGGAGAAAACCTTTCTTAAGACTGTCCATCCATTAGGGTCCAAGGCACTTAGATTTTGTTGTAACAACTTCTACTGCCTTCAATTTTGCTATGAGGGCCTTTGAAACAACACTCTCTTTGGATTTGATAAACATATTTGATTTTCACTCATTTTGAATTTTATGGTAGGGAACCAGGCTCTAGTATATTCTGATTATGGCCTTTGTGATCAAGAAATTTACATCTCATCACTGAAGTTCACAAACAGTTAACTTTCATAATTTAGAGATCGGCTACTGTCCTTTCTATAAACAATATCCTCCATCCTTCCTTTCTTTCTTTCTCTCTTTCTTTTCTCCTCTCCCTTTCCTTCCCTTCCCTTCCCTTCCCTTCCCTTCCCTTCCCTTCCCTTCCCTTCCCTTCCCTTCCCTTCCCTTTCCTTTCTTTTTTTTGTATCCAGAATATCTTTGAGCTTGAAGCAAAGCATGCTGTTTGGAGAGAGAGGTGGAGAGTTTTGCTTAGATGATTGATAACAAGGTGATAATATTTAATGATAAGCCATGGTAGACATAAAGTAGAAAAATGAGGTTTGTTTCATATGCAGAAGATGCAGCAACCAAAGGAAGCATTTCAATAAGAAAAAAGCACCAGGGAGAGGTTGGTTGAACTAATGAGCAAGTGAACGTGTACTTAGAGGATACATTACCTTGGCTTTCATGGAGCAGACAAAAACTTAATCATGTTGCTATGTCTAGAAGCCAATAATTAGCTGGGGGTATAGGGGTGAGAGCCAGGAGGGAAAGTGATACTCATAACCATAAAGGAAAAACTGAAGATGTTTTTAGAGATTAACTAATACAAGGTACAGTCAGATGGACACAATGATGGACCAACAGACTCAACATTGACTGTTTGACAAAATTGATGAAGCCATGATACATTTTGACACATGTACCACTTAGGAGAATCATCATAGAAATCAATGTGAGGAGAAAAAGGGAATGGCAAATATGTCTCTAACAATATCATCTAACAAGCATTTATTAAGTTACTACTGTGTATATGGCATGGTATGAGGTGCTTCAATGTTGTTGTGTTCGTCCTTCGTTGCTGAAGAAGACCATGCCATCAGAGAAATGATGACATGACTTGCACTTGACTTTGTTTTGAGTGAGGGAGGGCTGTGCAGGTCACCAGTCTCACTTCTCCTCCAGAGCCATCTGAATCCAGTGACCAGATATTCATCAGGATGACTGGAGATGACCCAGGATGCACTGGGAGACCTTGACCCCTTTAGGGCAAGGTCTATGCAGGTACTCACTTAGGGTAAGATAATGCCCATTCATTGAATAGGCCCATTTAGGAAGTAGCAAGCTTTAATGATGCAAAGAAAAGAATCAAGCTTGGAGGGAAACAGCCACAGTTACTATTGATAATCACTATTAAGCCAGGAGGGTCCAGAAGAGAGCCCTTAGGCAGGGGCCCAGTGCTGTCCAATGTATGAGCTTCAGAGTGTAGTAGGTTTGCGGGGAAAGGAAAAGGAAAAGGAAAAGGAAAAGGAATCTAGCCAGTAAAACCCAAGTCAGCTAGGCATATTCTGGCCATCCAAATTGACCTTCCTTTGGAGAGGAGAAGGAAGGGAAAGAGGAGACAGGCAGGAGAGGAGGAGCTGAGTTACCCAGCTAGCTAGGTCCCCATTCAGACAGCTGCATCTGTTCACAGGTCTTATGTTTGTCCTTCATTGTCGAAGTCAATGTAAAGACAAAGCAAAAATCAAACAACAAAACGATAATAATTCCTGGCCACAAAGAGTTTATAATCTACTAGAGTGACTCAGTATGTAAGGATTTAAGTAATGACTGAGAATTGGAAAATGGAAAGGACATTAACCTCTAGGGAAATCAGGCAAGGCTTCCTGTAACAGGAGGCATGATCTGAGCCCAGAAGACAATTTTAAGGATGCCAGGAGGCACAGATGAGAAGACAGGCAATCCCAGGTGTGGAATAAGGTAGAACTTTTGCGAAAGAATGGACAC
Source organism: Notamacropus eugenii (assembly GCF_028372415.1). NCBI lineage: Eukaryota > Metazoa > Chordata > Mammalia > Diprotodontia > Macropodidae > Notamacropus > Notamacropus eugenii. The sequence goes on along the minus strand of NC_092874.1, from coordinate 24,971,296 downwards.
AAGAGAAGAAATACTGAGTACAGGGAAAAGCAAAGATGTGGAGACTAAGGACCATCCAAGTCAATCCAGTTATCATCTCAGCAAGTGGAGAGGCTGCACATGTGCCAATTAGTCATCTTATTTCTCTGTGGAGCTGTTATTTTTTGGCAACAATGCACAAGGGAGTTTTTCAAGGTGCTTTTCATAACCACCAGATTTCTAGCCTAAAGAAAAATAACTATAAAATACATATCCATTGGGTATATCATGCAAATGAAATCATTGTAATACTAGTAATGAGGGTAATGATTAAAATGAGGTAATTTCTTCCAGAAGCAATAATAATTCAATTTCTACCTTCCTCTCCTCCTGAATTACATTGAATTGAATGAAGGAGAAAAGCAAGCATCTATTAAGTGCCTACTATGTGCCTGGCACCATAGGAAACACTTTTCAAATATTATCTCATTTGAGCCAAACAATAAACCTTGGAGGTGGGGGCTATTATTAGCCCTATTTTATAGTTAAGGAAACTGAGGTAGACAGAAATTAAGTGACTTAAGGATCACACATGGTGTGGGAGCCTAGATTTGAACTCAGGCCTTTCCTACTCCAAACCCAGTGCTTTATTTACTACACTACCTAGCTGCTATGAAAAAATGAACGAATGAATGAAATAAAAAGCACATTTAAGTGTTTACAATATGTCAAGTATTTTGCAAAGCTCTAGGAATACAAATTCAAAAATAAACAAGTTAGCAGCATAGAGCCAGAGATTGTGGGAGACTGGGAACTAGATTTGGAGTAGTCGTGGGTTCTGTGTTCTAATCGATCCGTCTTTTAGGAACTAACTCTGTTACCTCGGTTACTTTTTTCAATATTCTGATCCTTGGTTTCCTCACCTGTAAAATGAGGAGGAAGTTTGTTCTCTAGGTGAGCTCTTATCTCCAAATCCCAAAATTCCAGAAAAGAAGGGAGCCTTAAAGATCACCTATTAAAAGTTGCTCCCTATCACCTCCAGGATCAAATACAAAATCCTGTCTGGTATTCAGAGCCCTTCTTAATCTGCTTCCCCACCTTTCTGGTCTGTTCCACCATATTCCTCCTCACATATTCTTTCATCCAGAAAGAATTGATCTCCTAGCTGTTCCATAAACAAAACACCTAGTCCTCTGATTCAAGGCATTTACATAAGCTATCTACCATGCTTGGAATTCTCTCTCTTATCTCCATCCTTCAAGTGCCCTGGCTTCTGTTAAGTTCCAGCTAAGATCCTCCCTTCTCCAGGAAGCCTTTCCCAGCCCCTGTTACTGCTAGGGCCATCCCTCTGAGATTGACTCCAATTTGGCATGAATTTATCTTATGTGTCCATGGTTGTCAGCATAGGTGTTATCTCCTCCGTTAACCTGGGAACTCCCAGAAAGCAAGATTTTTGCCTTTCTTTGTATCATCAGAACTTAGCGCAATCCCTGGTATAATAAGCACTGAACAAATGATTGTTGGTTTGTTACTTGACTACCAACTCACACTTGAAAAAGCAATTCTCTGAAATCATAAGTTGCCGATGAGTTGGCCATTTTCAGTACTAGAGGGACGTCATGCAGAAATCACATTTAGTAAATGCCATGCCTCTTCTGTGTGGACATAATAAAAGGTGTTCCACAAGTCCTCGGGCCATTTTAAGCTATTAATGCTCAAGCTATTGAAGCTTAAAATGGCACTAAGACTTTTGGGATACACTTTGTATGTTTGTTTACTTATCTGTCTATATGAACCCACACATATGTATGTGCACAGGTACACACATACACACAACTACACACATATACATGTGCATGCATGCAGGCATACACATAACTACACAGACACACACATACATAGTGCTTTCCTTACAATCACCCTTTGAGATAGGAACTATTCCTATTATACAGATGAAAAAAACATTTGACTTGTAAAAGTAAAATCTCTTATGAGAGTCAGGACTTGAAGCCAGGTCTTTTGACTCAAAGTCTAGTATTCTTTTTCATCTTTTTTTTTTATCAAGAACTTAATCCCCAACAACAACATAAACATTTCAGTGTACAAAAAAGAATACAAAAGAGAATTGTGTGAGAAACTTGGATTTTTTAAAATATGCAGTTTATTTTTTAAAAAAAGCACATATGTATATATAGAGAGAGATGTGTACATACACATATATACATACCCCTGCATGAAATATTAACATGTGTGTATGCATGTTTATATGCACACACATATGTATATACATGCATATATCTATAAATTAACAAAGTAGTGACACAATTGTTCCATTTGTATTCCTTCCTTCCATAAGGCAGTTTCTACTTTTCCTCTCAGAGTCTGAAAAATTACTTTCTGAACCTGCAGGTTCCTGGGTCTTTAAAAGAAACTCAAAAAGGTTACCTTGAGAAGGAATTGCAGTAGAGTTGGGGGGACCTTTGAAGGTAAAGTCATTACAGAGTTGCTGCACACTCTCTATATGTTCTTCCATGCCAGTGAAAAGCAGACGAACATTTCCACAGACCAAACCCGGCACCCATAAATATTCAGATGTCTGCTGGGAAATCTGCCTGCCTTCTCATTCAGAAGAAGACTGGCCTGAAATATTGCTTCTGACATGCATTTTTGAATTCCTTTAAATCAAATATCTATTTAGAAGTACACAAAGTGATTGCTGTAGATGAGGATGAAGTATGCCTTCCTTCATCCATGAACTAGCAGTGACAGAGATTTGAAAAGGATATGTAGATGGCTGTCCGGACAGTGTTTAGCACCTACCAAAGCTAATAATGAAAGGGCAAGTTTGGGATTTGTGGCAGTGGGCACCAGTTCTGAGGTATGAGAGAAATTTGCAGCCCTTAATCTAGCACACCAGGTCATTGCACAGGGTGAACCAATAGACTTGACTCAAATGTGGGAACTTCCCATAATACTATGAGGTTCACAATAGCCAGAGAAAGGTTAGGTGTCAAGAAAATAGAACTGCTAATGAACAGACCATGGGAGCTTCAAAGAAAATCAGATAAATAAACATACATGGCAGACATATTGTCCTTTATCCATTCACCAAGTAAAGGTGCTCTTTCCCAACTTATCCACACTGAGCCTGTATCTCTATGGGAACTTGGGTGCTTTCTCATCAATTCTTTTTCCAGGAAGGTGACTCAAGGCCTGACACCCACTTGGTACAGGCAGAAGGTCTAGAGCTGTCCAAGTGAGAGAATATCCATTAGTAAGGCAGGTAAACTTCCAAGCTGGACAAGAGGGCACTGCCACTCATGAAGTCAGTCCACCGATTATGACCTCTGAACCACTGCCAGCTAGTGAAGGCTTTTCTTCATGGCTAGACCTGTCCTCAATGAAAGCAGTGACCTATAGTTAAAGGTCACTAAACCCATTACTGATCCTCTGTTTAATCCTGGATCCCTGATTTACTTCCAATGCAGTTAACCTATAACAGCTGTTTTCCTCAGCTATATAATAGTTCTAGGACTGCCAGCATTTCTACTCTGAAGTCATATTTTTCAAGCTAATAACTCTGCTGTAAAAATGTCCTCTGAACTGAAACTTGGTAGAGAAGGCAATTTCCCAGTGCCCTTTTGGAATGCCTCTGGATGTTTAAAATAAGAAAATCAGCTCTTGTCCATTTTTTTCTACAAATGTCACATGTACTTTTAAGAAATGTCATGAGTGACATGATTTGTCCAGTTTATTGGAGTATTTCTTCTCTCTTCTTCCTAACTTTCCATAAGATTGACGATTTGGTGGGCAGATGCTTAGGTTTTCCTGAGTCTCTTTAAAAGTTTGAAAAGCAGTGAAATGTTATAGTGTAATTAGTCTGGTCATATGGTAAACATCATTTCAACCTTCCTTTCCATTGCAATCTCTTCCAATCTGATTTTGGAACTGTGCAATACAGCTGTGTCAAAAAGCCATATGTCATTAGGTCATGACATGAGGGAGTTGTCCTTAGGCTGGAGCAGGACTTTTCTCACATGCAGATGGCCAGAGTCCTTCACCCTGCACCACATCAACTTTTATGGAGCACATGGTTGTGGGTGGCAGACACCCGAGCTGAGAACTGCTCAATGGTTAAGTAGTTACAAGAGAAGACTGATGAATATAAGTTCCCCAGACATCCCTGACTCTCCCCATAAAAATTTGTTTCTTTCAGTGAAGAGGTAGCATTTCCAGTAGCTCATTATGGGTGAGTTCCTTTAGGGAAGGAGATTCAAGGGAAAAGTTATATCATAAACCAATATATTCAATGAAAATTTCTTTAATAATTTTGATATCAGTAGTCCTCCCCTCCAAAAAACAAATAAGCAATTCATTAATACATAAAAAAGCATTTGACTAAACTTTAGATATAAACCAGATCTACACATTCCAAATTACTCCCCAAAGCTAGACATAATAGATTCTGAAGTAGCTTGTTTTTAACACCAAAAGTCTCAACTCTATATGCATTTCTGTGGTCATGTGTCTCATAATATCTGCTTCTCTCTGTCTCTGTCTATATCTGTCTCTTCATCTCTGTCTCTCTCCCTGTGTCTCTGTATCTTTCTGCCTCTCTCTCCTTCCCTCCCTTCTTTTGTCACTCCCTCTCCCTCCCTGGAATTCCACAGTTCATCTGTCCTCTTGTCAAATAGGCCAAATTGAGCCCAGGATGCCATCATTCTTTCCCCAAAACAAGTGTAATATGTCAAAAATGTGTACCAGCATTTTTACCTAACCTGGGGAAAGAGCTTCAATGTAGCACACACGCATTAAAGTTGAGGCTCTCTGCACTATAATGTAACCAGATCCTTGACTAGTACCTGAAGCCCATATTCACAGCTGGATTAACAGCCTGTAACTCGAAATCTTTTTAAAGTTCAACAATGTCTTTTCACAACTTATTTTAGTTTCCATTTCTTTTTCTAAAATCCCCTTAGTTAATGGTAACCAAATTAAAAAAAAAAACAGCCTACAACTAAGGATGCATTGAATTTTAGATGCTGAAGGAAAGGATTAGTATGATCTGAACTTTTACTGTAGTTAGAATATGTATATATGTGTGTGTGTGTGTGTGTATGTGAAATTATTTCTGGAGATAAAACATTTGCTACAGCTTCCAAATTCAGCCCAAGGCTATGCAGACACTTTCATTACACAGTCTGCACAACAACACTGAAATTCCATCCCCCAATGGTCACTGACCATACCAACTCAGATACTTAAAAGTAACTTATCCACTGTCTCAGTTCTACCTAAATTCATTCATCCCCAAAAAGTACAAGGGAGAAAACCCAAGAGAATGGGCAATATTTCTACTAACAAGGTCCATATTTATTTTCAAAAGTTAAGACAAAAATTAGAACTTCTGAGGTCTTTTCATACACTTGGAGACTTGGGATAAATCTACCTCATTTACCAGCTTTGGACAATGACTTTGACTGCTAAGTTTTAAGCTATTTAGCTTAGATTATTGCAGCAGAGAAGGTAAGACAGCTGGCTTTCATTCTACAAAGGGAGCATAAGATGGTCCTCTACTTTGTGGAGTTTTTTTTCTTTCTATTGATTTGATTTCTAGTTTTGTATAAGTGTATGTTATATGTATCCATTGACCTAGTGATAATACTCAGAATTTCTCTACTAATGTTTTTAGAGTATATTTGATGCCAAATGAATTCCCCCAGCTTTTGGTAAAGAATTTCTATGTTTGGGTTTTTATTTGGAGTTTATCAGAGCCAACAGAGCATCTGTGGTTTTCAAATTGAACTGGAACCCAGGAGATTAGACATTCCCCAAAACTGTATATGATATGATTTCAATTTTGGTTCCAAATATCAAAATAACTTTCTTTAGGGTACTATACTTTCATTTGGGATCCAAAGAAAGTCCAAGGAGGTCAGGATCGTGGAAAAATGTTAACTGTGTAAGGAGGAGGGACACCAAAACTTTTTTTCAACATATAACATATTTATGTGTACCTCTCTTCACTTAACCCCTTCTTTCAATGATATGCACACTGAGGACAGGAACTGTCTTTTATTTAAATTACTGTGTCTCCTCTTCAGTAATCTGGGTTCTCTGCACAGTAGACTGCCTTCATTTCTATGTGAATGTAACATTCTTTGGAAGGTACAAATAATAAGAGTTAGGTCCATTTTCTGTTTCATTTGTTGTTGTTTATTTGTGTGGTGTTTTGTTGTTTTGTTTTGTTTTTTGAGGGGTGGGAATTGAGCAAGTCACTTTATGGAAGGCAACTCATCTTATTGAAGGTGTTCCCCAACCTAATCCAATCATAGCCCCGGGAAAGAAGGGTGAAATTGGAATAGTCCTTACCCTCTAATGGGGGGGAGGAGAGAATAAAATGAGTACGCAGTAAAGAAATACAATAAAAAAATACAGTAAAAAAAGATGGAGAAAAGAGAAAGCCCTGAATACTGTGGGAAACCAGGAAAGATTCCCCTTCAGGCAAGGTAATTGAGTTGAACTTTGAAGAAAAGGAGGGATTGCAGGAGGCAGAAATCAGGGGAAAATTGTGTAGCAAGTATGAAAGACAGTCTCTGCAAAAGGTGTGGAGAGTGGAAATGGTTTGGGGATCAGCTAATTGGCTTAGAAAATCAGACAATTCACCAAGTTAATGATGGCTGGCAGTTGCCATTCAGAATTTTTGTGGCATACCAATTGCTATTGAAATGTTTTCAGCATTGCCTGGTTTGCCCTGTTCTTGGTCAATGGAGGGCCATCATCAGAGCATTCACAGTTCTGTTGAATGCCCAAGTGGAAAAAGCTTGGGAGTTGCTTTCAGAAAGACAAGATCATACTTACGGAAAGGCCCCACTGCTAGATTCAGAGCATATACAGACATTCTGAGGACTAAGCTGTACTAACCAATTGGGGATGAAACCAATTTTTGATTGGCTGCTGAGCCAGAACCGAGGTACATTTGAAATTCACGAATCAGCCAAACTAAATCTCTTTTTCTCTTTCCTCGGTTCTCCTTTGAGTCCCTCCCAGTCTCAAACTATATGATCTTTCTTGGTCCCTGAAGATGATGAAGAAGAAAAAATCAAAACAGAACCTCCAAATCTCAGAAGTCTGTGCAGGTCCAGGCCATTCTTACTCTCTCTGGGGAAGGTAGATTTGGATTTAAACTTCATTCTGAAAGTGCTAAAAATTTATGAGTATCTGTCCTCTCACAATGGAAAGTATTGATATTCTCTGGCAATGTGGGAACTGGTGGAGGGGGCAGACGTCTTCTTGTTGGCACTAGTACCAAAAAATCTCAAAGTTCCTCTTTTTTGGTCAAGTTGAAATTTTGCTCATCAGAGTTCTGGCAGCTTGGTAAAAAGATGTTCCAGTTAATTATCTAGAAAATTTAAACTACTAAATATTTGGATCTGAGATATCCAAATGGAGTAAAAGTTTGCTGTGTATTTCCTCTTTAATTATATAACTTATTGCCTAACTCCTGTCTTTTGGGTACAGCTGAAACCACAATCTCAGATTCAAATTTCACCAGACTGATACTAACAGGGGAATTACAAATATAAAGGCCTGTGATTGATTACAGATCTATGCTCCATGGATGCTAGCCCCATCCCACTTTGAGATAGGCTCACATCCATGTTAGCAAGTACTGAAAATGATTTTTTTTGCCTTTGCACCTCTCAAAGACTATATACCATGATGTAGTTCCAAGGTGTAGTACCACACTAAGGAAATTGTGATGATTAAAAAATTCCAATGTTCGTGGTTTCTAGGTAAGTTGATCATTTTATTAGTAAGACCAGCATATTTATTAATGAAAGGATGGTCATTTGACCATCTCTCTTACACGAAAGACCATTCATGGCAGTGGATTCATGGAGTTTATGTGTACTTCTAAGAGTAGGTGTTCCTGAGGGCTACCAATCAATTTTGATTGGTTAACACAAAGGGTGTGGTATATTAAAATGAAGATCTTGTGTTATGTTATTCAGGTCACCCAAATCTTATCAAGGAGACATCAATTTCCATATTGCCTGTGTGACAAAAGGCAGAATCAACACTTCCCAGACATCGCTGAGCAAACAGAGTGAGCAGGAACACACCCATTAGTCCAAAGATAGGATTTCTTTTATTGTGTTATTAGATCTTGGCCTTGGGCAGCTAGGTGGTACAGTGAATGAGTGCCAGTGCAGGAGTCAGGAGAACCTGAGTTCAAATCTCACCTCAGACACTTGACATTCCCTAGCTGTGTGACTTTGGGCAAGTCACTTAACCCCAATCGCCTCATCCTGGGGCATCTCCAGTCATCCTGATGAATATCTGGTCTTCAGATGGCTCTGGAAGAGAAGTGAGGCTGGTGACCTGTATAGCCCTCTCTCACTCAAAAACAAACTCGAGTGCAAGTCATGTCATTATTTCTCTGATGGCATGGTCTTCTTCATCAATGAAGGATGAACACACATGCATAGATCTTGGCCTAAATAAATCTATAAGAGAGTTTTCCCACACTGGTCCCAATACAATAATTAGTTATTAAATACAAGAAAAAAAGAATCATTTCTCACAAAATCTTAGATCTTTAGAGATGCTAACATACAGATCCATTATGGAGGGCAGAGTTTTCTTTATCAGGGTTAGACAAGTATGAACTTTCACTTATTTCTATTAACAAAAAAAACCAGGATCTCTCAACAATAATTTTAAAAAAATAGATTCTTTTTCAAAAGCCATTGTCTGTCCAAGAGATTATGGTCCAGTGAGCACAAATTAAGACCAAGAGAAGACATTAGTCATAATTTAGTCAGTCTTTTCCCCCCACCATTTTATTGATGAGGAAATAAAGGCTCTTGAGTGTTTGAATGGTTTGACCAGCGTCATTGTCACCTCGTGATAAGCAGGAAAGCAGGATTTTGAGCCCAGATCTCTTTCTACTACACCACTTACTTCTCTCTAATATTTCTTACATGGATAGGTACAATTAAACTCTTCCACAATAAAAATAATTCAATCAATAAGTATTTTTTTTGAGTCTAGGTTAGCTATTAAGAATATCAAGACACAAGTTACAACTGAATTGCTCTCAAAAAGCTTACACTCCAAAATAGTATATTAATGAAAGAAATCTATTTTTATTGTAATCTGAGTTCTGGAACTAACATTGTACTTTATTAGGCTAGGATACAGTCCCAGTAAGAAAGGAGCCATGATCGTATGGCCAGGATATCACTGACTTTGCTTTTTAATCCTAGTTTCAGTTGAGAAAAAAAACACAGATCAACTTTCTGAATTGAAAATGTGTTCCAAGTATTGGCAGAAACCTAATAATTCTAGGGTCTTCTGGCCAGGAATCAAAGAAATCTGATCTTTGCAGAGTTTGCCCAAAGTGGGTTAATATTGTTTTCATCAAAAGTGGGGCAGTCCTCTCTGCAGTCCATCTTTGGGGCTCCCCTAATTCAGTTTTACAGACATGGTGGTGACCAGTCTCCCCTGACTCTTTGATAGGTCCCCAGGCTCTATTGCAGAGTTACAGCACGTTAGACTGTGAGTCTTTGCAGTTTCAAAACTAAGCAAACCCAGACATCTAGAGATGCTAAAATTAAAAATCTGTTTCCTTTTGACTTGCCATTTACCAAGTGAGCCCCATCAGGGATCACATTCTATATTTTTCAAATAAACCCAATCACCCTTAATGTGATGGCAACATCTGAAACTAAACGTCCTGTTTTCGGCAACTTCAACTCATTGGGCAGGAATGACTTTGACAGCATGCCTTTAGAAATATAATTATGGTTGGGGGACCTGGTATTGCCCTAACCACCAGATGGCATTTCCTTAATTAAGTTTATTTTTCTCCCTTTGAGATTTCCCCAAAGATTGTGTAAACTTTGGTAAATTAAAGGATAGGCAAATACTAGGAAGATTTTCTCTAGTTATTAGCATTTTTTCCTCCTCAAATTATGTTGTATTTTTAAATCCATTTAAATTTTGTAGATGCACATGCCTTCACAGTAGAACAGATACTCTTTTGGGCAAGGATTTCCTGGTTTGCTTTCACTTTTATCTTTTTTGCCCCCAATACCTGGCACCTAGTAGGTGCTTAATAAATGTTTGCTGAACTGAGATAAATTGAATCATTTATGTCCTATGTGATTATACTCTTCAGTCCTTCTGGGGTGGGAAGAGGGTCTTCTCTAACAGATTATGGCCAAGAAGGTTCATTTGCTTCCCCAGGTTTTCATTTCCAAAACATTTAAGATTCTACAAATCCCCTATTCCTTGAGACTGTTGAGGGAATTTACATTCTCACTAATCTATGGGCACTCCCTAACTTCATTCCCTGAATCAGTCTATGAAATGTGAGTAACTGAATATGTTTTCCCCCAAGATCCCTTATTTTATTATTCATTATTTGTGATAAATGGTTCTGCTGGCAGAGGGAGTGCTTTTTCCAAATTGTTTCCACTCTGTGCCTGGTGTTGTTATTTACAATACCAAATTATGACAAATCCCTTCCCACTCTTCTCCTTTGATTGTCAGGTTTCTGGTATATGCACAGAAGCAGCCATCAGCCTGTCGCATCTGTAATCAAACCAAGTCCCCAACTGTCACTTTTGCAATAGAATCTCTGAGAGACAAGTCAACTCATCCTATTCTTGGGAGCCTCCCAAATTAATTTTGATTTCAGGCAGTTGGTCCTTTCTTTTTAGCCCACTGAGCTTTGATTGATTAGCCCCATAGACATACTGGGTGACACTGACATACATGTGTGGTTTATGTGTATGGTATCTCACAAGCAACCACTAAACTCATCTATCAGTGACCTCAGTATGGAATGAGGTGATCTCTGAAGCAAAGGAGGAAATAGGGATGTCTCTGATGAAAACAAAAGACAGAGTAAGAGGGAAGGAGGGAAGGAGGAGGGAGGAGGAAAGAGAGTGGGATAAAGGGGTGGGGAGTAGTGCTCTTACCCAATACAGCTTTTGGCTTTCTCTCTGAATAGAGTCCTTCTCTGCTGCCAGATCAGGCTGATTAGATTTGTGTATCTTCATGACTTTTCGAAACTGAAATGTATTTTGAAGTCTCCAGGGACATGTATTCCAAGAATAACGCCCAAGTCCCAGGTTCAAGAACAAGACTGAAATCTCAGGCCAATTGTTGTTTTAGAATGTTGCAAAAATGCCTTCTTTGATGGGGGGAGGAGAAGGGAGAGTAGGGGTGTAAGAGGAGGACTGGTGACCGGCAGGTTTTCTAACATGAAGTTATATTGCACCTGGTGCCCAATCAAGATGATGCTGGATTCTTCCCATAACAGTCACTTTGCAAAATGTTTACTTCTAGCTTAAGGAGGACAGAGACTTGAGAGGAAAACCTGTGGCTCCATGCATTTTGAGCAGTACTTTGTAGAAGGATGGGAACTGATTAAGAAATGGATCCCACTAGAATGGAAACCAAAATTGTGCCTCAAGACTGTGATGTCTTAGTTGTCTTAGTCCCCAAATCAGCATGGAAAAGTAATTGAATGCTTAGAGAAGAACTTCTCTCTTCAGCCTGTTCTTCATCATGACACTTGAGGCTGGAGATACATTATAGTCCAGTATAAATCAGACCAGATGACCTGGGTTCAAAATCCTGGCTCTGCCATCTCTTTGATCACTCCCTCTGCAACCCCCTCAATTTCCTTAGCTATAAAATGCAGTGTTAGCCCAGATGGTCCCAGAGCTTCTTTCCAGCCCTATGTCTACAGACCTGTTTGAGCTCTTATTTCTAATTCAAGGTATGAATAAATGTCTATCATCCTTGAAACAGGAAATCTGACTTCTTTTTCTCATATTCTTCAAATCAAGACCTAGACAATATTTTCTTTTTCTCTCATAACTACCCTTCTCTTTACAAAGATGAAAGAGTGGTAGGCATGGTATACTGAATATACCATCAAAAACAATAGGTTGATTTTGAAAAACTATTTTTCTCTTTCTTTTTCATGTTCCAAGGGATGGCTGACTGAGTAAGGGAAGGGAGAAGTTTGCATTAGACAATGAAGGTGATGTCTCTGCAAAAGATATCAATAAAATTCACACCTTTTTAAAAAATTCTATGTTTTCTAAATATCTGCCTCAGAATATCACCCTCTTCAATCTATCATAGGGCCATAAAGCTGGAAAGGACCTCAGAGGCATTCTAATACAACCCCATCCATCCTTTTGCAGGTAGGATACTGAGACCTGCAAAAGTAAAGGTTCTTGTGCAAGGCCACAAAGCTATTAAATGTTAGAGACAAGATATGAATCCAGATTTTTAATAACTCTACGTCCAAGATTCTATACATTCAGTCATACTACTTGTATCAAAGGGTTACTTATTAGTGTCTACTACATGCTAAACACTGTTTTAGGAAGTGGGATTATGAAGATAACAGTAGAGTAAGTCCTACTTATTGTGTGTAGAAGGTGTTAAAGAAAAGGGAGAAGAGGAAACGATAACTTTTTTAAAAAGTTAATTCAACATAAATGAATTTAACATGGAGGTGTAACCCAAGTCGGCAAAAATTGTCCATATAAATAACAAGCTATTAAAGATGAAGGATATATTCCTTCTCTCCATGAGCTCTCTTTTGACTGTCTTCTGGCAATTTACTTTATAGAGAACTTAGTTTCCATGCTTTGCCTGCTCCCCCCTGCCCTGTCTGACCACACCTTCTCAGTCTTCTTTACTGCATCTTCATCCAGGTCAAAACTATCCTCCAGAACTCTGTCCTGGACCTTTTTCTCTTCCTCCTCTATCCTATTTCACTTGGTGATCTCATCAGTTCCCATGGATTTAATTGTCTATGTAGTTGAATCTCAGATCTCTTTATCAAGCACAAATCTTGTTTGTGACATACAATCTCTTATATCTGAGTGATTATGAGACATCTCAAACCTCCTTTCCCATAGATAACTCAAACTCAACATGGCCAAAAGAGGCTTCATTATCTTTCTCCCCAAACCCTCCTGTCTCTCTAATTTCCTTTCCTTTATTATCAAGAGTACCACCATCCTTCTGATTACGTAGCTTTGATGTCATTCTAACTCTCTTTTAACTTCCCATATCATAGCAATTTCCAAGTCCTCTCAAGTCTATCTTTATAATACAATTCATAAAAACCTCCATGCCTCCACCTGTCCTGCCTCTAATTTGCCACCCTTATTTCTTCTTGAGTGGACTATTGCAATAGCCTTCTGGCTGGTCTCTCTGCCTCAGTACCAGTCTCATTACAGTCCATCACCTATAAACTGGCTCTTCCAAAGGCACTGGTCTGACCGTGTTATTCTCTCTGATATAAACTCTATTGGCTTCCTATTATTTCTAGGTTCAAGCGTAAAATCCTCTGTTTGGCTTTTAAAGTCCTTTACAACCTTCTCCCTTCATGCCTTTCCAGTCTTTGTACTTCCATGCAGGTACATGTGATCCAATGATGTTTTTGCACAAGATGGTCTATTTTCACTGGAGATCTGACAGTCAGGAATTATCTCTTTCTCCTCTCTACTTCCCTCATTTCCTCTCAGATAAAAGTCCACCTTCTGCAAAAGGACTTTTCTAGTTCCCCTTAATTCTAGTGCTTTCTCTCTGTGATTATCTCAGATTTATCCAGTAAGTAGTTTTTTTTTTCTGTACAGAATTGTTTGTATGTTGTCTCCCCCATTAAACTTGAGAACAGAGACTTTCTTTTTGCCTTTTGTTGTATCCCCAGCGCTTAGCACAATGCCTGGCACATAGTAGGTGCTTAATAAATGTTTGTTGACCTAACCTGTTGTGTCAGTTGTGTCTAAACAAATGTAACAGAGTTGCCTCATTCCCAGATGGGTTTGGTTGCCCCAAAGGACACCCTATGACAGATATTGTGCTTATATGTAAGGTGATATGACTGACTCTTCATTGGCTCAGAGAATGGTGACAAATGATGCTGCATGAAAAGAGAAAAGATTTCAGTTATTTGACTATGTATTTTGAGAGATGACCTCATGAGAGACAAAGGGAGAGGCAAAGAGTAGACTTTTCACTTGGTCTCTGGTGCCTGCAATCCTAGGGTCTGCTGAGGGCAGACTCCCACTCAGAGAGACTCTTCCCTCTCTCCTTGGTTGATCTCATTCTCTGCTGAGGAGTTTGTTTATTCTTGTGCATTCTTTGTTATAGTCTAATGTGCATAATTTGTCTGATCTGTTGCTATTTTCTTTGCTAAAGAAGCTTATTATTTGTGATGGTCTTTTGTACAGACAGTATTTGGTAGGAAGGGACTAAGCTAAGGGCTTCCCTATCATCTGCAATCAGGAAAGCAGCTTTCATTCTGACCCCAGACTGGAGATACTTGAGAGGTGGCAGATAGATATAGTTCTCAGCACCGTTCCCAGATACTGAAAGATATGGCTCAGTCTGGATTCTGGGTCCTACCTGCCTAACAGTGGCCCCAGTGAGATCACTAGAAGTACCAAGATAGTTGTCTTCATACTTTCCTTAAAGATAGGCCAGACCTAAGATGCTATCTCTCTATGCCACCTATGAGTAATGTTTTATACATCTCTCTCTCTCTCTCTCTCTCTCTCTCTCTCTCTCTCTCTCTCTCTCTCTCTCTCTCTGTCTCTGTCTCTCTCTCTGTCTCTCTCTCTGTCTCTCTCTGTGTCTCTCTCTCTGTCTCTCTCTGTCTCTCTGTCTCTGTCTCTCTGTCTCTGTCTCTGTCTCTCTGTCTCTGTCTCTCTGTCTCTGTCTCTCTCTCTGTCTCTGTCTCTGTCTCTCTGTCTCTGTCTCTCTGTCTCTCTGTCTCTCTGTCTCTCTCTCTGTCTCTCTCTCTCTCTCTCTCTCTCTCTCTCTCTCTCTCTCTCTCTCTCTCTCTCTCTCAGAGATATGGAGAGAGAATGAATTTGTCCTTTTCTTTAAAGTAAAGAAAAGGCAGAGTGGGAAGCTGACTCTTTCAGCTAAAGGAGGAGGCTTTGGTATGGAAAACATGGTGACAAACCACAGTCTTAAGCAAAAGCTTTTCAGGAGACATTTGCTTATGGTAATTGTTTTGTGTTTTGAGACTGCCACCCACACTCATCTGTCCTGGCTTATTCACTGCCAAATTGCTTATTGTGGTATGATAATAGGTCCATATTCTTTTATGGAGGAGGAGGAGAGTAAGTGGGAAAACAGGTTATTTATTTGTATGACCACGTAGTAAAAAGTACATACATAAATAATACCATAATTTAGAAAGTTATGAACTTATTCCTCAGTTTCTTCACCTGTGAAATGTCAAGATGGCTCTAAATGATCTCTACTGCCCTTTTCTATGTCAGTTTACAAATGTATGAGTCTTTCACTTTCATGAAAGACCTTTACTGCATCAATCAAGCAATAAGCATTTATTAAGCAGAGCTAGTGAACCATATTGAGGAAAGTGGGAAAGACAATATATACGTATGTAAATACGCACAACAGATAAAAGATGATTTGGGGAGGAAGCAAGCAACTGAGGAATCAGGAAATAATTTATGTAGAAGGTGATGTTTGAGCTGAGCCTTAAAGAAAACTGTGGATTCTGAGTAGCATCGAGGACAGATTGCATTCTAGATCTAGAGGGTGATGACCAGTACAAAATATTTCCAAGCTGGAAATATTTCAGGAGTGGACCAGGGAACAGATTGTATGCCTGTTGTCTAAGGACCAGCCAAACTGGAAATATTTCAGGAGTGGACCAGGGAACAGATTGTATGTCTGTTGTCTAAGGACCAGCCTAGCTGACTTCAGAGATGCTCATTACCAGAAGGGCAGCTGTGAGCTGATGAATTTTTCAATCACAGCAACCAAAAAAAAAAAAAAAACATTCAAGAAGGTTTGCACTCTGAACGAAGGTAAAGACCCTCACTGAAGAAATCACGGTTCTTTGCAGCAGAGTATTGACAGATGAATCCCTCTGTCTGGGAGTATTTATTGAGCACCTTCTGGGAATTATCTAAAAGGTATGTGCTAGGAATTGAGTGTCCAAAGCACTTGAATGAGGGTCAATTGACTTGCTGTAATATTTGTCTCACCCAGGTATCAAACAGCATCAAATAGAGTTCCATCTTTTTGTGTGCTACAAGTCAAAGGCATGGAAAGAAGTTTGATGAATGGGAGTGAGTGACCAGTAGACTGCCGGAGTTCTGCTACCCTGTTCTTTAATTTTTGCTCTTTTACTTCCTTGAGCAAAGCAGTCTCCTGAAGGGCCAGGTTTATGTTAACCCTCTCTGTTCAATGGGAGCTGACACTGTGACTGTCAATAGCTAGTCAAGTTGAATCATGAGGAAATTTCATCATTGAGGACCCTCATTCAATAGCAGAAAAACTGAGATAATTGCCATCCGGGCTCAAGTTTCTCAGCTGCTGAACTTTTTGAATGTCTAGGAAACCTAGAGGGAACACATACAGTGTCTGTAAGTCAGTCCATTCCACACAGAGTTCTGAGAATGTAAATGGCAGGTGCTTTTCAACATATAGTTACACACTCACCACAGACAAATCATGGGCATTATTTTGTCAAAAGCAATGAAGTAAATGAAGCTATATAATTAGAATAGGCACGAAATAGCCTCACGAGAAATCAAAATAACAGATGCCTATGTTCTTGTTGTCTGTAGCATGTATATGCATTTGACATGACAGGCTATTACCTGATGTTGTTCGTATTTAAGAAGCACCATTTCTCCCTGTTTTTTGGAGCATGTTTTGAGATGGCAATGATGTGTGTTTGTAGGGTGCTGTGATAACACCAACCATGGACCACACTATGTCAATGCAGCCAGCAAGCATGATGGGGCCCCTGACGCAACAGATGAACCATCTTTCCTTGGGCACAACAGGAACGGTAAGCGCCTACTCTACATCCTATGGTTGTTTTCATATTTTGTCCCCAATCAGGCATAGACCATTTTCTCTGGTAAAATTAGCTCAGCTCACTCTGTTCATACCATCCCACTTACTGAAGAATCTCTCAAGATTCCAGTATGACTTGATCAAATTCTTGATATGATCCCATGTATGTGCTTTTCTGTATATGTGTGTGCATGAGCTCAAACTGAATAAGATAAACACTTGCCTTCGTTTATGATCATTTCATATGTCAAGTTCCTTTTCCTAAAAGAAAAATGTTTACCCTTGATAGAGAGAACATCCTTTCTCCCTTAGCATTCTCACCTCTGAGTTTCATGCCCCATCCCTTTTCAAACTAAAGTCAATATATCATTTTCTTTTATTCACAAGTCAGGAAGCCAGAATATGACAGGTGGATGGTACAGTTTTCATTCCCTTTAAAAGTATAAATCAATTTTCTAAAACGTTATTGAACATCATGGTATTAGAATTCCTTGGCTCTGTTCTTGACCATAGGGACATTGAGGATATTGAAAAGAGAGGGAAACTAATGTACCTGATGTTTGCTTATTGAATCAAAGGGAATGTTTTCTGCCAGTAGAATTCCTTCCTGGTAAAAAAAAAAGTAGTAAAATAATCTTCTATTTAAACTTCAGTTTTATCTTGTTGCTTGAGTTTTAAATAGCCCCATGAGCAAAGACCCCTGTGAGCTAAGATTTCCAGTGTTTAGTTCCCTGCCTGCTACATAGTAGACACGTAATAAATCCACTTAATAAATGACTTGTATTTTTAAAAAATGTTCTAGAAAAGAATTGCCCTCCCTCCAACCTCCAGAAAGGACAGGCAGAAGATTTCATTTCTAGCATACTTTTGGGTATCCCAGTGCTTTGATGGATCTTTCATCTTAACATGGGGGTACAGGTATGAAGGACGACTTCCAAAAGTGTTTGTCACAAAGCCTATCCAGGCCTCCTTATCCTTGGTAATTTTTGTCTGTTTCCTGCCACAATTTATAGGTTTATAGATTTGAAACTGGAAAAGTTTATTTCACAGAAGAGGAAACTGAGGCCCAGAGAATTTAAGTGACTTTAGCCAAGATCAGACAAATAGTAAGTGGTAGTTCTGAGGTTCAAATCCAGGTCTCCTGACTCTGAATTCATCAGTATTTCCATTGGACCCAACTTCCTCACCCACAGAGAACCTGTCTGTTGCCCTAGTGTTCTTTCTCTGGGTCTTTTGACTTTTGGGTAGTACTTGTAGAGCATTCACATTGTCCATCCTTTGTCATCTCTACATGACACATACCCCTCATCAGTTCCCTGGATTATATCTTCAATGCTAAGAAATAATATGGTACATTGAACAGAGAGCTAGCCTAGGAGTCAGGAAGACCTGCATTCAAGTCCTGTCTTTGAAGTATGCTGTGGACAAATCATTTAACCTTTCAAGGCCTGAGACAGAATGACAAGATTGTGAGTTACACACAAGTTGCCAATCAGCATCAGTCAAGGGAGTTTCTACATCAGAGAGTTCCTCATTCACAGATGAAATCAAAAGTCCAAAGTTTAAAAAATGCCATTTCTTACATACAAGTCATCGTGGGTAATATGCTGCAGCCTACTTATATAATTTGCAACTTTGACTATTGAAAGATTGTGTTATTCCTTGATTCACAGTTATATCAATAAATCACCTTGCATTTATTAAGAACTTACTGTGTTCCAGATATTATTAAAGTCATTTGACCTCCCAGGCCTCTGCTTCCCCATCTGCAAAATTAGGGAATTATATTAAAGGACATTTAAGATCTATTCCAGCTTAAATCTCTCCTAGAGAGAATGGACTATTTCTCCTTTTCTTCTACTATGTGTTTAGCACGTAGTAGATACTTATAAATATTTGTTGCCTTGACTTATTGACTTGACTCCTACATATAAGTGAAAAAGAGAGAGAGCATCATTAGCCTTGTTAAATATCCCTGAATTGCTATTGTCACTCAGGGCAAGGAAGATCAAGGATTTCAGAGAGAAGAATTTTGGGGGGTAGCCTTTCAGTTCTGACTTGCTCCAGACTTGAGGCTTAGCTTGGGCAAATGCTTGAAGACACGAAAGAGCTAGCAGTGGAGAAGAATCCCATTTTGTTGGAGTAAGAGCCCACAATAGCTTGAAAAAAAAATAAGTTGGAGGGGGTCTTCAAGGGATTTGTATGTTATTTGCTTGGCAATGAGGAGTCACTGAAGGTTTTGATAATCTCTATGCTTGTTTAGACATATTAGTCCAGCAGCAGAGGTAAGGATGGATTGGTGAAGGGAGAGTGTGGAAGCAGGGATACCAGTTAGCATGTTGTTATGCTAGCCTAGGCAAGAAGTAAGAAGAACGTAAATTCTTGCATGTGCATTAGTAGAAAGAAGAGCATGTATTCCAATGATATTAATGGAGAGGAAACTGACAAGAGTTAGCAACTGATTGGGGAATGAGGCAGGGAGAGAGTCAAAAGTGATTCCACATTTTAAGTCTGAATCACTAGGAGAATAGTAGTGGCATAAAGAAAAAATATGGAAATTGGGGGAAGTTGGCCAAGATTTGGCAGGGGGTGGAGAATGATTAGTTCATTTGGGGGCAAGTTGAGACAGGTATGAGCAAGGCATCCCAGTACAACTGGGGCTCAAGGGGAAGGTCTGGAGAGTTCTGGGTTTGGCAGGATACTTCTGGGAGCTGTCCACATAAATGTGCTAATTAAAGCTACAGGGAGCAAATGAGTATATTCATAGGGAGCAATGAGAAAAAAGAGAAGAGAGCCAAAAGATGTCTTAGGGAGTGAGAGCAGAAAGGAAAAGCATGAAGTCATGGTCAAAGAGACTGAAAGTGAACAGGGGAGACATTGTACCATGGATGCTGAGAGAAGAGAAAGAATCCAAGTAGGGGGAGGTAAAGGAAGGAGAATCCACAATGTAAAATCTTGCAGAAATGTCAAGGAGAATGAAGTCTAAGGAGAAGTCATTGGATCTGCAAATAAAAGGCAGTGATGATCACAGTGAAGGCAGTTAGTTTTAGTAGACTGTTGGGGATGGAAGTCAGATTAGAGGGAATTGAGTGAATAGGAAGTAAGAATGGTGAGAATAGATTACTTTTTCTGAAAGGTTGGTAGTAAAGTGGAGGAAAGGGATGCAAAATACTTTGAGGGGGTGATCCGGTCAGGAGATTGGGGATATGGCAGAGGTTTCTGTTGTTATTTGGGATATAGGAGATTTGACCATATTTGAAATCAGAGTAGAAGAATCTAGCAGAGAGGTAAAGATGAAAGATAGAAATGAAGGGATAGTCTGTGGAGTCAAGTTTCCAGCAGAAGATATTGGATGGGATCAGGAATGCAAGGATAGAGATTATCCTTGGTAAAGAAAAGGGTTGTGTCATCCTATGAGACCAGAGGGAAGTAGGAGAGACTAGGTGAAGGCACAGAGTGGTTCTAAGGTATAGAGGCAGGGAGCCAAGAGAATTCCTTGTCATACTCAATAGGTTTAGCAAAGTATGTGGCAAGATCATCCACTTGGAGAGAGGGCCACAAAAGGGGATTGCTGTGGTGAATGCCATAGAGAATCAGATACAGAGGAATAAAATACTTCCTTTGAGATTCTCAGAGCTTAGTTAAAGTTAGACACCAATCATTTTTAGTGGGTGTAGCCAATAGAACGTCTTGATTTCCTTCAATAGTGCCAGGTATCTCAGGAATAGAAGAAGAGAAGGCAGACAGTGGTTGCTATCCAAGATTGAGCAAGTTGGGAACATAGTATATATGAACACAGTATATATGAACACAGAACATAGTTATAAAAACTGAAAGAGAACCTCCTTAAGATCACCTGGTCCAACCTCCTCATTTTCCAAGTGAGGAAATTAAGACCCAGAGAAATCTAGTGGTTTGGCAGCCAGAGTCACATTGGACAGTAAGTGTCTGAGATGGCACTCATTCCCAGGTCTTCCTGAGTCCAGTGCTCTCTCCACTTCAGGGCAGTGAGGTAAGAGTCATAAAAATGGGCAATATTAAATCATTGAGAGGCCTGCATATAGAAGGTCATCAATGTGGATATCTGACTATGAAGACAGAATGGAAAGGATAAATGTGAATCTAAAGTCCTTGGACAACATAGGTGTCAATCAGTCAAGAGACATTCATTAAACACCTTTTGTTACAGGCATTGTGCTACATGCTAGGGACAAAATAAAAAATAGCAAAAGATAGTCCCTGTCCTCAAGAAATTACAATGCCTGAGGTCAGGTGATGGCAGCAGCAAGAACTGGGGGAATGTCTTATAATCTGATGATGTGATCATCAGGAGACAACAGGTTATTTATTGATAATAGCAGAACAAAAGTTTAAAAGTTGAATGATTCTGATTCCTTTTCTGAGCAGGTTGTGGAGGATGGGGAAGGGGGAGGATGTGAAGGAATAAAAGAAGCTTCCAGCACTGAAGAGGATGCCAAGAGATGTTATTTCCACGGAGAGGAAGCTAGACTTCACTCAGTGCCAGGGGGTATGAGGAGTTCTATGAAGGCAGGAGACAACTTCATCTCAAATTGATATTCTTTCTCCAGTGGATAGCACGGTACTTTGTTTACATCCAGAAATCAATGAATCAAAGAATCAAAGTGCATTTATCGTGTGCTTACTACATTATATACCATGCATTGTACCAAGTGTAGAATACAAACCCAAGCAAAAAAGACAATCCGTAACTTCAAGGAGCATGATCAGTGTCTGATGAGTGAATGAAGATGTGGGAGAGAGAAATGGATCATAAAGGGGAGGGGGCTGTCCAAGGAGCTCAGGGAAAGCAAAAGGGATCAAGGAGAGTTAGGACTCTTGGGGATGGGAAGGCAGGATAGCAGGACATCAAAGAAGAAAGCATTTTGTACCCAGGGCAGTGACTCTGGATGATAAAAATGAGCAGAACAGAATTATGGAAGATAATCTCTAGCCTAGAGTCTAGAAACTTGGGGCAGCAGAAGGATTGCCTTGATAGAAGCCAAGCTGCAATAGCATGTGGTTTGGAAGTCTTTTTGTGTGGCACTGGCATGCTTCCCATAGTAGATGTTTTACAAAAGACTTTGTAAAGTCATCAGTGAACAGATGTTGAATTACCTATTTGCTGGTCTTAGCTATTTTTCTCCAAATCCCAGAACTTCATTAATTTACCCTCCTTAGAGGGAAGATCCATTTAATATCAGTGAATAGTCATTTGGGTCATAGAAGCATAGTTCACTGCTAAAAGGGAATTTAGATGTCATCTAGTAAAGTCCTCTTGTTTTACAGATGTGGAAACTAAGGCCTTGAAAAGGTAAATGAGTTGCCCGAAGTAGAAAATGGCAGAATTTGTCATGTTTTTTTTTTTTCCCAAGACATGCATTTTTATCAGCTGTGTATCACTGAGTAGGGCAGCTAGGTGGCACAGTGGATAGAATGCCAGACCTAGAGTGAGGAAGACCTTAGTTCAAATCTGTCCTCAGACATTTATTAGCTGTGTGACCCTGAGCAAATCACTTAGCTCTGTTTGCCTCAGTTTCCTCATCTATAAAATGATCTGGAGAAGAAAATGGCAAGCCATCCCAGTATCTTTGCCAAAAGGGGTCACAAAGAGTCAGACATGACTAACCAACAACAAATCATTGGACAAGTCACTCTGCTTCATTGATAACATGGAAATACTACCTAAAATCAAGGACTAGAAGAGGTGATATCTTGAGGCTCTTCCTAGACCTCAGATCTAGGAGTTTGGGGGCTCCATGCAGTGTCATACAACAAAGCTAAACAGGGAGCAGGAGCAAAATAGAAAAAAGAGGAAGCAGAGGAGAAAAGATAGGAATCATTTATAATCAGCATATTCACTGTGGGAATGTAGGCCACCTCAGTGATTGTTCAGATAAGTGTCTAAGTCTTTAGTTTTAAGTAGGCTAAATGTTTCTCTGATTTATGCCAATAACTTGCTTGGCAAGGTTTTTTCTGCCCCATCCTGCAAAGACAGCAAGATTATGATGGTGTTTATTCAACCCTCAGCTATCCTGGCTCCAAACCAAGGGTTCTTTCAGTTTTGCCTTGGTGGGAGCCCAGGGTCGAGGGGCATCAGAGAGAAAGACTAGGAAGTTTGACCTCTTATTCCTTTTGTGCATTGTTTAAATAGCTTCACATTTCTTGACCTCAGCTTCCCTATCACTAAAATGATGGGGCTAACCTAGAGAAATTTTAAGGTCCCTTCCAGTTTTATAGGTTGACCTATGATCCTAGATGAAATTCTTTACTAGCTCTGAGATTCTAGGATTCTAAGCTATTTCCATTAAAAATATAATGTCATTCTTGTTGTGTCTAAGGGTTCCCTTGAGGATGGCAGTTCTTGGCACACCGTAAAGCAGGGATCATTCAGTTGCCAAGTCCCAAAGGTCCTCCTGCTGAACATGTGCCATGAAGCTGCCCATCACTCATCTAATTTTCTAATCAAGAAATAGTTGGTGAAAGTTAGGTTCCATGAGTTCATTTGGGTGAGGGGAAGGGACAGAGAGAGGGAAAGATAGAGAAGGGTCGCAACGTGCTAATTCATGGTGCTGAAATGACCTCTACCAATGAAGGACAGCATTTGTTCTTCAGCACGTGGTCTTAGAGAGTTTCTAGAGTGCTGAAAGATTAAGGGTCACACAACCAGAGTGAGTTTGAGGAAGGATTTGAACCCAGCTCTTTCTGGCTTTGAAAACACCCCTGTATTTATTACACATGTTAATTAAGGCTGGGAAAAATAGCCTGAAACCGGATTGTGAAGGACTTAAAATGTGCAGGTGAAGTGTTTTTTCTTAATTCTCAAGGCAGTAGGGAAGTATTACAGGGTAATAACTGTGCTTTTTAGATTTTTTTTTTAGCATCTGTGTGGAGGATGGGTTAAAGAAGTGAGTAACTGAAAGCAAGAAGACCAATTAAGATGCTATTATTATAGTACAATCAAGAAACTCTTAAGGCTAGAAGGAGAGTGGTGACTATGTGAGTAATAGAATATAGAGGTGAGCCATATCATAGAAATAAAATCAGCACAAGTTAGAATATGATGAATGGGTCTACCACTGCTCTGCAACTTATAGCCTTAGAGTATTAGAATTGCCTGAGCCTTAAGGTCACATAATGAGTATGAATCAAAGACAAGATTTGGACCCAGTTCTTCTTAGCACAAATCCTGTTCTCTTATTCATTATTCCAAGCTGATTCATACTGATTCATTAGCAATTGAGAAAGTAAGCTTAAATTGCCACCAAAGGTCCTGGATGGTGACAGCTATTTCATATAATCAGACTCTGAGAGTCAGAACAAGCCCCAGGGACCGTCTAGTCAATAGCAAACCTGAACAAGTATCCCCACCATGACACTCACTCCTCATCCAACCTTTGTTTGAAGACCTCTTTGGAACAGTCAGGTGACTGATGACCATGACCATTACTTAGATGTTCTGTAAGCTCACTGCACAAGGATGCTTTGGAAAGGATTTAACCAAAATAAAGGTTCTTCAGGTATTTGGAGATGGCAATGGTGATTTCTACCACGTTGGTCTCTATGTAAATTTTACTTTTCCCATAAAATCTGGTTGGGAGAAAACATGAGTGTGACTTTTGATCATGTTTAGTAAGCAAGTAACAGATCATGATGATTATTAAACAATAAAATAAAGTAAAACATTGTTATTTGAACTGGAAGAAACAGAACAAATGTTCGTGGTCAATCTAATATGATCATTTTGCATTGCTTATCTAATGATGGCTTATGGGAAGTTATCGACAAAAGTTTCACAGGATAAAAAGGCATTGACTATAGGATCATATATTTAGACCTAGAGAGGACCTTAAAGACCATTTAGTCTAATCCACCCATTTCATAGGTAAGGAACTGAGTCCCAAAGACAGACTTGGTCAAGGTTGCACAGGTCATGACAACTAAAGGATTTGACCCCAGACCCCCTGACTCTACCACCAGGACATGGAGGACTCAGATCCAGGAGATCACAGATCCATCTATAATTTGACAAAATGATATCTTAATAAGAACTGAAATTTGTTTTATTTCCCCTTCTAAGATATCTCATTTTAGGAATGGGACTTGTATTGGCATCAATATGGTACTTTAAAACAGGAGGCTGAAATTATTCTATTTATTTTTTCAACAAATATCTAATGAGTTGATATTATATATAAATCATTATCTACACATTTTAACTGTTTTCAAACTCTTTACTCTCTTATCAATTGATCTACTATCAGAATTTGATTTGTTGATAACCCTTGATTGATATCCTAAAAGACTGGTACTTTTGGAAAATTAAACTTACAAGCCTGATTCCATCTTTCCGAATATTCTGTCATATAGAAGGTTTTGTTTTTGTTCTTATTCTTTTGATAATAAAATAGTAATCAGCTAATCAACAAACACTTATTAGATGCCTACTATGTGCTAGGAAATGAGCTAGGCTCTGGGAATACAATGATATTAGCTGCAATGTCATGTGAACAAGGATATACCCCAGCTTTTTTTTCCTTTTTAATGAAGCTCTTTGTCCTGTAGTTGGAGAATGTATGTGAAATGTAACTGCTATAATACTTTTTAGTTTGGGGAGGATTTCAATTATAATCTCTGCCCCCTCACCTTCATTTGCAAAGTAATGGAGGAGGGGAGGAGTTTTCCTGTTCCCTCTCTTGCCATCTTACTCCTCAACTTCCATGGTCTAAGGTAGTGGAGTAAGGAGAAGAGGTGGCTCATCTCTCGTCCTGCACTGGTAAAATGGTCCCCAACATAGTAACCTCACTGTCCCCTCTTTTCAAATCACAATCTCTACAATCACACAGTAATTACTGTCTACCCAAACAGAACCACTCTCTAAAGCAAAAACCATGTGGATTATTTCCTTTTCTCATTAGCCAAGCTGCTTCAAACTTACCCTTACCAGTCTCACATCCTGTTTTCTAACAGAAAAATCTACATGTCCTGTAAGAAACCAGTTTTGTTCAACAGGCATATCTATTTCATCCTGGGTTTCTGTTGACCTTGCAGACTTTTCTACCTTTGCTTTCTTGATTTTATGTCAACAGAATCTCCTCCATGGAATTAAAGACCTGCTATGTTTAATTTCTTATCCTTTCTTTGTAAACTTCTGCAAAGGCCACCTGAGAGCTGGGATGTCACTAGACCTTCCAAATGGTTTGACAATCTTGTTTTACAAGCCCCTTATCTAGTTTCCCATTTGTTCAGTCCTCAGTCACCAGTGGTTTACAATGTCACCAAAATCCAGTCGGAGAAAGAGTTTTATGCCAGGGATTTCTTATCAACAGTTTTATTTGAATGTTCTAAGCCTCTGGTGATTTGTGACATCACTAGATTCCCATGATGTAACAATGGCCCCTTTACAAAGATGATCTTGTCTGTTATTCTCTTTGTTAGGCACCTGCTCTCTTGTGATTTCCAGGCTCAACTTTTTCCCATTACTCATTTGCAGTTCTGATATCATCAGGTGGGCAACGTTGACTTTCTCATTTTGCTTATCGATCATCTTTTTTTCCCAATTATCTTTCCCATGGAAATGGGCAGGTTGAGTAAAGAATATAGTAAGCAACAAAGGAAAATAAAATGAAAGTGGGATTTGGGGAGCAGCATTAGAAGTATTAATCATCACCACCTCACAGATGTAGGCTGTGAAGGCTTGTGTATTTCCTTAACTATTTATCCAAGAAAAATGCAATCCAAAGTGATCAATAAGGTTGAAGTAAATGCTAAAAATGTAAATCAGTGGAATGGGAACAGAGGAAACTGGAGCTAATTCTGCCAGAAAAAAGCACAAAAGATCTGGGAAGATATGCATTCAATCAATCATTTAATGAAATAGTGGTCAACACACACACACACACACACACACATACACACACACACACACACACACACATACACCCTGGAAATATTTTCTGAATTTTTTTTTTGTATGTGATAAAAATGCTCTGAGATAATGTCCTTTTGTCATCCAGCAAATACTGCAATCCTATTTTAAAATTAACTACTTTTATTAAGAGCTCTCCAGGGTGCTTGTTTGAAGTGGTCGGTTGTGTAATTGTAATTAACAGAAGAAGCTGGGAATTAGTACCACTCCCCATAATTACCCTTCAGAGACCCTTTGGAAAGAATCCTGCTCATAGAGGGCAGAGGGCTCTTTCCACCTCACTGCATTTTAAGTGTCCATTGAGAGAGAAACTGAGATAGACAGATTTATCTTTCAGCTCTCTGAATTTTTTTGACTGGCAATTTCAATTCACTACTTGCATTTATAGTTGAAGAGGTAAGTCTCATGATACCCATTTTCTTTATTTTCTCAGGGGTTGGTTTTTCAAACTTTCTAAACAAAGTGGATGATATTTTTATTTCTGAGATAAGGGTATATGATTGAGGCATTGGTGAAAATCTAATTGTCGCAACAGGCAGTTTTAGAGTAGAAAAAATCCCACACCTAAAACATACTGTCATTGTGACCCTGGGCAAGTCACTTAATTTCTTTAAGACTATCAGTTGTAGGAAAAGTGCTATGGTTGTAAAGGGAATCTTTTATCCTAGATGAATTTTTTTAAATAATGATTTTTAAGTGATTTTTTTTAAATAATCAGGACACAATGTAAGGGATAAGGGAAGACTTGTGAAATCTTTGCTTTGCTTTCATAAAATTCCATTCATTGCTTTGTTCTCAATTTTTGACCCCACCAAACAATCATCATGTTGTAGATCTTTGGGGGACTCAAATGGAGAGCCAAGTTTCACAATGGTTTCATGGCATTGGGAGCAAAACAAAACTGACAGTTATAAGAAAGCTAGAAGGAACTGAGTGGTCAAGGAGACCACTCATTTTACCGATGAAGAAATTGAATAAGGAAGAGGTTAAGTGACTGTCTAGTGCTACATAGTATGTTTCTTAGGTAGGATTAGAACTAGGGTTTTTCCACTGCTCTATCCACTGTGCTATCTAAAATGATGGACATTTCTTTGGAAAATTCTGTCTTGGGTAGGAGATTTTTCAGATAAGAAGTGGAAGGAAGACTCATGATGGGTAAAACTCATGGTGCTAATATTTTATTCATAGATCAATCCATCAGTCAAGGAGCATTTATTAAGCTGGCCTATGGGAACAAATATTTACTAAGCACCTACCATGTGTTATTGCTCAGTCATTTTTCAGTCATGTCCAGGGTCTTCTCCAGGATCACACAGCTACTAAGTGTCTGAGGCTAGATTTGAACTCAGGAAGATGAGTCTTCCTGACTCCAAGCACATTGTGCTGCCTAGCTCCCTCATGCTTCAAGTGCTATTAAATATTGAGGATGTAAAGACAAAAATGGGACACTAGCTGCCTTCAAGGAGCTTATGTTCTACTGCTAAGATACATGTTGCCAGAGAAATAAATAAAATTTATATATTTATATGTATTTAGATATATACATACATATATACACATATATATGTATATTACATAAAGTGATTTTAAAATACAGAAATCACTTTATTATTGTACCTCCCCTGCCTCAGGGTAGAAGACTGGACTAGCTAATTTCTTCAATTATTTTTCAATTTTAACATGATGGACATTCTTTCTTATAACAATAACTGACATTAATATAAAACTTTACAGTTTACAACAGATTTCATATGCATTATTTCTTTTTTTTTTACATTTTCACATTAGTCATGTTGCATGAAAAATTTCAACAAATGGGAGAAACCATGACAAAAACAAAACATAAGGAAAGGAAGAAGGAAGGAAGGAAGGAAGGAAGGAAGGAAGGAAGGAAGGAAGGAAGGAAGGAAGGAAGGAAGGGAGGGAGGGAGGGAGGGAGGGAGGGAGGGAGGGAGGAAGGGAGGGAGGGAGGGAGGGAGGGAGGAAAGGAAGAAGAAAAAGGGAAAAGAAAGCAGAGAGGAGAGGAGAAGGAAGCTACCAGTGTTATAACTGCATGGCCAAAGTTTAGGTTGGAAAAATGACCTCAAGATCAATAGAGTCATTGAAAATCATGGGTTTGGAAGGGCTGAATTTTCTGTTTATTTTGCAAATGTCAGGAGCACAGTCTTCTTTAGGGACAGAATGTAAGCTCCTTGGTGGAGACAAGTTTCTCTTTTGTTTTGTCTTTGTATCTTCAAAGTCTAAAAATGTTCCTTGAACCCAGAAGGTGCTTAGTAAATGTTTGTTGATTGATTTATGACTCATATCTATAGATATTGGTATTTTAAAACTGTATAACATTTATAAATTACTAAAAAGAGGTATATAACAAAGAAATTTGAGATTTCCTTCTGAGTTACCTTCATCTCATTTTGCAAGTCAATTTGGAAAAGAGGGGAGCAAAAAGGATTTATTTTATTTTGTTTTGGTTAAACATAGAAGTAGCAGTCTGGTGAATACACTTGAACTCCCTGATCATGTCCTGTGCCATATGGCAAGAACACAAACCTCAAAGAGCGCACCAGATAACCAAAGAGAACAACCAAACCCCAAAATAGGACTTACACAAGACTTGTGGGCAGCTAAGTCTGGCAACCAGGTCACGGTTTTGGAGCAGAGAACATCGAGCTTGAGTCCACCCTGTTGACTTGACCACACAGCTGAAGAACAATTGTTCCTTCTAACCCTCTTGGATTGTTGAGGGTGCCTGCCCTTCTGGGAAATTTCTGATTTCGGTTCCAGGGAAGAACTTTAGGCCATGGGGAAGTGTGCCAGGAAGGAATATGAATCTAGTTGGAGCTGTAGATCTTCCTATGAATCCTCTTAGGTGTTGCCATCCATCAAAGTATCATTTATCTTTCATCTTAAGTGCCTTCCCCATCATTTCTTCAAGTGTCCATCTCCTTCAGATCATCCCTAGACAAGGGGCTTTCTCTATAGCATCTGGCACCTGTCTATTGTTGAATGTTGATAGATATCTTACTGCATTCACAATCCTGGAAACCCCCGCAGTGGAAGCCCTCCTTCCAGGATGCCTCCAGAGGCAATGCTCTAGAAAAGAATGCCAAATCACTGAAGGAATCAAAAATACTTTAATCAACAGCCCATTGTGGTTCTAGGAGTCAGTTAATCCAAAGAATCTTAAAGACCATAGAGGGGCACAGTGGACTTGAAGTCAGAAAGACCTGAGTTCAAATCCTGCCTCAGATACTTACTGGCTGTATGACCCCAAGCAAGTCATTGAAGTTTATTTCAATTTTCTCATCTGTAAAATGGGAGTGATTGTTGTAAGGATAAAATGAGATATTTGTAAAGTTCTTTGTGAAACTTAAAGCCCTGTGTAAATGTTAGCTATCACTCTTATGTAAGGAACCACTCTGTTGTAGATTTCTAGTTTAAGCATCTTGTACTTTATCGGTCAGACATCAGTGAACCATAGAAAGTTTTTGAGGAATGGAGCAGGGATGATCTGCTCAAAGCAGAATTTTAGGAAAATTAATTAGATGCTCTGGAAGAAGAAAGAAAAGAGACGAAAGGAAAACACTTGAGGAAATCTGACAGGTGGTTTCAAGTGTTTGAGAGTCTATCACATGGCAGAAGACTTTGGGGCAGAATGAGGAGTGATTGATGGAAATCTCAGAGGCAAGAGTTAGGAAGGCAGGCAGCACATTGAATGGATCCCAAATGATGAAGCAAGGGAAGCTCGGACAAGAACTGCAGAGGACAAGATGTCTTTGTGATGGTCACAACTAGCATCAGTGAAATAAGAAAGATCCATCTGAGTAAGGACAATCTCCTGACCACTCAGTGCTGTCTTAAAGTGGGAAGGACCCCAGACACTGTTTCCACAGATTGTAAATTTCTTCCTCATTAAAATTCTTCAGGCAAAGTCAGGATGGCCACTTATTGGGGGAATAGTTGTAAAAAGGGACTCCACCAGGTATATGTGAACCAAAAAGTTCCCTGAGATTCCGTGACTGAGGTCAATTCAGAGGTTTTTTACAGTCATTTAAGTGTGTGACTGTCAAGATCTGACCTAGAGCTGTAATATTAATGGGAGGAAAAGGAAAGGCAGTGGAGACATATGATGGAGATCTCCTTGAGAATTACTTGTCTACCATCAAGGAAATATGCAAAGCTAGTTTTATGGAAGCAAATTGTCTAATCCTATCTCTATAAAGCTGAAGCTACCAGACTGATAGAAATATACCTGAGATGTGTCTTTGGGAAAGCTTTGATTCTGTAGTTCAAAAATGAAGCTCATTCTTTCACAAGATGTTTACTTAACATCAAGCAGGAAAGGCAAGGAAACCAATATCCCCAACTTCGAATGGATGGTTAAATTAAGGCCCATTCAGAATCACAGGGTTAGAAGAGACCTCAGGGGCCAACTGGTCCAATCCATACCTTACCAAGAATCTCCACTATAATAAACCTATTAGGTGATCATCCAGTCTTTGCCTGAAGACTTCCAATGAAGGAAGAACCTACAATCTCCTCCATTACACTCTTAAATAGTTCCGATAGGAAGCTTTTTGGGACCTCAAGCCTCAGTTTACCCCTTTACAACTTTCATCTTTGTGCTGCCTTCTTCAACTGAATGGGAAAAAAGTATAATCCCTCTTCCACCTGACAGTATGAAGACAAATATCATGTGTGTTCTCTTCTCTAAGACGCATCTCTCATTTCTTCAGTTGATCCTCAATGGAAGGAATTCAATGCCTTTTGCTATTCTTGTTCCATCACTTAAGTTTACCAACTTCAGTCAATTAATTACCCCTTCAGTGGTAGACTGATTCTATCACCATACACTAGAGTTCAATATGTTAGTGATTGTAAGAGGGAAAAGTAAGGGAGAGGGGAGTGTATTTCAGGCATTGATGGGGAATATAGAGCACAGGAAGACATGGAGTTCAGGAGAAATTATACTCCAGTTTGGTATGACTATAACTAAAGCAATTTGTGATGGAAAGATTTGTACTACACATCAGGAACAACTTCCCTGGACAGAAGAAATGTAGTGTATGAGAAAGTGTTACCAAAAGAAATTCCTTTTCCTCTCTGAATAAAGTAAAGATAAATTGGAAGAAAACAATCTCTCTGGAATGTGCTGAGTGGATTGGATGGTTTCTACATGTTCTTTAGAGTCCTCTGAGTTCATGATTAATGAGGTTGCACTCCACTATCCCTTGAGGTGCCCGTTCCACAGTTCCTTAGTTCTTCTGGTTGGTGCTTCAGCAGCGTTAGCCTGGGCATCCCCTGCCAGTATAAACTAGAACATGAAACATCTGTGCCTTAAGCATGTTCCACCCTCAGTCATCTGGGCCCTCAACATTCCAGCTGCTTACATCTATATGCTTTTATATGAAGCTGATTTTTTATTTAAAAAAAGCAAGGCAGATAGGGAGAGGAGAAGAGTGAAACAACTGTCACCTTTCACATTTATGGCTAAATTTAATGAGGTGCACATGAAATTGAGAAGTACTTCAGAGCTATATTTTATGCAAATCTGCTTGAACTTGGTTTTCAGGACATGTCTGGGAAAGTTTCTGCTTTCACTTTTGCCATAATCCTATCAGGCACTGGGTTCATCTCAAGGCAAGAGGCTGCCAGTCTTACCCAGGAGACTGACGGCTTTACAGGAGGTGGA
This sequence comes from Notamacropus eugenii, assembly GCF_028372415.1. NCBI lineage: Eukaryota > Metazoa > Chordata > Mammalia > Diprotodontia > Macropodidae > Notamacropus > Notamacropus eugenii. The sequence goes on along the minus strand of NC_092874.1, from coordinate 24,938,813 downwards.
AGGGGCAGGGTGGGTAACCCATATCGACAAAGAAGAAAGGCAAGGGCAAAATATTCTTTCCTGTCTTGCTTTATAGTTCAGAATTTAAACCAGTTTTACCAAAATGGCAACCAGTAAAGACATATCTGAACAACCTTGCTGATATGGGCATTAGCAAAGCATTTAGAACGGACTTCCTTGATCCACACTTTCTGCCCTAGTCAAATGAATAATGATAATTTCCAATTTTAAATGATGATAATAACCACCTTGCTTCATATATAGCAATGAGATCTACAGAATACTGCCACAGATAAGCACGCATTCCTGGAAAGGAATTGTGGAGCTGTCCCTGAGCTGTGCCCCAGCAAAGTGGGAGGAAAGGCTCCTTGGACTTGGTTGGACTGGATGCCATTGCCTATTGTTAGAAGGGTTTCTGCCCTTTCCAGGTTGCTCTTCCATCAGATTGAGTCCAGATTCTAGTGTCAGAGCAGAGGTACAATGTCTGGCTGATGTTTGTTGCCGTGCTCTGTATTAAAAGGAGACTTGCTTGGAAAGCTCATTTTCTTTGGGGGAAATGTTTAATCTATGTGAGAGCAGGGAGTGTTTTTAGCCTTTCTTTGTGTCCTCAGCCTTTCTTTGTGTCCTCAGCACTTGGCACAGGGCTTGGCACGGGGTAGGCACTGCTTAACTGCTGGTTGACTAACCAACTTATTACTGAAGAGGCATAACAAAATCTCTAGCTACCTCAGAAGCATCTTTTGCATACGTATTATGAGGAGAGGAATGTAGGTCAGTGGAAAGGATTCTGAATTTGGGGGCACAGGCCCTGGGTTCAAGTCCCAGCTGTAATGTTTGCTCCATTTTTGACTGTGGTAAGTCATTCTCTGTACTTCAGTTTCCTCAACACTAAAGTGGGGGTGGGGGAAAGGGACTGCACAGACATGAAGGTCCCCTGCCACTCCAAGTCTATTATCTCTACTAATCCTTTAAATCTCTGAATGTCTCTGGGCCTCAGTTTCCTCAACAGAAATATGAAGTAGTTGAACAAGATGACCCTGAAAGACTCTAGTCCTATGCTGTACAAATGGCAGTTAGGTGGTACAGCAGACAGAATGCTGGAATTGGAGTCAGGAACGTATGAGTTCAAGTCCTGCCTTAGATATTTCCAAGCTGTATGATCCTTGGCAAGACAGTCAAATCTCGATGTGCCTCAGTTTCCTCATCCGTAAAATGGGAATGATCATAGCATTGATGTGAAAAAGTTGTTATAAGAGTCAAATGAAATCACATGTCTAAAATGCTAGCTATCGTTATGATTAAATGACTTATCTTTTCATCAAAGGAGGTCCATCTGTACCTGACTTGGCAAAATGTGTGTGTGGATAGATATGGACAGATATATAGACAAATATACATGCACATGTATGTATGTATGTAGATACATATATGCATCCATGTATTTTCTAGCATTTTGTTTACATTTTATGAGGTATGGCAATGAGGTCATGACAATGATCCACAAGCTTCACTTGAAGGAAAAAAAGTCCCACTGCTTTATAGTCATACCTGGTATATAATTAAATCAGAGAACATTTCTGTTAAAAATTATCCATAATTCACATTGTTCTCTCCCCAGTTAATCCTCAATCATGCATCTTTACATATATACCATTTGTTCAGTCAACAATAGCCACTCAACACTTGTTAAATGGAAGGCACTTACTAAACACTATGAAGGACACAAAGCGAATTTGGCATGATCCTTTCCCTCTTAAACTCAATCCAACAAGCATTTATTAAGCACTAGGTGTGTACTGAACACTATGAGGGACACAAAGCGAATTTGGCATGATCCTTTCCCTCTTAAACTCAATCCAACAAGCATTTATTAAGCACTAGGTATGTACTGAGCACTGCACTTGATCCCAGGGATATGAAGAAAGGCAGAGTAAAAATTCAGTAATTACACTGAAGGAATGTGTGAGAGAGACAAGATGGATGTACTGCCTACGTACAAGATATACACAGGAGAAATTGGAGCCAATCTAGGGAGAGAGGAAACATTCACAAATGATGATGACACTGGGTAGAATTCAATAACTCACCATTTACCATGTGACTACTGTGCCAAAGACATGATGCTAGATCCTGGCAGTGTACACGAGAGAGGTGATGTGTTAGCAGGTACCATAGGAGAGGATGTACATAGTACAATGTGTACATGATTTTGTAAGGGAATGTATTGGGGTAGATAGATAGATAGATAGATAGATAGATAGATAGATAGATAGATAATAGATATGTACACATTTTGGTATTATAATATACACATGTGTTTGCACTTATACATATATGTTGGTTGGTTGCTGTCCTTTGTCTTTGAAGAGGACCAAAATGACATCACCATTGTAAAGTGAAATTTCAGTGCATCCTACTGTGGCTGATCAGACCAATATGAGCTCGGAATGCTGTACCACAGGTTGGACATAGATAGTCCATGTGACTATTTGGGATGAATATCCCAAAATTTGTGCATCTTGCATTTACTTTGAGCTGTCTCAATTTTGCTTTCTTCAAAGAGCACAGCACCTTTTCTTATGTGGGCTTGCCATGCTGAGTGGTCCTGTGCCAGTGTCTCCCATGTTGCACAGTGAAATCCACAGTTCTTGAGAGAGACCTTGAGAGGGTCTTTGTATCGTTTCTTCTGGCTACCATGTGATCCCCTGCCCCATGCAAGTTCTCCATAAAAAATAAATATTTTACACATATATGTATGTGTGTACACACATATTAGTGTAGTAGGAAGAACAGTAGATGACATCAGGAGACCAAGATTTGAATCTTACCTCACACTTTTACTAGCTATGTGGCCCTGGGAAAGTCCTTCAGCATCTTGGTGCCTCAATTTCTTCATCTATAAAATGGGGGTTGGATTATATGATAGCAAGTTTCCCTTCCAGCTCTTCAGTTTCTGTAGTTCCTTTGAAGCTAACTTCCAGGTCAAAGGTTATACATGGGGGAATATGACTTTGAATTTTCCCATAAACATGAGAACCAGAAGGGAGGAGAGAGAGCTGCTCTAGGAATGGACTAGTGGGAGGGAGTGGGAGAGTGAAGAGGCTGAAGACCATATCTAGGCAGGATCAGTTAAAGGAACTCAGGAAGATTCGCTTGGAATAAGGATGATAATGGTGGCCTTCTTGTACTTCAGGGACTTTAGTGGGCAGAGGGACTTGACTTCTTCTACTTGGCCTTGGATGACAAAATTTGGGGACCATGGGTAGATGATGAAGAGAAGAAAATATGTGTTCAGTTTAAGGAAAATCTTCCTAAAAGTCAGAGATATCCCAAAGTCAAATGGAGCTGTCTCAGGTGGAAGAGAGTTTCTTGCCTCATTGAAGGCCATCTGTCAGATGCTAGAGGCTCAGGGATGTCATAAAGGAAATGCTGGTTCAATTGTGGTTTTAACAAAGTAGCCTCTGAACTCACTTCCAATGTTGAACTCTCTACTTCTAACCTTAAGTCATTAGACCTAGAAAAATGAAGGGACTTGTCCAAGGTACCTAGTAGCAGATGATATTTGACTGGATGGTTATAATGGCCCTTTTCCTTCTCTTTGATGTCTTTCCCATTCATTACTTTTTTTTACTCCTCTCTTCCTTCCTGAGTCACAAACTTGTATGGATTGTATTTTAGCTCAGTAAAAATACCTTCCCCTTTCTCTGTGCCCCTCCCCCCCACTTTGGGGAAGAGGACCCTATTCATCACTTAGCATCAACATCACTGCTGGGCTTCCTTCCAGGGGCTGTGATGGGTGTATTTATCTCCTGGAATGCCTTTCGGCTAGTACTTGATTCCATAGTAGACTGAGTTGTCCATTAACATAGGACAACTTAAGGTCTGATTGGTCTTACATAATTAATAAATGTTGCTATATCAAGAAATTTTTAGTGGCCATGTAGCAGCTTCCAATATGAGCGTTCCCTTTTACTGAGACAGATAGCAGTCCTTCTACCATGTTAGTCTTAGATATGGGACTTCAGCTTAGAAAAGCTAAGCAACATACATCTGGATATACATGAATGGATAAATAAGTAAAAAGCAATGACTAAGTGCTTATAGTGTTCAAAACACTGTACTTAAACCCAAAGAATAAAAACAAGAAAAGCAAGGCTGTCCCTACTGCCAAGAAGCTCACATTACATTAAGGGAGCTGCATGGTGACTCAGTGAATAGTGTGCTAGGCCTGGAGTCAGGAAGACCAGAGTTCAAAAATTGGGTGGCACTGAGCAAGTCACTTAACCCTATTTGCCTCAGTTTCCTCATCTGTAAAAATGAGCTGGAGAGGGAAATGGAAAAACACTCCAGTATTTTTGTCAAGAAAACCTCAAGTGGGTTAGGGTTAGAATCAACTCAACTAATCGGCTAAGCAAAGTATGTAGAAGGGATCAGCTATGTAAGATGGCACGTGTTTATTATAGGTGGGATTTAAACCCGGTTCTTTCTTATTCCAAGCCTCGCCCTCTCTTCTCTCCACCCTTTGCTTCACTAATTAATAAGGAACAACAATTAAAAATAACAACAAATATAACAGTAGCCCCACAGAATTCTTAAGTGCAGTCAACTCTGTCTATTCTCAGCATCTAAGGTCACATTCCAAATGGTCTATTCTGTCCCCATCTAGCAGAACTCAGTGCAGCCTAGATTCTTCCTGGAACCTCAAATGGGCAGTCTGGCTTCCCCTGAGGTTTGTGGGGCTGATGTGGCCCATTTGTAATTTGGGCCAGAGGCAGTAAATTGAGAATTGCATAGTAAGGCAAATGCTTAGCCAATCCAAGGTCTATATTACAAAGAAAATTCCTTTTGGCTAAGCATACAGGAGAGTATTGCGTTTGTACGTATGTTATGTAAGTGTGCGTATAGGTATTCACATGTGTATGTGTGTATATATATCATGTGAATGTATGTATATGTATATGCATGTGTATTTGTGTGTTTATGTACTTTTGCATGTATATCATGTGAATTGTATGTGTATATGAGTGTCTGTACATGTTTGTAAATGAATATATTATGTGAGACTGTACATATGCATGAATATTATTTATGTGTGTATGTTTCCATATTGTATAATGTTTGTATAAATGTGTATGATTGTATGTTTATACAGGAGTGTGTATATGTATGTGTGTATGTATATGCATGTGCATGTATCTATGCATATATGTGTGTCTATATGATGTTTATGTATACATGTGCATTGTATGAATTGTGTATTTGTGTGAATGTATGTGTGTTTCCTTATGTGTATGTGAATCTCCATGAGGGGGCCTTATCAGAATGTTTCCTTTGTCACAAATGCTTCAGTCCATGTGATGCACAGACCACAAGAGGGACCAAATGCCACTAAATGGGGCAAAAATCATTTTATCAAGGCACTAATGGTCTAGCCCAGAAGAGATAAAGGAGACTAAACTACAGGGTGACAGTGAGAATGTGTGGTATGATTGAAATGACGTAGAATCGGATGACCTGGGTTTTAATGGTGATTCTATCCACCATTTACTGTGTAAGCCTGAGCAAGTCATTCAGTCTCTCTGAACTTCTAGTTCTTCATCTGTAAAATGAGAGCGATGGTTTGGATGCTCCTTAAGATCCTTGATCTCACCATCCCTGAGACAGCCTTTAACAATGAGTCTTTTTTCCTTCAGAATGGTATAAATGGAAAAAAATACTAGAGTAGAATTTGAGACACTGGGTTCTGATCCCAAGGCTATTTCTAACTAGTTGAATGATTCTGAGAAAGTCATGAGTTTCATCATCTGGCGAGTGTGGGATTGGACTGGGTGACTACTGAGGTATCTTCCTGCTCTGCATCTCTGATCCCACCATACCCAATGATCTCTCAGATCCTCCCTACTCTGTTACTCTACAGCGTCTGCACTTTGTATGATGCAGAAAATCAGATGGAAGTTGCAAAGAGGCAAATTTGGGTTGGATAAATAATCGTAGAAAAGTAGAACGGGTTGCCTTGGAAGACAGTGGGCTCCTCCTCATTGGGTGTCTTTAGGCAAAGACTTGGATGGGATTCTTGTTCAGGTGCTGGTTGGATGAGCTGGCTGCTAAATCCCCTTCAAACATTGACATTCCATGATTTTGTGAGTTTTGTGCACTTCACTTTGAAGTCTTCTAACTCATAGTGCAGTGTTTGATTTGCTTTCTGTAACATAATACAAAGCCTAATAACCTTGACCATGTTATTTACTGTCTTTGGGCTCTCTAAGATCTCTTCTAGCTCTGAAACTCTCTGCTATTTTCCTCTAACTGATCTCGATTCATTAGGAATATGGGTGCTAAAGAAATGAGACTTAGGCTATAGAATTTCTTTATTTTCCTCATGTCCTGAATTTTAGTTGGCCTCCCTGTCTGAATTACTGAAAGTTTAAAGAAAACTTCTATCCAACTGCCCTTTCCATTACGAGTCAGAACTCTGATCTATTCAGATAAGTTTCTAAATAAAGGGAAATAAAAGATTCAAAAGATTTTAAATAAAAGATGCCTGCTGGAGAAGATGTACTGTCAGCTGGCAGAAAAATAAAGTGCTGGAGCCAAAGAAGTTTGTCTGAGCATAGAAAATGGCCTAATTACAGTCCATCATAGGCCAACAGTGAGCCCAACAGCAAAGGAGGGAGACTGTGTTCTGAATTCAGGGCTAAGGAATCAGAAATCTGGGTTTCCGAACAGAGTCAAGTTTATAATGACTAAAATCTTGGATCAATTAAAGGACAATAAAATCCAAATCCATCCAATAAACTTTTATTAAGTGCTAGGCACTGTGATGAGCCCTCAGGAAACAATCAATAGAAAAGAAAGATAGTCCCTGCCCTCAAAGGGCTTACAATCTACACAAAAAGAAACAGAAAAGGGGCAGGGAAAAGACCAGGGGTCACCTGGTGCATAGAGGCATCTTGGTCTCTAAAATTGAAACTAAATAGGTGAATAGATATAGGCTAGAATGAGCCCAAGAATCCAGTTTCTGCATCTATAAAGGAAGGCATTGGCAGGACTTGGATATTCTGCCCTCTAGTCCTTCAATCAAAGGAGAGAGGAGGCTGAAGGAGGTGATGTCAGTAGAGGCCAGAGTTAGCAGCATAATGGTAAATTTAGACATGATGGGAAGGGGCATCATGTTCCCTGGAGTTGACCCCAGGGAGAACAACAGATGTGAAAGGGAACAGTATTAGATTTAGGATATTCTTCCTCTGCTACCTTGAGCAAAGAGAAGCAAGAAACCAGCGACCCAAAATCAGGAAAGGAAGAAGGAAGCATCCCCAGGAGGGTTCCTCTCTTCTCGCTCTCGAGTCTCTCTCTCCCTCTCTCTCGGGAGAAAAGGCCACTGGACGCCACTACCCCGGCTCCCCCCCCCAGCGGGTGGAGTTCCCACCACCAAAACTCCGAAGAGCCTGGAGGTGGGAGTGTGTCAGGGAAGCCAGGTGGTGCAATATATAAAGCACCAGTGAGGACCTGAGTTCAAATCTCAACTCAGACACTTGACACTCACTAGCTGTGTGACCTTGGGCATCACTTAACCTCAATTGCTTCATCCTGGGTCATCTCCAGTCATTCGATGAATATCTGGTCACTGGATTCAGATGGCTCTGGAGGAGAAGTGAGGCTGGTGACCTGCACAGCCCTCCCTCACTCAAAGCAAACTCAAGTGCAAGTCATGCCATTATTTCTCTGATGGCATGGTCTTTGAAAACCAAGGACGAACACCTTGAGCAAATCATTTAATCCTTGCATTCCCTCTTTTGCAAATTGGTGTATAAGTGAACTAGGTGACTTCTGTTGTTCTTTGCCACTCTACATTTTAGAACCTGGAATCTTTTTGTGACTTTTTTCATTAAAAAATACAAATTAAATATTAAAAAAAAACTTTATGTGAGACAAGGGCAATGAAAGAACTCATGGAGTTCTTTGGGATCCCAAATGGGTGAGGGCACTTTAATGAACTTACAGAAATTAGTTAGACTCCTAAATAATTCAGCATATCAAAACTAACAAATATGTAAAAATTTCCTACCGCAGGGAGACCAAAATCCAGGGGAAAGTCAAATGAATGAGCATTTTGGGGTTTTTAATATATGTCTAAAACATGGAATAATCATACTAATTAGCATTTATGTAGATTTCACAGTTTACAAAGCAATTGACAAATTTCATCTCCTTTGATCCTCACACCAATACTCCGAAGCAGGGGCTACACATGAGAAAACTAATGCAAATCGAGGTCAAGTGATTTGCCCAGGGTCACACAGCTAGTAAGTAGCTGAGACTGCTCTGAACTAAAGCTTTCCTGACTCTAGGACCAACACTGTATCTACTGTACCACCTAACCAGTATCTTCATCTTAAACTATCCTCTCCTGGAGGTCCTACAGGGTGAAAAACTGAGTAGATTAAAAAAAGGTTTTAGAGAAATTCATAAATCATGGACATAAAAACGGACCATTAAAAAGAAGATATCAGATGCTTAGCAGACAGCCCTAACCTTATGAGGGCTTCTACCATGTGCTCTGATTGTCCCTGGAAAAGTATTTCTTGGGTCTCCTCTGAGATGCAATACTGGGCTAGATGGACCATTGATCTGACCCAAGGTGATACTTCCTATGGCTAGTCAGCTTAAGATATGGTAGAAAATAGTGATGGCACTGAAAAAGTTTCTGCTTAGCATGAGAAATAACAAAAATGTCTCAGACTCATGTTCTACTGGCTCTTTCCTTTCTGCCTCTCTTCTGAATGACACCTGTGCAGAAACCACAGGCTTTGGAATAGCCCAAGCTCAGGCTCTCCCATTGCCTTCTTCTGTGCAGTGGTCATTAGAATTTACATAGGAGGTAAGTCTGGGAGTCTAAGATAGCATTCAGCAACAATAGAAAGCCATTGTCTGAGGGGTGCTTCCAAAATATGGTTAGAAACTGAAATGAGCACAGTGGTCGTTTCAGAGACTACTCGTTATTGTTGACAAAGCAGAAGGAAAACACACTGCATCCTGTCCCATATTCCTTTCTCCCCAGTAGAATTATCCAATATAATTTTCATTTCCCATTGATGTGTAAAATTCTGATAGGCAACATGTGCTTTCTGGTGAAAACAAAACTTCTTTGAGTCAAAGTCTATCCTCAACTTAAAGCTGAAATGCCAAATTTTAGCCTAAGTTATATCTGACTCTGAACAAATCCCTGACCGCTCAGAGTCCTAGGGATTTTTCCAAGATCAGGTATCACGGAAGATGACAACCTGCTTGGATAGAAGGAGTTTCCTCTTCCTGGAGTTACTTACAGCAATGAAGCCACAAATCCATTCTCTGCCAGTCAAAAAGTCAGAGGAGATATAATAATAACAGAGTAATGATGACAATAAAATAATTATATAATAGCCCCAGAGGCACATGGTATAACAGAGAGTTGAACTTTAAGCCAAGAAGTTCTGATTTTAATCCCTACCTCAGTGAGACCCTGGGCCAGTCACTCAAACTCTCCTTGCACCAATCTCCTCTCTAAGACTGTCAGTTACAGATGAGTTGCTTTTCTGCCTTGTTTAGAGGGGACTTTCATATTGGAAGTTCCCTAGACTGACCAAGTTACAATTCCAGAACAAAAAACAGCAACTCCCATTACTGTAGTGCTTTAAGTTCTACAAAACACTTTCTTCCCAACAATCCTGTGACATAGGAAAAGGAGATGTTATATCCTTATTTTATAGAGGCTAAGCTGTGGGGATCGAGCATCATAAAGTTATTATGTGCCTAAAGTAGGAATCAAACTAAGGCTCTAGACACCAAATTCAAGACTCTTTCTGTTATGTTCCATTTTATTCAAAAGAGGAGAGGATTGGCTAGTGTCCACTGTGAGTGTGATGCCTAAAGGGGCTCATGGATATCACAATATGTAGAGAAGCCCACACTGATGTGTACCTCTGGTTTCCAATAGCAAGTCAGAGTAATAAGTGAAAAGGTAGCCTATGAAGTATCCCCAGAAAGTCTCAGACTTTGAAATAATAGTTGAATCTTCATTCAGTGAAATATATTCACCCTCTACTGGTGCAGATTATATCTGGGACTTGATAGAGGACTTAAAAATGCTCATGATTTTAAAAAAATGATTATCCTTCATCCAGTCTATGTAGTGATGATCCTCTTAGAAATTAGCTCAGCTGACCCCCAGACAACAAACATACATTCCATTGCTTGGTTCGTACTCCAAACCCTTTGGTCCTATTATCATCCTCATTTTAATCAGTGAAGGTACTGAGGCTCACATAGGTGATGACTTCCCTCAAGTAAAGCAGGAGTTATTGATAGTGCTGGGACTCAGAGACAGACTGTCCGAATCCCAGTCTAATATACTTTCTGAATTTGTGAAAGTGGAGCTATTGGAACTCATCTCAGACACAAGCTTAGAAGGTTGGGAGGAAAACAAAGAATATCTGTTACCTCTAAGGTAATAGAATTTTTAGTCATGTCAATAATTCTGTCCTTGATCAGCGCTTCCCATTTGGAAGGTTTCATTTTGTTAATTATGTTTTCCTGAGATAACAGCTATGCTCATTCATCATACTAATATCATCGTAATTGATTCCTCTGTCACCTTTTTGAAATAAATTCTCCTATTTTTCTATCACAGTCTATCTGTCCTTCTCATCCTATCTCCCATGTATACGGCACTCCCAACCGACCCTCCTCCTTGTACGCTGGCACCCCCAGATCATGCATTGTGCTTATCAACTCTTCACCAAGCAGTATCCTGTGCTTCAAAGGTGCCTATGAGCAGAGGCATAATTAGGTCAAGGCAACTGGACTTTTCCCCAGTACTTCATTGTTCCAAGATGCAGCAAATCCTTGCAGTCCATCTTATAGCACAGAAACACCTGAAGTTAGAAACTATTGTTCAGTCGTTTTAGTTGTGTCCGACTCTTCATGACCCTATTCGGGATTTTCTTGGCAAAGACACTAGAATGGTTTGTCATTTCCTTCTCCAGCCCATTTTACAGATAAGGAAACCGATATAAATAGGATTGAGTGACTTGTCAAGGGTCACACAGTTAGCATCTGAGGCTAGATTTGAACTCAGGTCTTTTTGACGCCAGGGCTTGTGCTCTGTCCACTGTGGCACCTAGCTATTCCTTAGAATCTATTAACTGGAAATAATTAAGGGCAGCTAGGTACTGGTGTCAGGAAGATTCACATTCAAATTTGGCTTCAGACATCAGCTGTGTGACACTCTACAAGGCCCTTAACCTCTGTTCAGATCAGTTCTCTCTGTAAAATGAGATTATAATAGCATCTATTAACCAGTTTTTTTCTGGGAGGATCAAGTGATATAATAATTGTAACATACATAGCACAGTGCCTGGCATGTAATAAGCACTAATAAATGTCAGCTACCATTGTTATTGTTAATTAGTTAAAATGGAAAGCTACAAAATAGCAGGCTGTGGTAACATCCTCCCCTCACTCGGTCTTCCCCTCCCTGCCCTATTTCCACCACCACCAAAGGAAAGTGCACTTGTGCTGGTTTTCCCATACTCAAATTATGGTACTCACCCAATTTCTTGTCATGTCTCTGTCAATGAAGGTCCCCATCCTGATCCTCTATTACTGTTATCAGCAATGGTGATCAGCACAAGTAACAGCCTTAAGCTGTTTTCATTAGTGGAATGGCAAAAAGCCATACCCAATCCATTAGAGAAGCTCTATTGTATCAAGAGCTTAGAGGAAAACAGCCACCTGCCAGTGGGCACAGAGCAAGCTGGCCTTAAAGAGGATTTTCAGCAGAGATTAAACACGTTGCCATTTCACTCTTAAGAAAGTTTGGCGGGGTTTTCCACCTCTTTTCTTTCTTTTCAGCCATTGTCTGTCTGGGAGATACATATCCAACAGCCCTTTATTGTTACTGAGGTTATGGAGATAATCAACAGTGTTAGTAGAGAAGAATTAGTTGAATCTCTAAATTAACTGTCTAGTACATTTGGTTAATATCTTTAGCAAGTTTCAATTCTTGATTTCTCTCTGTCCAGTGAGTGATGGATTGTTTCCTTAATGTTTCTCAACTTATTAGAACACTGATGTGTAAACTCCAAATGAAAATAATATATACATATATACGCATATACATATATGTGTGTATGTATGTTTATATGTGTGTATACATATATGTATATATACATATATATTCTGTTCTTTTTATTATTACGAAGAAAAAGAGAAGCTTCCTGAGCTGTTTGCATTTCTTTATGGAATGGTTAATAAGGCAGCTATCATCAAAGCCAAAGAGCTCAAGTCTCACTTCTGACACACACACACACCAGCCTTGTGACCCTGGGCAAGTCCCATAACCTCTTAGTGTTGTACATGTTGGTCAGTATTGGCAGAAAGCATTTACTTGCCAGTCAGATCACAGCTCCAGATCATCTCTCCATCCCCTATAGAATCATTAATAGTCATACACAGGCAAGAAGCATTTATTAGATTCCTACTATGTACCAGGCAACATGCTAAGGACTGGGGGTAAAAAGGAAGGCAAAATGAAACAAAAAAGTCCTTACTCTCAAGGAGTTCACAATCTAATGGGAGAGACAATATGAAAACAGCAGCTCCATGGCACAAAATTAGGAATACCTGAGTTCAAATCCAACCCAAGATGCTTGCTAAGTGACCCTGGGCAAGTCACTTAACTGTTGCCTTACCTTAGTTTTCTCAGCTGTAAAATGGGAATGACAATAATTCCTGCCTCCCAGAATTATTGTGAGAATTCAAATGACATAGTAATCATAAAGTGCTTAGCACAATGCCTGACTGGAAGTAAGCTGCATGTAAATATCAACAACTATTATTATTAACTATGTAAACAAGATACAGACGAGAGAAAGGAGGGATAACCTTGGAAGGCACTAAGATTAAGCAGAATGGATAGAGGATTAATTGAAAGAGGTAGAAGTTAAAATATTGCCCCTGAACCTGGTTAGCCATGGGACCATGGGCAAGTCACCGGACCTCTCTAGAACTCATTTTCCTCATCTATGAAATGAGATGGCTTCTAAGGTCATTTCTCATTCTAAATGTAAGATCATATGTTCTTCTGTGACTTGGAATATTTATTAGTGGAAGGAGTTCCCACACCAGGACTACTCTGCCCTGTTAAAATTAGACATTCTTCATTAAAAAAAAAAATTGTTACACACCATCAGGGTGGATAGTTCAGGCAAGGCTTGTTTTCATACTCCCTCACTTGTCCTAAAATGTAATCTTCCCTCCATGAGGCATCTGTTGGCATTTGCTTTCACCACACTGATATTAGTATTTCTGGCCCAGTCCATTTAGCAGTCAAACAAGTCAGAGCAGCTCACTCCACCGGAGCCCAAAGCACAGCTGCCTCTACAGACCCTGTTTCCTAAGGACCCTCGAAATTGAAAGAATCTTGAGAATGGCCCTGGAATTCGGCTTCTTGGCCAAGAGCAAAGCTCATCTGTTTCCCTGGGTTTTTGGAGACTTATAGATGTATTCCCAAAGGAAGCGAGGCTTGAGCACTAGCAATTAAGAGAGACAGTTTGGGGCTGTTGTTGCAAACAGTGATAGCTCACATTTGCATAAGTCCTTCAGATTGGCAAAGTACCATAACTTTCATCCACACGACCATCCAGAGAGGTCAGTGCTTATCAGTCCCCTTTTATAGGAAACTAGGGATCAGTGGTCAAGGAACTTGGGCCCTAATTGCTGGAGGCAGGATTTAAACCCAGGTCTTTCTGGCTTTAAGGGCATACTAAAGAAAAGACTTTAGGTTTTATGCTCCCAGCATGAAGGCAATATCATATAAACAGAAAATTGTTGGTACTGGCAAGGATAGCTAAGTATATGGGCTAGTCCTATTACTGAGAAAAGTGTGCGCAAGAGTCAAAAGGTGGGGAAACAGGGATCTCATGTAATATAGCTTGGTCTGATATAGAATACGTGAAGAGTGCAGTGGCAGCCTTGAAGGCCAAATTATACAGTTTACCACCCACCCCCCCAGAGTGTGACATAACTCTTTCTTGACGTTGTGAATTTAGCATGTGTGACCAACAGCCAGTTTAAGGGAGGCAAAAGCAAGGAATTAATTCACAGGTTGAGGAAAATCAATTAGAAGTCATATTTTGGGTCTTTGCCATTTGCATCCTGGTCATTTCTAATATGGCTTCCACTTTTGGAGAAGTAAAAGATATATTATTAAACCTGATGTGCTCCTAATAGGTCCCTATCATGTGCAAGATACAGGATGAATAGGGAGGTGGGGGGAATGCAGACAGAAAAAAATTAAAGAGTTCTTGCCCCCAAGGGCACTTTATAACAAGGATACAACAGGTGCCTAGGAAGATAAAGGCAAAATAATATGAAGGAGGGAAAGCAATCAAGAATCGGGAGCTTCAGAGAAGGCTTCCAGAGGAGTGGGAGCTGAGCTGATGCTTGAAGGAAAAGGATTCTGGGAAGCAGAGATGAGAGAGGCAATGTATTCCAGGTGTGGGAGATTGCCTGGGTAAATGTGGGAAGCTGGAATATAGCATACCTTGAGAGGAAAGCAATAGCTTTATTTGGCTAAAAATAAATGAGTGAAGGGAGAAAAGATCATATAAGTCTGGACAGGTTGGTTGGAGTTACATTGTTGGGTCTGGGTAGGGGTTGTGTCTTAAATGTCAGGCTGTGGATCTTTTACTTTGTTTATAGTCAATAGGGAGTCATTGATGGTTTTTGAGGAAGTTGGTGACTTAATGATAAAAGCTGACATTTCTTTAGAATCATAAGGGTTCCAAAATGCTTTACATGTATTATCTGATTTGAGAATCACAATAACGTTAAAGGTCTTGGTTCCGATTTCACTCCAGATACATACCAGCCGGGTGACCCTGGGCCAGTCACTTAACATCTATTCATTTCCCTCATCTGTAAAATGAAGGGTTGCTCTTCATATTCTCTGAATTTCTTCCAGCTACACAATATATATCTGATTTTTACAGTTATCTACATGCTGTCTCCCCTGATCAAATGTAAGTCCCTTGAGGACAGAAATTGTTTCTGCCTTGCTTTGTATACACAGTGCTTAGCCCAGTGCTTAGCATGTATAGTAGGTAGGAGCTTAAAAAGTGCTCCTTGATGATGATGACCTATAGGCAGCATGGCATCCTGTAAAGAGTGATTGGCTTGACGTCAGAGGATCTAAATTCAAGTCCTGACTCTTCTGATATGGATACAAAGATGCCCTAAAGGTTAATATTAAGGGTTGCTTTTTCAGTACCTTGTGAGGTTCCTCTTTAGTCTGAAGGCATTTTAAAGTCTCTTTCCCTTATCTGGGAATATCATAAAACTTCCCCCTTATCCTGGACCACAAAATTCCTTGTCTCCCTCATCCTGGGTCACAAATTTTCCTCTGTCTCCTTTATCCTGTCATTATAAAAACAAGCCCCCCCCCCTTCTGTAAATTTCTAGTCCTTCTTCCTGCTGCTTTTGCGTCCATAAATCTCCCCTTGGTTAGGAGAAAATTGTCTAAGTGAATTCTTTCACATCTGAACCTGCTCTCCCAACTCTGACCTCAACATCTTCTACTTCAAGTGACCTTAGGCAAATCACAATTTCTCTGGGTCCCATGTCCCTCCTCTCTCAACTGAGGAGATTGGATTAGATTACTGCTAAAATCCCTTTCCTTTCTATAATAGAAGGCATAGGGGTTTTGTTTTGTTTCATCTAAAACCAGAAGGGATTTTAAAGTCCCTCTAATCCAACCCCTAGGCACTGGGATAGAGCACTGGCCTTCGAATCAGGAAGACTCATCTTCATGAGTTCAAATCCAGTCTCAGATACTTACCAATTGTGTGACCCTGGGCAAGTCATTTAACCTTGTTTGCCTCAGCTTCTCATCTGTAAAATAAGCTGAAGAAAGAAATGGCAAACCACTTCATTATCTTTGCCAAGAAAACTCCAAACAGGGTCACTAAGAGTTGGAGACAACTGAAAAACTACTGAAAAATAAAAACAATTCAATCCCCACATTTTACAGTTGTCCTCAACTGAGGTACAGGGAAGTTAAATGATCTCATCATAGTATCCTAGATTTAGAGCTGAAAGGGACCTTCAAGGATATCTAATCTAACTTCCTAATTTTACAGATGAAGGAACTGAAGCCCAGAGAAATTAAATGTCCATGGTCACATAGGTAGTAAGCCTCAGAGGCAGGATTCAAACCTGATTCCTGTGACTCCAAAATCAATATTCTTTACTTAAGAACTGTCAGGATCATAAAAACCATTGAACCTAAATGTCAACAAATCATACTTTCCCTTTCCCAACTCGGTGAGCTGCTCAAGGAATACTTGTAGAACAAAGGGCCCTGAGCTCTGTTCTTGTGTTCCTTCTGCAGGGGTAGCAGGAACCTCTATATAGGTTTCATCATCTTAGTGAGGCAGATACAGAGGAGGTTCTCTGCCATCATTTTCCTCTGTGCTTGATCCCTCTAGGCGAAGCTTTGCCTTCTCCCAGTAGTTAATGAATTTGTCATGACAAAAATCCTTTTTTTAAAAAAAAATCTAGTTTTAAGACAATATATCATGTACAAATTAAAACGATCCATGTCGTGAAAACATATCTGGGCCTCCATGGTGCATTCCAACAAGCCTCTGATAATTAGGGAGATTGCTTAATTGGCCCTTTCCAGTTTCTGCTGGAGCCCAGAGCCAGCTAAGAGGATTAAACTACACTTGGATGTTAAGGCTCCCTTCTTTACTGTCAGGATCTAATCCTGATTTTTTGCTGTTTATATTTCTAAATTTGTGGAAATCAAGGGACAAAACCCTTAGCTCCTGGGCCTTCATTTCACACTTCAATTGCCCTCTATTGTACACAGATCTGTGGTGTCTGCTTTGCCAATTAAGACTGTTGTGGATTATTTGCAAGAGACTCGGGAAAGAAAGGCATTTAGATTTTGGAAACAGTTTTGTTTCTAAGCATTTATCTCCCCTAGGAGCCCTCCCAAGTTGTTTCCCATTCATTCTATTCATCCATTCGTTCAAGACCAGTTTATTAAGTATCTTCTGCATGCGACATACAGAGCTCAAGGAATTTACTTTGCCTCCATGGAGCTGAGAAGATACCCCTTCTCCTTCCTCATTTTGATTATCTGCTCCAGATTAAACCCTATGCATTAACCACAGAAAATGGCTAACTTGAATTGGACACCAGGTGCTTTGTGGATGAACCGCAAACTTTCTTTTAGGAACCCTCAAAGCAGCCTTCTGCATGCAAGGTCTATCATACACATACTTTTATTTCAGTGCTAGTGCTTATTCACTGGAGCAGCAAGAGTCTGGAATGAGAAAGGAGTTCAGTTGGGTAGATGGCTGCAAAATTTAATTTAAAAAAGATAATTTGAACCAGACTGTGGTTCTGTTCCTCCATACATATCAAATATGGACCTAATTACCTATATATTGTTTCCCCAGTGGAATGTAAGCTCCCTGAGGACAGGAGTTGGTTTTTTGTTTTGTTTTGTTTTGTTTTTTTGTATTTTCACCTACTACTCAGGGTTATTGTGAAGATCAAATGAAATAACGGATGTAAAGTGCCATAGAGTAGGTGCTACATAACTGTCTATTCCCTCCCCTCCATCCTTAGCACAGCACCTGATATGTAATTAGTGCCTAATAGATACTTGTTCATCATAAGTAGTATTGGGACCTTCCAATAAGAGAACTCTCTCAACCATCCTAAATAAGCATCTGCCCTGTAATTTATAGTCTCAGGAAGTTACCTGGGGACCTTCAGTGTTAAATGACAAGGTGCAGGGGGGAGGAGAAATGTCACACAGTCAATATAAGTCAGAGGTGGAATTTGAACCCTTGTCTTATTGATCCAGAGGCTGGTTCTCTATCTGCTACCCTCAAGTTGTGAGTTATAAAGGAACCCAAAAGGATTTGGTCTGTAAGTGACATGATTTATTTGTATGGCTCTAGATAGAACTGTAAAATAGGTGGTGTGTATATTTGTCTCATCCCTACCTGCTTTTCTGTGTTTCATCTACTCAGTCATTCAACAATGATCTATTAAACCCCAATATGTTCTTCTCACTTTGGTAGGTACTAGGGATACCCAGGCAGAAAGAATAAATTCACTGTCTCCTATGTCTCCCTTTTCCCCTCTACTCCTTCAGTTTAAATGACCAAAACCTGCCCACACTGTTCAGTAACCCACCCTGTCCTCTTCCCTTCATCAAAACTCACCTTCTGGGTACCATCATCTTAGGACTTTCCTAGGTCACCCATCATCTTGGTGACTAATGTTGGAGGTATTGACAGCTGATAACAGTTTCCTAGGCAACCCTCTTCAGCAGCATTTATCATTTAACTGAGTTGGGAGCAGGAGGGTGTTGGAAACCCAGTGCCATAACATTAAAGAGAAACTCTTTATTATTTCATGATGACTTTGTCTGAGGCAGCCAGGTGGCACCGTGGATAGAGTCCATGTCTTAGTATCTTCACAGATACTTCTTAGATATGTGAAGCTAACCAAGTCACTTAACCTCTGTCCACCTCAGTTTCCCCATCTATAATATGGAGATAAAGACAATTTATTGTGAGCATCAGATGATATATATATATATATATATATATATATATATATATATATATATATATATATATATATATATATATATATATATATATATATATATATATGTAAAGAACTTGGCAAATTTCAAAGCACTATATGAATGCTAGTTGATAGTATTATTTTAATTTCAGGTGACATGACACAGTGGAAGTGAGACTGAGGAAAGATGAAGGTCTTTCTGCAAAGTTCATCAGATCACTCCATATTACCAATCTGATCTACCTATATGTTAGGCCTGTCCTAGAAATAGTACTGCACAGAGAAAGAAACTAATATTTCAGTTAGAAATTTGCCTAATGTAAGTGACTTTAATAATAATAGTTCTTGGGGACTCATGAAAAATTGGCAAAAAATATTCAAGGAAGCTGAGTAAAATGAATTCAAACAAAAGTTGAACATGTGCAACAGAACCCCAGACCAAGAGGAGTGGGTACTACTTTTGATCCAATCCAACTCACATTTACCAAGTGCCTTCTATGTGAAAAGTACTGGAGACATAATGACCAAACAAACAAACACAAAATCCCTGCCCTCTTCTTGAGGATGTGCCAACATGGAAACAGCAAATATATGATGGCCAGCAAAGGCTTCCTATTGCAGGTGACACCTAAAGAATGGTCTTGATCAGAGGTTTTCAAATCTTTGCGTTTCAGGACACTCTTAAAAATTAATGGGGCCTCTCAAGAGCTTTTACTTATGTGTGTTATGACTATCAGTATTTGCCATATTAGAAATTAAAATGTTTCAGTATTATGATGGAAAGATTTTTGACCTCACAAAACCCCCAAAGGCCCTTCTGTAGCTGCCTTCCAAGACACCCTTTGCACTGCTCCGGTTTGTCCAACCCTTCATTTCTCTTGTTTCCTAAGCGGAGGCCCGTGGAGTGCCTCTCCTTCCCCTCTTGCATTGGCAGTTTCCCAATTCAGCTGCTCTCCTGTTTACAGGGTTCAGCTGTCCCATTACTCAGACATTTTTCATCTTGTCATGTACCACATCTGTGAATTCCTGCCTTCCAAACAAAATGGCCTCACTATTTTTGTTGCTTGTTTCTATAACATGGGAAGTTCCAGTAAACATTGTCAGTGTCAGATTTCCATTCCACTTCCTTTGTTTGTTGTTATTAACTTGTAACGACATGGCTTCTCATTTCCTGTTGGACATCTAGTTGCACTTAAGTGGAAACATACATCATAAGAATTCTTATTTCTCTTCTGTTTGAGGGTTTCCAAAGTACTTTCTTCATCATGAGACATGAGGTTGGTAGTATGGGTATGTTTATCCCCAATTTAGGGTTGAAGAAAGTGAAACTTAGCAAAGTTAAGTGCCTAACCCATGGTAGATGTATAATAAATGCCAGTTTATTGATTTATAGATTAAACAACTTTTAGGGTAGTTTATTAAGCACACACTATGTGTCAGGCAGTGTCTGAGATGTTGGGGGTGCAAAAACAAAAATAAAGAGTCCTCACACTCAACTGCTTACATCCTACTAGGAGGAGGGGAGCATCATAAATATGTATGAAAATACAAAATATATGCAAATTGAATACGGAAGCATTCATGGGGGCACTAACGTAGAGCAAAGAGGAAAAGCTTCCTATAGAAGGTGGCATTTGAATTCAGTCTTGAAGTGAGTTAGAAGTACCATAGGAGGATGGTAAGGAGAAGGAACTTTCCAGACACTGGAGACAACCTGGACAATGAAATGGAGGAACAGGATGGTGTGGGCAGTGAACTTCTGCTAGACAGTTTGGTAGGAAAGTAGACTTCATTAGGAGGAGTACTCTTTTGTGTGGAAACTCTGTCTGTCAATACCAATCAGAAATTCTCCATGCCTTAGTAGACTCCTTAATGAGCTTCTGTGACCTAAATAAATAAATTGAGAAGTGAATAAATGTATTAATAGATAATTGAATAAATGAATGAATAAGTGAATGAATGAATAAAATAGATGATAGATAAATAGACAGATAAATAATTACATCCCCAATCAGTCACCTGAGGATGAGTCTATCCAAACTTAGCTAGGATGACCTTCAGGTGGCAGACATATATAACTTGAAATCTCACCATATGGGGACCTTTTCCCAGTGCTTCTTAATTGATACCACTTTTGGAAACCCAAGGTCATCTCTCAATCATGATGCAGCATTGGAGGAGTGAAGGAAATTAGTGAAGAGGGAGATCTCTAGGAATAATGAGATTTCAAAGGGGTAGCTAGATAGAAACTGTGATGAGTGGTCATTTTCTCCTCACTTGTAGGTATCATATATTATCGCACAAAGGTCACCAGGAATCAGGTAGACATTTGTGGGGCAACATGGATATAAATAAGAAATTACAACCCTCTGACCATACTTTCTATTTTTTTCCTCACTACAGAGAAAAGGTGGGTTCTACTTACAGAAAAGAAAAGATGTAAGGGTATTCAAGAAAGCTTACTGAATAGAACTGGCCTAAGAATTGAAAACTGATTTCAAATCTACCACTGAGGCAGCAAGGTGGTGCAGTAGCTAAAATGCTGGGCCTGGAGTTAAGACCTGAGTTAGTGTAATGAGGAGCTAAGATCTCTCACATTCCTTACACCTTTAAATCTATGATGCTATGAACTTCCTGCATGGCACCCCTTTTTAGCTGGTACCAGTGAGCTGTACTTCCTTCTCTCTCTTTTTTTAATTTTCTCCTCCTTCTCCTCCAACTCCTTTCCCCCTCCTTTTAGCCTTTTATTTCATGCTTTTTATCCCTCAAT
Source organism: Notamacropus eugenii (assembly GCF_028372415.1). NCBI lineage: Eukaryota > Metazoa > Chordata > Mammalia > Diprotodontia > Macropodidae > Notamacropus > Notamacropus eugenii. The sequence goes on along the minus strand of NC_092874.1, from coordinate 24,917,392 downwards.
TCCTCAAAGACAACAAGGAAGAGACCTTTTGGACTTCACCTTTGGTTCCTCCAAATGCTGTGCTCAAGAGAGCAGGCTCTAGGCTCTGTGGAGATGTTGACATATTCCCTATGCCATGGTGTTCTTCCTATTTTATCTTCTGGCTTCCTGCCAGATGTGAAAGGCTGAAAGAAAAGGCCATTGACAAGAGACCATGGAAGATGTGTATGTTCACCTAGACCTTGGGGCCATTATTTTAGTTCGTTAGATGCTCCCTTTCCCACTATAGTTCACAAACCCTTGTCTGCTCTGTTTTTTAAGAAGATAGTTATGAACTGCTATGCCCAGGGGAAAAAATCATTACCTGGTGACCAGCTTTCTGATCTATTCTCCAAACTTAGCTATTCTCTTGGTGCTTACTTAAGTCATTGTCAGGCCCATATTTGAAGGCTTTGCCACTCTGCACGACCTACCAGCATTTCTGATATAATCTTTAAGACTTGAGGAGTCATGGTCAAGCCAAAATGAGGCACTGGAGTAACACTGTAGTGGAGCCATTTATAAAGTTCAAAAACCATTGCTTTCATCTCTGTGATTATATTTCCTCACCAAGGCTGATTTGGGATGATGAATGTACTCACAATCTTTGCAAATTGAGCAAGACCAGCCAGAATATCTGCCCTACAGGCATATAACCTTCAATGGCTCTCAATCTTCTCCATGCCACACTGAGAGAGTAAATTGGACATGGTTATATGTCAGAAAAGCCAAGCTGTAACCAGCATTTTGGATGCCTAGGGCAAGCAGCACTTAAACATGCCCTTCAGTAAGCTGGGTGAAGACCATGACACTAGATCCATTGGGAAGGCACACAGTACAGAAGACTCAAAGTCATGGGATCTGTATTCAAATTCAATCTCTTACTATCTCTGTGATTCTGGACAAATCACTTCATGTCTATAGCCACAGTTTCTTCATATATAAAATGAGGGAGTTAGATTGACTGATCCCTCCCAGCTCTGATCCTGTAGCTAGATGTCCTCTGAGATACCTGCCAGTTCTAGAATCTCTGACCCTGAAAACAACTCCATTGTCAGGAAACGGACATTTTAGACTATCTCAAGGATACTGCACTGAGGGCTGTGATAAGGGAGGACAGAGTTTGCCTGGTATTCTACCACTGGGGCAAGTAGTACACTTTCTAGGACCCTTACCAACATCATCATTATCATCATAGCTACCACTCATGTGATGCTTTGTAGTTTGTAAGACACTTTATAAATATCATCTCATTTGATTCTCACAACAATCCTGTGAGGTAGGTGCTATTATTATCCTCACTTTATAGATGAGGAAACTGAGGCAGACAGACGTTACGTAGCTTGTCCAAGGCCACATAGCTATGAAGTGTCTGAGGTTGGATTTGAACTCAGATCTTCCTCACTTCAGGTCCAGCATTCTATATAATGCACCATCTAATTTAATTATTTATGCTAAATAGTGTCTATACTGCTGAAAGTATAATTGCTATTAAAATGTAAATATATTTTCAAAATTGCACAGTCTTTAAAAATCATTATTTTAAATGCTCATGCCCTCTAAATTTCAGCGCCCTGGGACCAAGAACCAGTCACCCCACCCTAGTTATGGCTCTGCATATATGGTATGTGTTCATTTTCACATAAAGCCCTTCCATTTGATGGTCTCAACTCTGGATTTGAAAAAAAAGTTTGCTAACACAACAAGGGTCACTGTTAAGACCACACAGAACACAGTTTTGTTATGAATGCACATCTCAGCTGTTACCTCCTGTTGTGAGAGTGGTGCAGTTAGCTGTTTGTGTGAATTCTATATAAAGATGATCTTTAAATATAACCATTACCATTTCCAACTTCAGACCAATTTCTTCCTTCATCACTTGGCATGCTCTCTTCTATTCTCTCTCCCTGTCTCTCCCCTTCTTTCCTCCCTCTTGGCATGATCTGTAAGAATAAATATTTCAAATAATTGAACAGGTCACGTTCTTCCAAAATCTCTTGACTTAAAAAGGGGTGATGGGGGATAAAATATGTATACTTTTCCAGGACCTTATCTCTGTTTCAGGGAACATTTAGAGAGTGCCCTCCACATTTTTCCCCTTTGAGTTTACACGCTGCTTCGCAGGAATGCTTCCAACATCCGGGTTTGAGAATGCTGGAAGGAAGCACTCTGTAGGGGAATTCAATAAACAGCCTGTAGTGCCCAGAATCTGAGCTCACTCTCAGCATAGGTCTTGATATCTTGATCTCACTCACTCTCTTAATGGTGTGGGGTTTGGTTGTTTGGTTGGGTTTTGTTTTGTTTTTGGCACAGAACTCAGATTAGGGAATAATAAAGCTTTGTGGTAAATTGAAGACCTCTTAGCTCATCTGAGCTATCTTTATAATTAAAACCCCTTACAATTGGTTTTTTCTCAAAGAGGGAAATAGGAAGGGAAGGATGGAGGGAAGAAAGAAGAAAGGAAGAAAGGAAGAAAGAAAGGAAGCCTGTCACCTAAGAAAAGTCTAATTTTAAGTTCTATCAGACATCACTGGTTCTGCCCTATGTCCATATAACTTTCTGTGAAAGCTCTTCAGATAAATCAATAAGACAGAAGACAAATAAAAAATATTGCCTCTTCTTAATGCATTGTGACCTGAGAATCTTATATATTTTTCTGCTTCACTTCTGAAGCATCTTCCATCTGGAAAGCTCGCCACTCCTCAGCACACTTTTTAAAAATTTCTTAACAATGAGCACCCTTCAAACACTGCCATAGCAGAGAAGCAGGATTGAGAAGGAAGAACAAAGGGCGAGGCAGTGATATGTGGTGCCAGAGGAAAGAGAAATACAGAAAGAAAAACAGGGCAGACTTCAGGTGGCAAAGATGTAGACGTTAACTTCATCAACCCCTGTAAGGTAGGTGCTGCTCTTGGCTTCAAATGGTTCCATCCCATGCCTAGAGACACGTAACTAATAGGAGATACTAGAATTGTAGATGTAGGGCTTAAAGGGACCTTAGCATCCAACTTCATCACTTTACATACAAGGAAATTGAGGCAACAAGCGTTTAAGTGATTTGCTGAGAGTTGTACAGCTTCTAAGTGACTGAAGCAGGATTTTATCATGGGTCCAACTGATTCCAAGCCCTGTGCTAACAACATATAGGATATGAATGAAACCTTCCACAGTACAGGGCTCAGTGTTTCTTGACTCCTTAGCTGGTCAGTCTATGACTTTACTACTCAAAAGAAAAAGTAAGACATCAATGAGATATTTTAATACTCATATTTTAATAGCAAAATAATAAAAAATAAGTTTGTAGGTATACATGTAAATACTAAGTTCAACCAGTTAACAATCATTCATCTTTAAGAATGGAGCTAAAGATACAGATATAAAAATGAAATGCTTCTTGCCTTCAAGGAGTTTATATTTCATTGGGGAAAATGACATACACATGTTAATAAATTTTTAATGGATGTATAGTGTTAAGGGGTATTAAGAAAGAGTAAATGCAAGGTAGGAGGAAGATATTATTATAGAGAGAGCTAGAGAGATTGGAAAAGTCTTCCTTAGGAAATAAACAATTTTGAGAGTGAGATGGGAGTGGAGAGCATTCCAGACATAGAAGACTGTGTTTGCAAAGGGATAGCCATAGAAAGTGGAATGCCACTTATCAAAGATAGCAATTTGGCCATTTTGACTGCAATATCGAGTGTGTGAAGGAGTGTCAGGTGTAATAAGTCTGTAAGGGTAGGTAAAAGTCATGTTGTGAAGGACTTTCAATGCCAAAAAGACATTTTACCTGAGAGAAAATAAGGAATCATTACAGTGCTTTGAGAAGGGAATTGATTGAAGGTCAGACTTTCACTTTAAGAAAATCACTTTTGTAGCTCTATGTGTGAGGATGGATTACAGTGGGGACAGAATTGAGGACAGGAGACCAATCAAGAAGCCACAGTCATAGTCTACTGGGAGGGAGGGAGCGCACAAAGCCAAGATGTTGGAGTGTTAGGAAGCAGTGTAATGAGCTCCTTTCCAGAAACACACCTCCTAAAAGACCTAGACAATGCACAAACCAAATCCTGATGGGGAAATCCAGAGATGATGAGGGCCTGACCTAGGATAGTTACAGAGCCAGTGGAGAGAAGGCAGAATTGAGAAGAATTAGTAACTGATTGGATATGTGGGAAAAGGGAGAGTGAGGGGTCAAGGATGACCATCAAATTCAGAACCTGGTTGATTGGAAGGCTTGTGGTTCCCATAAAAGCAGTAGCTCAGTTTCAAAGACAGATGAGCTGTTTCAGACATGCTGAATTTGAGGTACTTATGGGACCTCTATTTGGAAATATCTAATGGGTAACTGGTGCTACAGGACTGACACTTTGTGGTGTCAGTAATAAAAAAGATAAATGTTGAACCCATGGGAGCTTAGATCACTGAGAAAGAATGGGGAAGAAAAGGAATCCTGGGATAGAGTCATAGGTAAGCATGATTCGGATGATAATTCAACCATGGACGCTGAGAAGAGGTCCAGCATTGAGAAAAGTGGAGGGGAGAACATTAACATGAAAAAGTGGAGAAGAGAGAGTAACGCTTTTTTTGTGGGGCTTGGGGAGGGCTCATCAACAATGTCACATGATTAAAAAAGGTCAAGAAGGATGAGTGTCAGTAAAAGTTCACTGACTTTGAACACATAAATGACACATACAGCTTTTCAACAGCCTTCCTAAAAAAATGACACTCACAATTGAACACAGTACTCCCCAAGTGGCAAGCCCAGGAAAGAGTGCAGTGGGACTGTCCTCTCATTCAGAACACATTCACTGAAACCCTCTACCAAATTAGCTTTTAGGAATCAAACAACTAAGTATTCTTAGTGAAACGTAAGCCTTGTCTCCCATGCTCCACCCCTAAATCTTGCTTTTTCCTGCTTTAAAGAAAAGACCATATCATTTGATAAACAAATTTATTAGCCGTGAAAAGACGAGTAAAGGGTATTGGGAATAAAGGATACCAGGTTTCACATAATAAAACAGGGGAATAGGCTTTCTTTTCCTCATCCCCTTTCCTCTTCCATTTCCCTTTATACTCTATCTTCCCATCTTTCTAATTCTCCTTTTCTCTCCATCTTTTCTCTACTCCCTTTGACCTCTCTTCCATATCTTTTCTCCCAATCCCTTTGTGTTTCTCTTTCCTCTACCGTATTTTTATTATGTTTCCATTAAACAAATCAAGAACTTTGCAGAGAAAACATTTCCTTCCTGTCTCCTATTTTCCCTTTTCCTTCTCTCTGCCTTTCCATTTCCTTTCTCCTTTAAAAATAATATAGAACTGGTCAACCTGAGGAAAAAATGATTTATCTCAAGCCGTATACCTTTGTTCTTTCCTCACATAGCTGTATTAGCAATTCAGTGTCTAGACTCCTTGGAACATGAGATGGCATTTGGAGTTTATTCAGGGAACCAGAAAATGATTCTTCAGGCCTCCTGGCCTATGACAAAATAGGTAGACCACATCCTCAGCCCTACCATCATCAGTTCCTCTGCTCGCTGGACACTATGCAGGCACTAACAAAGAAAGACCATTTGTCATTGTTTATTGCCTCTGGGTTACCAGTTAAGGATGTCAGCATAAAATAAGGATATCATTTTGATGAGGATTTCGATGAGTAGAACCCAGAAGAGCTTAACAAGCCTAGAAGTCAGACTCTTGAACTCAAGAAATCCTTGCAGCAATCAGTGGTTCTTAGTCTGGGGGTCTGGAAACTTTTGTTTTAGTATTTAGACATCTGTTTTTCAGTATAATTGGTTTCCTTTCTAATCTTACTTATCTTATTTTGTTCATGTAAAAACATTCTGAGATGGTGTCAACAAGTTTCACCAGACTGCCAAAATATCCTTGAAACAAACAAACATACAAAAAAAAATTGGGAATCTCTATCCTAATTCTTTGATATATGTTATCTTGATAATAAGTAATAACTATCAACAGATAAACAAGCAGATGGAAAAAGAACTGGGTTAATAGATAAGGACAGACAGATCTATTAGATAGATAGATAGATGATGGATGGATAGATAGGTAGATAGATGACATTCAGACATTGATGGTCCTTTTTACCAACAAAATTAAAGCTGGCTGCAATTACTTTGAGCATTTGAAGGGATTAGACCACACGCCCCAAGGAAAGTTTGGAATTATTTGTGATGAACAGCCCAAGGCTGCAAGTTAAAATAACTAATGAGTGAGCTTATTGCCTATTCATTTTAGGTTGTCTCTCATGAGACTTTACTGGAATTACCAGGCAGATCCAAGATTCCATACCCACCCTCACAACATCACACTCCCATAATGACCTGTTCATGCCTTCTCCTTATCTGGTTTTCTTGTCTATGTCTTTCCACCAGTCTCCTCTAAATGATTTATCGTGAGGCTTTACCCAAAGAAAGGGCCTCCTAGCTCCCCGAAACTGTGTAATAATTTGTTCAAGCACCTTAAGAAAAAGAGATTCTTCTGTTTCCAATCAGCCTTCTCCAGTCTGCCCAGAACTCTGTCCTCTGGGCTTTATGTGGCCTCAGCAAGTCAGCCAGAAAGAGGAAACAAGACAAGTCAATTTGCGCAGAGCCAAATATGAGCTGAATTCATTCTGAACCATAATATGTCCATTAGCTCTATGAGTCAGAGTAGTCTAGAAGGAGAAAACAAACACATAGGGTGGGCCTTCTGAAAGACTTTGAGAGAATCTGGGCGTGAAGTCTAAACAGAACGTGTGAGGAAGAAATCACCACCAAAATGCAGCTCAGAATTATGAGACCCCTTGCTTTCCAGTAGAAAATGTCCTTGACTGGAAGTCAGGAGGCTTGGGTCCAAATCCCAGCTGTGCCTCTTCTTCTCTAGGTGGGGCAATCCACGGTGTTGGACTTGGTGTCAGGAAGACCGGAGCTTTGATCTTGCCTCAGTCACTTACTTCTTGTGTGACTCTGGACAAATTCTTTAGCCTCTCTCTGCCTCAGTTTCCTCATCTTTAAAATGGGGATAATAATAGCATCTACCTTATAGGGTTGTTATACAACTCAACTGAGATATTAAAAGTGTTTTGCAAGCCTTAAAGTGATAGAGAAATGTTAACTATTCTTAGTCTTATCATCATTATTATCTTGTTACTTTGAGAAAGGCCTGCCCTTCCTTTGAGCCTTGGTATCTTCATTTGTTTGGAGTAGATGGCTTCTGAGCTCCTTTCAGTTCTAAGTCTATGAACCTGTGAAAAAGATACTTTACCTTCCTGGGCCTCAGTTTCTTTCTCTGTAAGAAGGAGGTGACATCTGAATCCTCTTTTGGTCTATGATTTTATGAGCCTGAGATCCTCGCAACATGCATCATGCTAATAAGACACCATATATGCTACAGCAGCATCCATTGAATTGTGGCAGAACTACTTTACACTCCCTTTTCCCCTTCCCCTGGGTCTTCCCCCTCTTCCCCTTCTCTTTCCCTTCTCTCAGAGTAGAAAGAGCACTGACCATAGAACTGAAAGATCAGTTAATGAATCAACAGGAATTGATCTGTGGTAGATATGTATCAAGTATTGTGCTCAATTGTTGGTGATAGAAAAAAAATTTAAAAAGACAAAAATAAAATTAATAAAATAACCCCTGACCTCAAAGGGACATTCCATTGGATCATGAAAAGTCGGACAAGACCAAAAAATAACTAAACAACAAAAATAACATGGGCTCATAGATTTAGAGCTAGAAGAGGCCTTAAAAATTACCCAGTCCATGTAGGCCTAGAAAAGTAAATTGCCTTGCCCAAGGTCACAGAGCTAATACATGGCAAACCAGAATTTGAAGCCAGATCTTCTGACTCCAAATTTGACTTTCTTTCAACTATGCTACCCTGCCTCAGGTGGAAATCAATTGTATATCAATGATTCAGAAATCCTACTGAGACGAGGACGAGTGGAACTCTCAAGCAAATGGAAGTGTGGGCATCTAGGATGTGATTCCTTCAGACATGCACTCTATTGCAATCTGGTTGACTTTTATAAGCCCAGAACTAATGATGTGGTGCTCACACTGCATTGATCATGACTAACTCCAGACATCTTCTCATCAAGCATTCCCATAAGGGATAGTCACTTAACACATATTAGGAAAAGCATTTATTATATGCCTCCTGTGTACAAAACACTTCTACTTTCAAACACAAGGTTTAGGTGAGATAAGCTCTCTCCCCTGAGAATGCTTACTGCACCCTAGGGTGACCAGGCACCAATATACATAGCTGAAATACGCAATATCAAATAAACAGCACTTCCGACAGTTGACAAAACAATGAAGTCTATGAGGTCCAAAGGAGATGAACAGTGAATGGGATCAGGAAAGGGGATAAGAGATACAGACAAAGGCATGGGGCTTGACTGCACTAAGGACAACAACTAGTGAGGGCATTTTTTTTTTTTCCTATTCCTAACCTACCAGGGGAGGTTGATGGATATTTTAATCTAGGACAGAAATTCTTGGTTTACATATTTAGCCATCATTAAAAATAAATTTAATTTTATTAATTGATTCTCAGATCAGATGCCTTACTTTCATGAATAAGAAATTTTAAAAACCAAGATCTGTGACCATGTTTTAGATACGGAGTGGGTATGTTTATGCAGTACCCTAATATTTGCATTCAGTAAACAAAACTGAATACATAATGGTAGACCCTGTAACTTTCCATAAAACTCATCTTCCAAACTTGTATATATTGTGAAGTTTTTGTTTATAGGAAGAAATTCTGGTCCTAAAGCTCAAGTCTGTCCATCAAATTTCAGAAACATGCTAGCTGCTTAATATCATAAGAAAATAGAGCAAAGTAAGTCCAATATCTGTGGGATTGTTCAGTGTCTAGAACCAGGAACAACTGCTATTAGTGCATCTGACATTCTCAAGATGGAATTCACATGAAAATAATAATAATGCAAAGTACGTTATATTCCTCATCTTCTTTGATCCTCACGACTGGCTGATGATGTTAGCACCATTATTACCTACATTTTACAGGTCAGTATATGACTTGCTTAGCGTCACACAGCTTGGGTGTCAGATGCGATTTGAACTCAGCTCTTCTCTCAACCCTCCTTCCAATCAGCACACATAAGCCAATACTTTTATACTTCACTGAATGATCAGTCAACAAGCATTTATCATGGGTCTGTTGGGTGCTAGGCACTATGCTAAGCATTAGGTACAAGGAAAGGCAAAACCAAAAAGCCCGGGAGCTTAGAGTCTAATGGAAATAACTAACTAGATGAATAGAAAAAAATGAACAGATAGCAGCTGACTCTTATAAAACACTTTGCAAGCTTTATGTGCTAACATTATCACTTTCCATCTTCACTATTAATATTCTCATTTTACAGCTGAAAGAACTGAAGCAGACAGAGATTAAGTGACTAGCACAGTTAAGTAGCTGAGGTGGGATTTGATCTCTGACCTTCCTGATGACAAGTGCTATGCTATAGAGATAATCAGGCTTGATGGAAGTTTCCCAATCCATCTGTAAGAAAGACAGGTGGATCGGGAGATGATATGGTAAGAGAATTACTTTGAATGTGAAATCAGAAAGATCTAGACTCAGATCTCAGTTCTGACACTTGTTAGATCTCTTACGCAATGCCTGGCACCTAGTAGACACATGATAAATGCTTGTTGACTTGACCCATCTGGAAACTGGAGATAATAATACACTATTGGGACACTGTTTTCTTAACCATCAAGCAGTATGGCCATGTGAATGATTATTTGACAAAACAGTTGGCCACAAATTATGTGTCTGCATTAAAGGGATTATTTCCAAAGGCTAATGCTATTTTGTAGAACCTCTTGCTTCCATTGGGATGAGAAGCAATCTAAACAGGTGGGTGTTTGTAGGTTTGTTTTTAAGTGTTTTTAATTAACTGTTCTGATCCTTTCTTGTTTTGAATGTCAACATTCCCAAGCAGGACCCCTTTAGGCCAGGCGGGTGTCTTAGGCTGTCATTTCTGTGTTCTGATTCTGAAATTAACAAGACGTTGTGCTGCGGGTGATGGCTAATAGGTCATCGTATGACTTGTTCTCTGGTTTGCATGCAAAACACTCATGTGGATTTACCTGTGATTCCCTCTAGTATATGACTGCAGCTGCTCCTATGCAAGGAACCTACATTCCCCAGTACACTCCTGTGCCTCCAACAGCCGTCCCTATAGAAGTAAGTGCACTTTAGTTCCTCCAGGGAGAGCTAAGGGGGAGGTTGCTTGGGGATGGGGGAAACTACTCGTAGCAGCCCAGTGCTATCTCATACAGCCATCTTTCCCTACATGTGGAAGGATCTTTGGATACGAATGAGCATGGCTGCTAAAGTTGGCACTAAGAGTTTGGTCATGAGAGATCACATTTGCCATCCTCTACCTGACCACAGGTTTTCTCTGTGCAGGAAATGACATGATCAAATTGAAGGTCTTAACAAGTGTTTGGAATCATTAAATTTGGTGGGGGGGGGAGGGGTGTTTTTCTCTTCTTTGGTGGAGGGAGAAGGAACTCTGGAAGTACAATTTCCACTTCTCCTGTCCTGATTACCTAAAAGCCTTGAATGCTCACTCAACAGTAAACAGAGCTGTTGGCTCCTGCCAGTGATCTCTAGGGAGTGAGGCTCTTACTTTGGGCAAAGTAAAAAGATGAACCTGAGTGATCAACCCCTCCCCTTGCCTTTGCATAAGGAAGGGTGCTGATGGCATTGTCATCCTTCAGAAAGGCTGTCATTTTTTCTTTCTTTCCAACTTTGGCCTGAGTCACCCCAATACAATGACAGGTTTTTTCTGATGCCTCACTGTATTAGCTGGATAGCATGCTGTGATGCATATCTTTGTCCTTATGTAAAGATGTGTGTGTGTGTGTGTTTGTGTTCATGGAAAAAGATAGAAAGAAGGGGGGAGGAAGGGGGAGATGGAGTGGAAGAAGAAGAAGGGAGGGAAAGGGGGATGGATAAGGAGATGGAAAGGGAAGGGAGAGGGAAATGGAGAAAGAAAGAAAGGAAGCAAGGAAGGAAGGAAGGAAGGAGAAAAAGGTAAGACAAAAAAGAAAAAGAGAAAGGTAAGTGGATATATAGGCAGCTATACATCTATCATATATATATGCATAAAAAAATTAATAGACACATAGAGGAGAGAATGGGGGTAAGATGTTTTTTAGAAAGATGAAAAATTATGATGATGAAGATAGATAACCTAGAATTATTTTATTTTCATAGAATCACAAGACAAAATGTGAGAGGGTTTGGGGTGGTTTAATCAATAAGCATTTACTGTGGATGTGTCAGACATTATGCTGGACTATGGAGTTAAAAAAATTCCTTTCCTCAAGGAGCTTACATTCTATGGGGCATAACTATCATACACACATGTAAGAAAACATTATATATATACAATTTAAATGCTGAGAACCTTGGAGAGAACAGTAGCATCCAGAGGGTTGAGAAAACCTGTAGAAGATGGTGCTTTTGATGAACTTTGAATCATACTGGGGATTCGAAAAGGGGGGAAAAAGGAACGAGAGCATTCTAGGCATAGAGACTGCTGGGCTTTTTGTGCTGTCTGTGGTTCTACCCCTTGTTTCTTCATTGCTACTGTTTTCCCCTTCCCTGTTACCTTTTTGTCATCAGGACCTTGTGGTTGAAATTCCTTCCCTTCAGCTGGGTTTCCTTTGGAATGGTTCCTTTTTTGAGGGGGGCAAGTAGATGCTAGCACCCACAAGTGCTAATACCTAATCTCGAAGTAATACCTAAAACACTCCGAACTTTGAAGTGAGCACTGGCAAGTCCTTTTAGCAACAGAATTGGCTTCAATGTGGGCCAGCACTGAGGAAATGGGCACGGAAGGTTGGGAAGCAAGCTGAGTGGTCAATAATTTCTGATTTGGGTGAGGAATAGAATTGAATGGGTTGCTTTTGATTGCCCAGAAAGTACAAAATATGAGAAGATTCCCCAAAAACTGGGTATCCAAAGCCAACTGAATCTCCATGAGTTCAAAGTTCTCCATCACCTTTCCTTCTACATCTTTGCCTGAAGACAAGATCTCTGACTTTGCCAAAAGGATCACAGATTGAGAGGCATAGTGGGTTGTGGGAAATTAAGATCTCTAGAGACCATGGGATCCCAGATGTCAAGTTAGAAGGAATTCAGAGGCCATCAAGTTCAATTTCCTGATTTTGCAGATGAGCAAACTAAAGCCCAGACAAATGAAGTCACTTGCCCAGGGTCACACAGGTAGTGCCAGATACAGGATCCAAACAGAGATCCTGTAAGCCTAAATCCTGCGTTCTTTCCGTGAAGCTCTGCTATTTCTTTTTGTACACAGACACAAGCATAAGGAAATCCTATCGACTTCCAAGTACGGTATATGCAATCAGTCCTGTGACATGATCACCTTGCTAGTGGAGGCACCTTCTTGCCTCCACCCAATGGTCTTTATCTGTGTTTGCAGAAAGGGGCCAATAGGCATTTTCTCCATGTGAACGTGCACTTAGATCCATAAAGAGAAAGACCAGATAGAGGGCCTGGTGCAACCGAAGGTGTTTCTGACCTTCCACAGGACAGTCCATGGGAAGGCTTTCAAAACAAATGCTTTTCACACTTATCTCTGTTACTGAGCAAGAACAAACCTTCAGGTCCCTAAATCTCTAGAGTTTACATGGGTCTCAAGGCGTGTCAGAGAGGGTGAAAGGAGCTCCCTCCGCTGGCTCAGGGCTAGGCCAAGACGTAGGCAGCATCTCCCAGGACTGCTTGAGGAGACGGTCCTAGTGTGGGCCATCCCTAGGGAAGACATGTGAAAAGAGTCCATGGAATCCATCCTGGGGTAAAGAAGACTGTGATGATCATCAGGGAAAAGGAAAAGGAGAAGGGATTAGAGACACAGCATGGGTGTCTCTGTGTGTATACGTTTTTTTGCTCATATAACATATGCATATACATATGTACGTGTAGGCATGCATTATGTATTGCTGTCTTGTAAATATGTAAATGTGAATATATATTTAAGTTTAAGTTACATGTGCTACGAAATGCATTATAGAACAATGACTAGAGAGCCTGCCTTGGAGACTGGTTAGATGGGTTCAAATCCCACCTGGGACACATACTAGCTGTATGAACCTGTACAAGTCTCTTACTACCACCATCTCATGCATCTCCCTAAAAATAAGCTGCAGCGTCCCTGCCTACTTGTATTTGTAGAAGGAGCTTCACATCACTAGGTCACTAAGCTAATGAAATTAGATATCCAAGTCTAGGCCTGCCTATCTATTTATCATATGTCTACCTATCTACCTACCTACCTATCTATCTGTCTATCTATCTTTCTATCTATTCATCCATTTTCTATCTAGCCATTATCTATATATCCATCAATTCATTATCTATCCATCGATTTCATTATCTATCCATTGATCCATTATCTATCTGTATCTCTCTGTCATCTCTCTATCTGTATATCTATCTGTAGAAGAAGCACAAATATGCTTGAATCAGCATACACACATGAGTATAAATGTGTATGTATGTAAATGTATACATACATGAATGTATATATAATATATAAATATGTGTGTACATATTTTACAAGTAGAAATGAAAGGTAAACAATTACTGTAACCTCCGGAAGACCTGGAAAAAAGCATGAAAATGATTTAAAGGGGAAAAGTTATTTGTGGCCATATTTTTAAAAGAAATCTTTGGTTTGGTGTGTTAAGTGAAGCATACAGCATTTTCCATGTGACTCTACTGTCCAAACCCGTAAAATGTCAGAGTCCAGAACATTTGTTGACATGAGTTCTGCCTCAACCTATGATCATCAGAATCTTGTTAAGGGCAGAGATCCTTCAGCTATTCCGACATTAAGAAACCATTGACTGCTACTCTGCCCAAGGAGAGAGGGCTCCCGGGCTGTGGGGTTGAGGGTCAGTCTGATGGTCCGGTTGGTGTGCATGCCAAAGTCCCAGATCCAGGCACCCACCTGGCAGCTGGATTTTCTGCTGCTTGGTTGTCCGTGCAAGCTCCTGCTGTTGGTCATAGTAGAACTGTTCTGACCAAAAAGCAGGAGGGTTGACACATCACAAGTTGGTGGGATCCTGGGAACAGGTTCAATCCCCCATCATGGTGGTTGACACTGGTGAGAACTCTGCGTTTGCTCCCCTAGGGTGTTGTCGCTGATACCTCTCCCCAGACAATTGCACCTTCGTCACAGGAAGCCAGTGCCCAACAACAGCAGATAGCGGTGGAAACGTCCAGTGAACATACGCCTGCATATTCCTACCAACAGTCTAAGTGAGTCTTAAACCTTCATCATGGGGGGAGGGAGGTGGTGCTTTAATATCTCAAGAAGCATGAGCATAGCTTGCTTTATCTTCACAATGACTTCATGCCCTAGGGACAAGACCCATTTTACAGATGAAGGAATAAAAGCTGAGAGACTTTTAGGGCATTGTCCATGGTCACATATCTAGTAAGTGTCAGAATAAAATGTAGGTCTTCTCGACTCCAAATCTAGCCCTTTATCCATGGCACCACATTTTGTATAAGAGGATATTAAGACTAACAAAACTTAAAGAATTGCCAAACGATAAATGCATGAAATGCAGGTGATTACAAAGGAAACCAATTATATTGAAATACACTTAGCAAAATTTTAGAAACACACACACACACACACACCCCTTTATGGATGCAGGTTAAGGAGCCTTGATATAAATGGAGAAAGCACTATTAGAAATATCGAGGTGGCATAATGAAGAGATAGAACGTTGAACTTGGAGCTAGGGAGACCTGAGTTCAAATGGATGGTGTTGTATGTGGAATCAGGAAGACTTGAATTGGCTGTTGTGAGGATACAGTGAGATCAGTGCTTTGTCATCCTTAAGGTAATCCTTAAGCCGTGTGAATACTAGCTCTTCTTAGGTGATATTACAGCAATTATTATTATCCTTGTTATTAAGCTACCACATGCTTGAGTAAATGCTAAAGAAGGATAAGGCGCTTGACTCTGTATGAGCAGAACCCAAAGACAAAACTAGGCACCCAATAAAAAAAAAATTAATGGCAGGCCAGACTTCCTCCCATATGTTAAATTCCCAACTGTGAGAAAATTACATTCCCCAAACACCTACCAAAGCCATGTAAAACAGAAAAGCCAACTCTGCACCTTTTCTAGGAGAAGGAGAAAATATGTAAAATCATGTTTTCTAGTAAACAAGAGAATATGGTTACACAACATGCTTCTTTACCAACAATGTCATTACCTGAGACAGAAATAGTCTAGGTCATAGAACTTTTAAGCTGTGGGTCGTGACCCCCCCACAGTACAAGAAGTGCTGAAGGGGTCATGAATGGAAACAGTTTAAGAAGCCCTGTTCTAGGAAACAAAGGGTCCTATTCAGGATGTGAACTCTCCTGCCCCACTCAGCAGAGCATCCCTCCCTTTCCCTTCAGTCAAAGTGAATGAAGACGTCTTCCTGACCCTATAGTGTCTCTTATGGGATGGTGCCAGAGACCTGGCACTGAAGGCCCCTTCATGACTATTGGATAAATTAAGCCTTTCAGGTTTTGTTGACAAAAAGATGCTGGTAGGTAAAGGAGGATCGTGGACCTAGAGCTAAAGGGGACATCAAAGACTATATCTGAGTATTAGAAGTCCAGTTGTCACTTTTTACAGATGAAGAAACTTAGATGTAGAGAGATATAGTGGTTTGGCCAAAGAGTTTGACCAGAAGGGGGAAGAACCTTCTGATTTTGAAGATAAAGCTGAATCCAAGAAATCGCTGATGTTGATCCTAGATAAGAGGAGAGTTCCGGGTGGAGGGGAAGGCAGAGGAAGGAACAGAACATCTATATTCAATTATCTGTCACATGATACAGGGGTTAGGTTGGCTCTCCTTGTCCCCAGAGGTCAGAAGTAGGAGCACTGGTTGGAAGCTGCAAAGGTCAAGCTGACTTATTGGAATCATGGTCCAGTATTGGTCCAGCATTTTACCTCTGGAGTACAAGTTCCTTGGTTCAAGTCCTGCCTTTGATACTTACTGTCTATTAGACATTGGACCTCAGTTTCCTCCTCTGTAAAATGAGGAGGTTGAACTAAATGGCCTCCGAGGTTCCTTTTCAGTCTAAATCTTTGATTCTATTAACTTCCTAACAGTTGGAGCTAACCAAAAGTGAAATAATGACAGCTGACATTAATATAGTACTTATGGTTGGCAAAGTTATTTACTTAGGACAACCTTATGAAAAAAGACTTAGAAAATTTATTATACCCATTTTACAGAAAAGGAAACGGAGATTCAGAGTACTTAAGTTAAGGAACTTACCCATACTTATCCCACTGGTAAGTGGCAGAACAAAGATTTCAAACAAGTCTATCTTGACTCTATGACCAGGACTCTTTCTGATTTATTCACCACTCCTCACTAGAACATGCAGTTTTTCATCATGGAAGTGACTGCCTTGGAAAGTAAAATAACAACACTATTAATAACCTAGTAATAATAGTAATAAATGGATACATAGAATTTATCCAGCACTTTATGGTTTGCAAAGCACTTCACAAATATTCTCTCAGTTATCCTCATAACCACCCTAAAAGGTAGGGCCTATTGTCATCATTCCATTTTACAGATGAGGAAACTGAGGCTGACAGGTTTCTGTAACTTGTACATGACTAGTAAGCCTCTGAAGCTGAATTTGAACTCAAGTCTTCCTGACTCTAGGTCCACCTCTCTTTATCCACTGTACTACTTTAGTTGCCTCTAAAGTACTTTCTCATTTCATTTTCAGAACACCGTTGGGTGGTAGGTAAGAGGAATAGCTTCCCACTCACTGGAAGGCTTCAGACAAAGAGTCGATGCCCACTCCTTGGGTATGTGGCAGAGGGGACTTAAAAGTCAGGTACAGGTTGGGCTAGTTGGAGCCTCAGGTTCCTTCCAGCTCTGAGATTCTATGATTCTCTATTGTTAGCCAGACTACTCTCACCTAGTTATAGGAAGACCTATAGGTATAATAGGTTCATTGTTGTCTTGTCCTCAGCTTTCAAAAATATCAACCCAATATTGAAGGGCTAAGACCTTCCCACGATTCCCTCCATGCCCAGGTTCAATTTGTTTATTTTTTTAAAGAAATGAAAATTTTGACAAATTCTTTATTGTTTGGGATGGATCCAGACAGAAAGGATACAAGGAAATTAAGACAATGTAAAAACAAAAGATAGTCAGAAAATTTATTTTAAAGAAGACAAAGAAAAGAAAGTTTTGTTCCTACAGGATTTATTTATCAGAGTATAACCAAGTAGGGAGATTTGGGTCAGAACACTTTGACCCTTGATCTACAGATTGCAAATAGCTTTGGATATCTTCTGCCAATCCCTTCTCTTTAAAGTTTACACTGCTGTAAAGCTGGCCTTCCTGATTTCAGAGGAGGTTCTATTTGGTCACACTGTCCTGTCCATTCCGGGATGTTCTGTGGAGTATCTTGCAATGTGCCAGCTGATGTCCCCTGGGACATTTCTGATGGATGACACACCACAGCCTCCTGGCAGGGCACTCTTTTCTTTGAAACTGAAGTTAAAAAAAATCTTGAAACACATTATCCTGTGTTGCATCCTCCCTGGTTTCTCTGAACAAAGTGCTATCAGCCATTGACTAGGAGGGAAACAGTAGGTACATATGCGTGCGCACACACACACATACACACACGGTAGAGAGACCCCTCCAAGCCCCTTTTAAATTCATGGAAAGAAATCATTTCTGGAGCATCACAGAGGAGGTTATTAACATGATGAGAGCCATGTTTTGTCAATTTCAGACAAGGGAAAATGTCAGAACTTGAAAGCCTCACTTGTGAACCTATCCAAAAAAAAAATGGCGGCCACCCTGGTTTCATTCTTCTCTTTACGTTAAGGAATATGAATTCAAAGTGAAGGTTTTAGAAAACATAAGCTAGTTCCATTAGAGGATATGTCAGTGAATGGCTGAGGGCAACTACTCAGTCTCAGAATGTCCCCTCTAGGCAAAAAGACCATCCTTTGTACTGATCCTTTCCTAAACTTTTTTAAAACTATTACTGGAGACTTGACACCGTGAAATTAAAAGCAACCCCTTGATTTTTGTGTATGGGCAATATCCCACACCTGACTCCCTGTTTTAGGCTCATTTTGAGGTATTGGTCCTGTGAATATACTGTCCTTTTTAGCTATTTAGCAGTTCCAGGAAATCACTGATTAAAACCACTGTCTGGAAGCAATTAGTTGCCTTTTCCCCTCTCTGGGCTTGTTTCTGATTTCATTGATGAAGGGGACCTCCCTGAAAGGAAACTCCCTCTACCACTGCAGAATCAGCACCTCCTCTGCAGCTTAGAATACCTCTGAATCTTAGAGTGTCACCTGGGATACTGAAAGGGCCAGGTTTCACCTACTCAGAGACCAGCTATTTATCTACTACACTATATAACTGGAGAAAGAAGAGCAAGAATTAAACAGTCCCTGACCTCAAAGAACTTGCTTACTTTCTGTTGGGAGCCATTCCCTTACCTGGCAGTCACTCCCACATCCCACTGCGGTATTAAGAAGAGGAACATTTGAAATGGGTTTGAGGCTAAATGTTTTGGTGCTAACAATTTTGAATGTTCAGGTAGTCCCTTTTCTTTCCTTTCATCAATTCAAGCTATTGGTGTTATGCAAATATGCAGCTTCACAGGCAGAATGGACATAGTTGGGACAGGAGAAGCTCTGGCTCAGTTAAACATCTAACCACCTTTCTTCCCCCCTTTAAATGGCAGGAAGGAACCGTGCAAATGAAAGCCTCTGCCACTTAGTTCCACACATTTGTTGCCATGTAGCAAGGAGGCCCTTTTCAACGTGAAGTGATGGGAAAGGGTTATTGCAAACATTTGTGGCAGGTTATAAAACCTGAAAGAAGCTCCAACCTTGCTCATAAATATGCATTGTACAGAAAACAGTGCACCTAATGTGCCGGGGAAATCAGTGTCTTCTGAGTCATTGCGAATCATTGAGTAAGAGAGAAAAACCATTCACTGGGTTGCTACTAAATTAATAGATGGGGCTTCTGCCAATTTTTCTTCAGCACACAATAACATCCCTAAAAATATCTGATTTGTTCCTATGGTCAGAGATATTTTAGCAAGGCATGATGTGAACCTGCAGGCAACAGAAGGTGTTGAATAATGGGGCAAATATGGAGAGTAGTTCTAATGGGGTTATTGTGAGCATTCATTGGCTTAATATGTATATATAATATATGTACACACACATATATATATACATGTACACATATATACACACACACGCACATAGATATACATACATATATACACAAATATTTATACACATGTATACATATATGTATATGCTCACATGTGTTTGTAATATATATGTACGTATCACTTAAAGCGCTTTGGCCATGTCATTTATTATTAGTGATGATAATGGTGGGGGTAGTACTGCTGCTTCTAATAAATAACAATAATGACATTACTACTATTATTGATGCTGTTATGAAAATGGGGATTTTGCTTTCTCTTGAGCTCCTACAAGGCACTTAGTCATATGTCTACAGGTAGAAATAAAAGATAATAGGGAAAAAGTCATCCTAGACAAATAGATGACCGTGTAAAATAGGGTGTTGGAAGCAAGAAGACCTGAGATACTTCCTAGCTGTGTGACCATGGAGAAATCACTTTATCTCTCTCAGACTCAATTTCGTTACCTGTAAAATGGGGATAATAAGAGCACCTACCTCTCAGGGTTGTTGCAAGAATCAGATAAGTTATACACGTAAAGTGCTTTGTAATACTTAAAGTGCTGTATAAATGTGGTTGTTGCGGAATCCTAGGTCTAGATTTATTTTTTTAAGTGTAAAGACACTGTGCCTAGGTCCTAGGGATAGAAATCCAAAATAAAATTTAACTGTTGAGGAATCATGAAGCTGTGATCCTGTGGATGTATCTTGCCATGAGAGTATGAGATAGTATACCACCTAAAAATGATTTACAGACACTTCAAAGGTTCCTGTGAACCAGATCTAACAAAGGTTCTACATGGAGGCAAATATGCTTCTCCACATATATTCATCCCAAACTTGAACTATGGACAGAAGGGATAACAGTCAGCTACTCTTAATCATGACTCGCCTCATAAAAAATCAGGCCTGAAACAGACATATTAACAGCTTATGTTTCCAGACATCATCTGAACTCTGTGGTATAAAACACACAGATGACGAATCTACTCATTGTGTAGGCAACCATACAGTTATGAAAATTTCTATGAGTACATCCCATCCCATCTGCTAACAAGTATTAAGCACCTACTATGTGCCAGGTCTGTTCTAGACTTGGTGGATGACACTAATATCTACTAAGAGGTGCTGAATTCACGGCCTCAAGGTGTATGTACCTGTGTGAGAGAGTGTGCCTAAATATTCCTCTATATGGCCTACTCTGGTAAGCAGAGCATTCCTGGGTAGCCATCTTCATGTTAAAGCTGTACTTAAGTGCCTAGAGTTGGTTTGATTTGGATTCTATTTAAAGGGAACCAGGTAGAAAAGAATCTAGGAGTGTCTTCCAAGTTGTTTTGACTCGACTATCCTAATTCATTTGTCTTCACAGACAATAAACAGGACTGAAGAATGTCGATCTGAAATCTTTGCCTTGAATGGAAAAACTTCATTGAACAAGGAGTTGGCTTCCAGTTTGCACAGGCGTCAACCGAATGCTTTTTTTTTTCATTTTCTACTTTACCCAATGAAAAAAAAAAACCCAAGTGTTTCTATGTGCTGTGCGAAAGGTTCCGTCATGTAGTCTGACAGTTTTATTTTTGCTATAATTTTTTTTAATTAAAGAAAAAACCCAGAGGGGGAAAAAAAAACATAAACACTGGGGGTTGACATTTCATCTGGATGAACATTCGGATTCAGAATTTACCTGAAGGTGTAGATAGATTTTTTTTTTAAAAAAAAAAACATCAAATCTGATGATGTCAAGAGGGAGCGAGCTGAGATGAAAACCTTGTCTTCCTCAATAATTAAGCTACTTTCTCTTTTTTTCCCTTCTTTAACTCTAGTGGATTTTTTTTTTAATTTTTTTTCTTAGAAATGTTTAGGTAAGGTTTATCTTGAATCTTAATTGCCTTAATTTTAAGGACGTCAGAGGCTCTCCAGGCAAGCTGTCCACGTCTTGTTAGAAAAAACCGGAGAAGGAAATTTGAAAAGACTGCTTTGAGCCAGCTTCAACTGGTGCAGAAGTTTAATAGACTCTGAGTTTTTAGGGTGAAAAAAATAAACTGTACAGTTGAAAAGAAAATGTTTTTCTTCGTTTGAAGAAAATTTGTTGATAAAGGAACCGTGGCAACTGCAAGAATTAGAAAAAATGCTGGGACTTTTCATGAACTTTGTCTTAAGTGTTGACAGGAATCATTCTAGAAAGGAAATGTGATTGACAGGAAAGTTATTGACATTGGTTCAATCAAATGGCTGCATTCGAAATGATACGGGCTTTGGGGGGGGGGGGGCAGGATGCAGATTTTTTTTTTATTTCCAAGGCGTGATCGCTGACAAAAGCCCTTGTGCTTTTTATCTGCAGTCTTTTTTATGAGCGTTAAGAAGTTTTTAGTCAGCTTTGCTTGTCACATTGCAAAACCTAGCTTAAGAGCATTAAAAAAAAAACGAAAAAAAACTTAAGTAGATAGGAGCTTATGGTCAAAAAAAGTGCAAAAAAAAGCAATAGATAGAAGAAATTGTTGACAATTTCTGTAGTCTTTCCTAGTTGTGATCAAATGCAGCCTATGGATGGCCTATTTTATACCAAAGATGAAGTGACATCCTAACGCAGTCCAGAAGATAGAGATTTTCTTTTGTGTTTTTTTTCTTTTTTTCCTCTTCTTTAAAAAAAAAAAAAAAAGACAAAAACTTTATTTGACCTACATGGCCGGACCAGTTCTTATTTCCATGTTTGTTTAACCTATATTCCACTGGTGTTTTACATACTGCAGAGTTTATAAAGAAAATTGCACATTAGTTGGGCTTAGGAAGCCCAGATCTGTTGGGTTCAGTTGAGAATCAGAACAGGGTAAGATCCAGGTACCAACTAATGTTATTGAAAAGGCTTTCATTTTGCCAAGCTTTTCGCCTACGCTCTTGTACAGCGCAATCCATAGTGGGGGGTCACCTCTAGTGGGAGGCATTTGCCTCTAAGGCTGAATTTCCTTTCTGTGCATGTTGGACTATAAACTCTTCTGGGGGAAAAAAATATCTGAAACAATCACCTTTCCCCTTTCCCCCCTTCCTAAAAAAATCTGTGGAATGGTAGGTGATCTCCTTAAAGAACGTCTCATTGTCTTTGTAAAGAAAGTCTTCCTTCTGAATTCTGTCACCCCTTTGGTTCATTTGCTCATCTTGTCCAGCATGGGTAGCCACTTTGATTCTGAAATTGAGAGAAAGGGGAGGGGCACAGTCACCTCCCTTTATATTTTTTTTATTGCATCTTTGAAGGCTATGGTTGCCAGAAAGAAAAGGGGAAAATTGGACATTTTTACTCAATTTAACTCTCCTGGGCAGGTAGGAATATTAAAAATAAGGATTTTTTTTTCCTAATGGAATTCTGGATAAGCTCTTAATATGCTGGTTGACAATCAAAAGTTAGTATGATTTAAGAAAACAAAAACCAAAAGACCGGGTCTTGGAGATCAGCTAAGCCAAAGGAGTTGGTGGATGCCCAATTTGGTCCAAAAGTGAATGCAGTTTTATTAGATGAGACACAATTCTACATGGTTCTTTGAAGACATCCATGGGAAATTTGCAATTGTTTTACCCGAAATCTAGGGCATTGAAACATTGTTAATTGAGAAGAGTTTGATAGTAGTACTATTTTCTGAATGAGGCACTGGGATCAAAGAATTGGTGAAAGGAATAGGAGATAATTATAAGTTACTGAGTCAAAGGAATGAGGTAATGAGGTCATTTTGTATAACTGCTGTGAAAAAGGAAATCAATCGTATTCATTTAAAGGGAAAGAAGTCACTCATATCCCAATGAAATCCACTTAAATAAAAGCTATGGTTCTGAAATTGATCTGAAGTTCTCATGAAAGAAATGCCTTTAAACCCAAGCAAAAATGATTTCAAGTAATGGTGCTTCCCTACATCTTAATTTTAATTTTTAATTTGAGGGAAAAGACCCCTTGAACAATTGGCGGCTATAGTTCAATTCAACACCTATTCCAGAGAGAAGAAGCCACTGCCTGTTTGTCTTACTATCATATAATATCTCTATAGGTTAAGGGGAAGGGGGGGTATCTCTGGGTTTCCACTTCATTTATTGCCTTCTCTCTGGGGTTTATACTTTTTTTTTTTTTGGCATTTTGTAGACGGCACCATCTTGAATTTTACCATTGCAGAGTTGCCCATAGAGAGCTACAAAGAATCCTTCCAACCAGCTCCATTTATTTTCGTTTTCCCATTCTTCAAAACTCCTTGTATAATTATGAATTCTCCCTGAGAATAATTGAGTTGAATAGAAAAAAACCTTATTTTACTCTATTTCCTTTTAAATCCTAATGGGACACAAAGAAAAGTCTCATTTGCTCTGGATAATGAGATTCCAAGGTAGCTACCATGTGGCTGATGAATATGCTGAGGTCACTTCCTGTTCTATTTCTATTCAAAAACCTACTGTTTAATTGATATCTTTGGAAGTTGTTGGGTTTTTGTTTTGCTTTGTTTTGTTTTCCCCAGCAATGAAAAGTAAAATAATTTTGATGTTTTTATGAAGCCAATCAAGGCAAAGGGAAATCACCCCACCAAATGTTTGGACCCTGCCATGTATTTTGTGTTCAAATTGTTTAACGTGTCACACTGTCAAAGATCTCATCTCATACCAAAAAGGAAAGGGAAAGTATTTCTTCTCCGTCCTCTGACCTATGAATTTTCTCAAGTGTCAAACCAAGCCTGAAAATTAGCAGCATGCACAGATAAGCAATAGGAGCTTCCTTAGCACGGGCCTTATTTGAGAGGGAAATCACACACACAAGCAAACCAACCCTACCATGTTGGCTGGAAATAGTGGTAAAGGAAGGAAGCCTGCCTGATATGCTTATAAACTATGGTGCAGAGATAGTAAAATTCTTCAAGAACACAATTATGTAAAAACAAAGACAATGCCCTATGCTATGAGTCAATAGAGTTTCTGCATGTGACCTGCTATTTCAATTGTCCAATTGGTCTTACATATCAATGCCAGGAGATTCCTGATTGAATGATAGGGTTCCTTAAAGTCTTTGGGAAAGGGAGCCTGATCTTAATATATGGGAACAAACTAAAATCAACAAACCACACTCCATGAATATTTGTTGTCACATCCAAACTGAAGTCAACAGTCAGTGGAACACAAGTGAATATTTTCTTTTCACAAAGATGAGAGGTTGTCAGAGGGAAAATGTATATGATAACTGGGAGCTTCTAAATACCTCCCTATGGAGGAAACATGAGGTCACAGAAGGATTATAAGGGAACTGAATATGCAAATAAGTGCTGGTAACAGGCTGCTTGGGACTCTTGGAACTCCTGATTATATATAAAATCTGAATATATTAGTTGGCTAAATGATTCCCAACCAGTCCTATCTTAAATTTGCTCGTGTGTTCTTGATTCATTGGCTAGATTCTGTTTGTCTAGAATATTGGTACCAGTCTGCATTAGAATTCTTGCCAAGACTCTCACAGATACATAAAAATGGTGGCCTATTTTGAGTAGACCCCATTAGATGAATGTGGACTTTAGGGGAACTTGATTCAATTTGGACCTCCAGGCTATAATGTCTTCATGGTTTTTCAGTAGTTTAAATGGACTCATTGGAACAGATCAAATGACTAATCAAACAAAGTTAGACATATGTTTTTAAGGAAAAAAAAGTTTTGTTCTAAAATGGGTGTATGAACCATTGCAGAAAAGGAGAGCTATTCAGAAAAGAGAAAATCTTAAGTAATTGTTAAATGGTTTTTATATGAGCAAAAATAAAATGAAGGGAGATTATTTATGTATGTGTGTACCAATATGCAGCCCATTTGAGGAAACCTCCATTGTAATAAAGCCTATTTTTAATATGTCATAGTATTTTGACCTATATTATGTTGTCTATGGCAGGAAAGGATGAAATTTGGATTTGTATTTCATAGTTAGCTAGTCCAGTGTGCGTTGGTTAAACTCAGATGGTCTGGAAAGTTCTTGCTGAATATTAAATGACTCATTGGATGACAAAATTTTCATAGGTTCATTGCCCCTGTCCTCCCAGTTGTCCATCCTGCATCCAGACTGTAATGAATTTAAGAGTAATGAATCAATCTGTCTTGATGGTGACACCAAATATGGTTTTGGAAAAGACTTGGGTTTCAGTCAATCTCAACTGGAATTTGTTGTCAAAAATTTTCCTTAAGGTAAAATTGTTCCTATTATCGAGCTCTTGGTCAGGGATGGTTCCAGTGGTTGATCTGTTGTTCATGGTACTTTGTGCAATGAGAGTGCAAAAGTCTACCACCAAGCCCAGTGAGTGCTCATGAGCCTCTACTTAGTGCACCCACCCCCTCCCATCAGGTTAATGATTTCTTTTGCTTTAACACACATAAATGCCACTGCCAAGGATGGATAATATCAACAATGCCCTTTGGTTCCTTGTCATTCCTAATTCAGCACTAGCAGTGATATGGCATAGGAAGAAGTCACTTTGAGTTTTCCAAAAATCATCACCTCTATATGACCACCATCATTTCCCATATCAGTTAGTCCACCCTAGTCCGCCCAGTCACTGATCACATTCACTGCTGAGGTTTACTGCCATGATTACTGATTATAAAAAGAAATCCATTCATCCCCAGTTCCTTCCGTCCACCCTCAGGCAACTATGCTGTTCATTGTAGTACCTCCAGGGAATGGTGGGTAATGAAACAGAAAGGAGGTAAAAATGAAATCAGTCCCATTTACTACTCATCAAGTCATCTGATAACATGTTAGGTTGACATCTTTGGTTACAATGAGGTATATTGGATTTATCTGTGGATTTCAGTTACCCAACTCATCTCATTCCCATTCACCACAATTTGTGGAGAGTTAACTGCCATCTTTGAAGATGATAAATGGGAGAGAAAGGTGCCAAAAGCATAATTGTTGATTTGGCCTCCCTCATTGTTGTGATTTCTTTGACATCTCTATACATTTGACCAGGACAAAGATAAATTAGTTCAGTTATCAGAGAGCAGAACCTCAACTATTGGGCAAATCTGCCTCAAATTTTCAATTGCTAAGAATTACGTGCTTAGTTTCTGTGCTTTGAATGTCTTTGCTTCCCTGTATCATGGCTGAATGGTCCCCGTATTCTGGTAGATTTTAACAATAGCTTCAAGTGGAAATGATGCCTACTTTTTTTTCCAGTTTTTGAGTTGGGCATCTTCTCAGCTCCCTGGTAACAGAATATTGCTAAAGGTGCTTTGTCTCACAGTATAGAATGTTTTCATTCTAATTCTTTAGCACAAATAAATGGGCTACTTCCTAGGCATCGTGAAGGCACTTAGAAAATTTATCTCTGTTCAAAGGGAGGGAAAGAAAAACAGCAAAATAGAACAACAACCCTCTGGAATGAGAAAATCCATGGATACAATTGGAACCAGAAAGCTAAGAATAAGCAAACGAAAAACCGGCTGGATGTTGTGCTGATGAAAAATTGGCTTCAATTAGAATGAGACGTGGCTTCTTGAAAGAATCTTTGCAGATCTCATGGTAACCAAATCCTAGACCATTGAACCTCTGAATGCCGTTCAGTTACAAACCTTATTTATCAAAGAGCATTTTTGTCCCACTGTCTCTGATTGTCATGGAAAGTTCTGTAACGCTGAGGTGTTTCAGGTTTTCTTTTTTTCTTTTTCTTTCTTTTTTCCATTTGTACCACAGTCCAACTAGCTGCCATTTCCCCCACTCCTTGGGCTTTCTGTAGATCAGTGGATGTTAGGGTTAAACTTCTGTTTTCTTTGATGAAGCTTTCAATAAAAAATGAAAACCAAAGCAGAGCCTTCTGTTGTTTGTACACAGCTCTATTGGGGTCTGTTGAGCACACGCAGAGAGAGACGGTGTGCTGGGAGCAGGGGACTGAGGAACCAGAGAAGATTGAAATTAGGCATGCCCTCTCTCTCCATCGTGCAGTGTGGGATCATAAAGGCATCGATTTAGGGCCCCAAGGAGACTTCGAGGTCATCATTTTCAGAAACAGAAGCTGAAGCCCAGGAAAGGCCATAGGATCACACAACCCCTTTAAGGGGCTTTAGAAGTCATCCAGTCCCCTGTGCCTCTCATTTCACAGGGGAGGAAATTGAAGCTTAGAGAAGTAGACTTGTTCAAGGTCACAGAGGTTAGTCAAAGAAGAGGAACTGACTCTTCTGGGGCAGGTTTGTCCTTTGTTTTAAAGTATCTCAATCACCCTATTCTCTAAGAGTTATTGGTTTGGAGCCATTGGAGATCTAGGATAATGGAAATGAGGGTTCCATTGTAGTACAGTCTCAGTTCTTTGGGCATTTTTTTAAGCTATCGTGGACAGAAGGACATTAAATGTATAAGAAGATAGGGACTGAGAAAATGGATCATTTGTATCCTCACCTAATACAAAGACATTAATAAAGAAAAGGCAAAACCAAAACCAAATAATGAATGAAGGAAGGAAGGAATGATCATCTCAGCTTGGGGTAAGAAAATTGTCATAGATAACAAATATGTCTCAACACAGGGATTGCGATGCTTGGAAATGTGCAGTTTTACACAAATCACTTTCATACTAGAGATAACATTGTCAAGGTTATTTCTAAGGAGGATTAGACTGGAATTCTGAAATGATGTCAAGTAGTTATTGGATGACCTCCAGAGTGCTTATCCCACCTTCCCATCAGAGCCAAAGAAGAAAAAGTGAAGTTTCTGTGTGCAAAGTCACTACCAAGGGAAAAAGAAAAGAGAATGGACCTATGATTCACTGATAGAGGGAACTCTTGAGTGAAGACACTTACTGGGCCATTGCAGATGGGTACCTTCACTAGTTCATTAGAACACAGAGGTTGAGTGACTTGCCCAGAGTCACCCAACAAGCTTATCAGAAGCTAGATTTGATCCTAGATCTTCCTTCTCTGAAGCCAGCTTTTTATCTGCTGTACCACATGACCTCTCTGCCCAAAAGCAAAGAGAAAATTTTTCCTGACTTTGTGACCCTTCAGAAAAAAGGGCTATCTCATTAGATTTGGTGTTTACTGTTTAGCTCTTCAAACCAAAGGAGACATGACCTGTAAGCTAGAGTAAGAATAAATAGCATTTAATTGGCCTTTTAATATTTGCAAAGTACTTTGTGAATCATTTCTCATTTGATCCTCACAATTCTCTTGGATGGTTGGTACAGATGGGAAAACTGAGGCAGACAGAGATTAAGTGACTTGCCCAGGGTCACATAACTAGTAAGTGCTTGAGACTGGGTTTGAACTTAAGTCTTCCTAATTCCAGGTCTGGCCATCTATCCCCTTTTCCATCTAGCTATTAGTTAGCATTAAGCAGCCTAGATTCAAAGAAGTATAGAGGAGCTGGGAAATGGTAAGTTTAATATAGTTGATGTTCAATATTTAATAATTGGAGTAATCGAAATAGCTTCATGATGAATCTATGTACTTTTCTTGTGATCAGATTGGGCTGGGTCTAAGATCTGGCCCTTTTGTTTTAGTTCTGTGAAATGGAAGAAATTTATTTATCCTTATCATTAATATGGAATTGTTATTGTTATGGATTATGTACTGCTATTATTATACATTCCTATCCAAAGTTCAATCCCATCTAGGAGAGCTTCAGTTTCCCCACCCTGGTGTTTCTTGACCTTACTGGAAAGCTGAAATCTCATCAATCACACCCACCTCCCCCTAGATCAGGCCACGCCCTGCCAGAACAACCTGCTTAACAGGTAAGAAGGCCCTTATGGGGGGGACACAGCAGAGATTCTGATGAGAGAGCCATAACTTACACCCAAGGCACAGGGCATAGAATACTTCTTCAATTCATCTGGAAACTAGAGAAGGTATACACATCAAGAGAGATAAAAAAACTACTGCTAAGAAGTCACTGGAAAGGACAGCAAGGTGGGTGAAGCAGAAATTCACCCCACTGGGGCTGTAGCCAATAAAAAGGAGAGGAAGCTACCAACTGAGAACTTCCTATTTTAACCAAATGTCATGCTAAACTGTTATTCACTGTTGTTTCAAACATACTGAAAGATTAATATGGGGATCAGCGCCCTGTATAAATTTCAATGCCCTGAGGTAAAGCTCCTATCAACCCCCCTAGTTAAAGCTCTGTACTGAGGTCACATATCAGCTATGTCATCACTTGGCAGAGTATCTTTGGCGAGAGTCTAATTTCAAGAGAGCCCCCTTTCTAAAGGTCTAGAGATTTCTTTGACCCTCCAGATTAATGATCTGGCAAATTCCCCAAATTAACCAGAACGACTTAAAGCTGGCTATCATCTCTATAAAAGACACTGGTAAAAACTTCCTGAATTTTAGCTGCTAATCTTCTTTGAAGTTTTCAGCCTTCCCTGTGAGAATCCTGTGTCCAGTGTTATCCAGAGATGACTTACATGGCCTTGAAGGACCCATGGTGGACTGAGAGTGAACTCTCTGGGAAGGCCAGGTCTGAAAAAGAAGACATTATCTTGGGTGATTCAATGCCATCTATCCCTAGACTGTTAGATCTCTCTGTCCCCACTAGACTGTCAGGTCCTTACGGCCAGTGAGATGGTCTCATGTGTATGTTTCACAGCATCCGTACAAAGGGAAAGCTTGTGAAAAGAGGACTGACCTGGGTCCAAATTCCACACCAACAGATAGCTGATGTCTGTGTGGCCTTACAAGTTTCTGAATCTCCATCAGCCTCGGTTTTTCTCACCTGTAAAATGTTTGACTTCTGAGATGACTTCTAGCTCTACATCTGTCATCTGTGGCCATCCATGATCTTGACCTAAAGTCCTGTAAATGAAGTTTGAATGGCAATGAATGAAGGACATTTGAAATTCTATGAACTAACCCTACGTCTCTAATCAATTTCTTTCCCAAGAAACTACTTCCTAATTTTTATCTGGTCCCATTAGGTCCAGTCTCTATCCTGCCATCCTTACATCTACTTTATGACTCACCATCAAGTATCAACTTAATTTTCATGGAAAGGTTAGGACAGAGAATGAAATCATCATCTTCCCTTCCAACCAATCCTTCCATTCATGAGGAAATGACTTTGCTCTTTATAGGTAGAGGGATTCTTCTCTTTACTGTGCGATGTCACCTACTCCTAGTCACAGAAATCACAGAAAGCAGATTCTTAAGTAAAGAGGCGGGCCTCTAAAAGTGGAAGGGAAAGAAATAAGCATTTATTGTGCCTACTATGTGCTAGGCCGAGGATGGGGAACATGTGACCTTGAGGCCATATGTGTCCCTCTAGGTCCTCAAGTGAGACCCTTTGACTGAATCCAAATTTCACAGAACAAATCCTTTTATTGAGAATTTTAATAATTCTTTCATTAATCCTCTTATAACAACTAGGCACTATCATAAGTATTTTATTATATATACGTATATATATCTTATTACATATGTAACAAATGTCTCATTTGATCCTCACAACAACCCTAAGAGATGGGTGCTATTATTATCCTCATTTTACAAATGAGAAAACAAGACAGATAGTGGTTAAGTGACTTGCCCAGAGTCACACAGCTAGTAAGTGTCTGAGGCTAGACTTGAATTCAGATCTTCTGTGTATATGAGATGGACAAATTTCTCCCCTGTGCCTTCGAAATTAAATCCCATTCTTCTTCCCATAGCTCCCAAAGAGAGCTCTGATGATTTTGGGGTGTGCTGAAGCTAGCTTCAATCAGTTTAGGGTATGATTATTAAATCTCATTGTGAATTTTATACCTCAGATGTCAGCGGAGATTACTAATCAAGGCTTGGTTTATTGTTTTGCTGATTTTCTGGAGGAGAAAATGATGGAGAAAGTGTTCATTTCTTAAACTGAAAAATGTCTTACATACATTTTCTTTTTTCCAGAGAGCCAGTTATTAAACATTTATTAGCATACTCCTGGTTATAGATAATAAGCAGAAGTAACCAAGGCCAGGTTGGTCAATGCCTTGTGAATGGTGATCCAGTGGAAAGTAGGTTACCTGATTCCACCTACACTGTACTGTTTTTGTCTGGTCACGGAGCAAAAATAACAACAGACTATATGTTCTTGGACTTTATGCTCTGGGATTCAGGTGCTCACCCATAAAATAAGGCACTGAGTGACATGCCAGGTCTTTTCCAGCATAATTCAAAGCCTGGGGAAAAATTACATTTGGATTTCTTTAGAACTGTGACTGTTTCTGTGAAATGACCTTAATTTCTCAGACATATGTTTCTGTATGTGTTAGTTTGGTAGTATTTTTCCTTAGGGTAGCACAAAGTATTTTGTTAATCTGCAGTCCTGCTCTAGTTGCTCATTCCCTCAATGTTCCTGAGACAACTTACTTTTAGGAAAAAAATGAGGCCGACCTCTCCAACCCCGAAGACTTCATCCATGAAAGCTCAAGGTAGGTAAGTTTGGAGGTTGGAGTTTGGAGGTGTGGGGGGCAGAAGAGGGGAATGACCTCAAATTTTTTACATTAGATTTATTTTATGTGAGATTTGGATGGGGGGGGGGTGGTTACTGCCCCTGTCGAACCCATTTTACAGATGAGAATGACAGTTAAATCACTTAAAATTTTATCTAGGGAGGTTTTCCCTCACTGTGGAAGATTGGGATTGATTTAAAATCCTTAAAGCTGCCATCCCAGTGAGTACAACAATTGCAGGGAAGTCAGCCACTAGGGAGCAGTGTGGCATTATGGGCTTCTTCACCCCTTTGCAAAATGTTAGCTGCCCCATACACAATGAAATTCAATTGTTCACCATTTTTTTTAATCCAGCTACATACCAAATACTGAGGATATTAATACCTCCCAAAATGATACTGCGTCTACTTTCAAACACTTACATTTTGCTGGAAAATACAGTAAACATGTAGATATTGAGAGAAGAAGTCAGGGTTCAAATCCTGACTCTCCTATTCCCTACCTGGGTGACCTTGGACAAGTCACTTAAGCTCTTTACCCTCAGTTTCCCCACCTGAAAATGAGACCACCAGGAACACACTCAGCTTTAGGATCCTACATTTCACTAGGAAGGCTGTGAGCTGGGCAATAACAATAAGGACTCATATTTATAGACCATGTCAGGGTTTATAAAGTTCTTTCTTTGCAACAATCCTGTAAGGAAAGTTTATTCTTATACTCACCTTTCACAAATAAGGGAATTGAAGTTCCATGACATGAGTACCCCTTCCACACTAGTAGATTATGTAGAGGTAAATTTGGAAAGGGTTACTTCACCAGGGTAGAAAGGAGTATTTTCAGTAACATTTCATACATTTTCAGCAGCATTCCAAAGAACAGAATTTACTTTGTCAAAGACTATGGAATCAGCATTCCACATGGATACCTATGACAACATGACACAACCATAACTAGGGTTAGACAACTGTGCCTTTGTCCTAGGGCAGAAAAACAAACAAACTAAAGGATACTGAAAACTATTATGTTTTGACAGGAGAACCTAAACTGAGAAGCAAGAATAATGAGTTAAAATGATAAACTACCAGATGATACCCTTCCCTTCCCCACCCCCAACACTACCTCCTTTTTACTATAGCCTGTGTCCATAGAGCCTGGTTTCCTGGAATCCCTGTTGCCTCCCCACAGGGATATGTGGACTATAGTCCTTTCCACCTGCAACTGAGTTGATTTTTGAACTGATTTTTAGCTTCCCCAAATACCAAAATTTCCAGGTAACAATTCTTTCAGATCATTTGCTCAAGGTAGTGAAATACCTTGATTACAGACACAACCATGCCTATTTTGATCACACACAAGAATAAGAGTTGATCAGAGCAACAAATAAATGTCTATTATTCTTTTAAGTATCCTCCCAATGTATCCATGCCTTTGAGCTATTCTTCCATTAAGGCTAACTTTTCTACAATTCTTTAAATTGGGTCTCCCAGAATGGAAAAATTAGAAACTCAGCAGGAGAAATGATGAAATTTTCCCAATGAAGGCATAGATTGAGTGAAAGTTGTTGGGATCAGTTTTTCACTGTGAAAAGGGAGATGCAAAGAGCATGGGGAAATTTTTGTGACCTCTTCCAAGACTGATTGCTGAGGGATTTTGTAAGTAGAATAGGAAGTTATAGTTGTTGGCTAGCAACAAAGACCATAGACAGAATGTCTATATCTGAGGAACTTCTAAGTACTGAACGAATTAATGAATGGATGGATGAATGAAATTGTACTCGTATGAATAATTTTGGACAAGTAAGTCATTTTTTCCATTTTGTGTTTGTAATAGAATTCTAACAATGGAATTCTTAGGTCAAATGGTTCAATTGTGAATTGTGTTATTGTTATTAACACAGGTAATGACATAAAATGTCCTTTAAAACTTGGGAGATAATAATCTTATCTGAAAGTCATCTGGCCCAGTCTCCTGTCTCCAGAAGATTTACATCTAAATCATACAATAGAAATTATTATCAGCCATTGGGGTCAGAGACTTAGAATTAAAAGGAAGCTTGAGGAAATCCAGTCCAACTTATCTCCTTCTTTTATTTGTGTGTATGTATGTGTGTGTGTGTGTGTGTGTGTGTGTGTGTGTGTGTGTGTGTGTGTGTGTAAAAACTGATGCCAAGGGAGGCTGTATCTTGCCAAAGGTCACACAGGGAATAGGTAGCAAAGCTAGATTTTTAACTGTCGCGTTCTGATTCCAAATCCAGTGTCCTTTCCTCTAATCACACACACACACACACACACACACACACACACACACACACACACACACACACACACAAACAACACCCAAGAATGTACCCTGGGATTCACTGACATCCAATGAATCTAAGAGATATTGAGCAACAAATGTTCAAGAAATATAAAATGCTGCACTTCTTTCTTTTGTTTTATCGTTGCTTGATTTCCCTGGAGAGTTAATGTATTTAGGGAAGGGAAATTATAGTGCTGGTATGTTTGCATTCCCAAGAGATTATATGTTTAAGTGTATATACATACATATATACATATACACGTATAGATACTTACCTGGTTATGTATACTGTCAGCAACATCAAAGGAGTCCAATGAGTTAGCAATGACTGGATTGGTTCAAGTATACCTCAGTTTCCCTCTTTTTGAAATGAAGGGATTGACCTGACTTCTGAGGTCCCTTCCAATTCTAGAATATGGGAGCCCAGAAAGAAGTGAATTGACCAAAGTTGCACCAATAGTAAGTGGCAAAGGCAGAATTTGAACCCAGATCCTCCACTGCTCAGCACTTTTTCCATTCAAACTTCACTGGAACCAATAAAATGACAACAGGAACAAAAATATTGACTGGAGGCCTGTGAACTCTGAAACTAAAAATGAAAAACCCAGCATTCAATTTCCACAAATCTTTACGCTGAGGGACTTGGCCACTTCCCTTTGGATCCTAATTCACTATTGAGGATCCAATAGACATGAGGATGTCTTCTTTGTGTCTAAATTGAGAGTAAAGACAAGGGACCTGTTTTGAAAGAGGAGATTCCCCAAGGGGATGCCATTTTTAAAGCCACAGTTAGAGTTTGGCAGTATCCATCACTGAGGAATATTCTGGTAGAAAAGAGATGCTGAGTGGCCAGCTTTGACTGGGCAACCTTGGGAGACCACCTACATGGTTAGAGTTCAGGAAATAACCTGAGCAGATGGAGCACATTATACCAGGAGCCTCTCCTCTGAAAGGGAAGCTCATTTGCCTCTCTTTGTAATTGTAAACTGCTTGGGGGCTGATTTACCTTGCCTTAGAGATTCCTTCTTTTACCCTCACCTCTCTCCTCCCTAGCCCTGGCATAGACATACATGCCTGTGGAGAGCAACTAGGATCCTCTGGTTGATAGTTCCCAGACTTGTGCTTTGGGGAATGACAGAGTGCTCTGGATGGAGGGCTGACTACTGCGGGGATTTCTTCCTCTCTGTAGTCTGTTCATCAGTGGCTTTAAGATGTAACATAAAACCACCCTCTTTGGTCAAGCCACATTCAAATTTTCATTAAAATGTGCATAGTTTAATAATAAGACCTGATTCCATATGCCATCCTGATATTTGTTAAGACAGTGGGAAACATTGAAAACTAAACCAACAATGTGGTATTTAAGGGTGGTCTTCTTAAAAAAATGATGGCCTCCTTATCTAATGGAAACACATAATGTCCTTTTCTCTCTTAGCCCCTCTTTGATATATTTAATTCAATTCAAGGTAATTCAGCAGGCATTTATTACACATCTACTATGTTCCAGGCACTGGTGGATTCTAAAGATACAATGATACAAAGGGAAATACTCACTGCCTTACATTCTATGGTAACATACATTCTATGATAACCATGCTCTGTATATAAAGGGATGCCAGCAAGTGATCAGGGAAGGAACTTCAGAGCTAGATGGGACTTTCACAGGTCATCTAATTTCAACCCCCTCATTTTAGAGATGAACAAACTTAAAAGCAGACAAAGGAAATGAATCCTTTGCCTAGTGGCACATGTAAGTGACAAGGCAAGATTTAAACCCATGTCTTTGGAATCCAAGTCCAACGACTTGCAATGCACCCCACCATCCATTTTTTTCAATGAAATATCCTATGACATAATCTAGGACCCTTTGCCCTCCTGTTAACTTTCCTCTAGGTACTTATCAGCTGAGCAGTATCCTTGCTAAAATGTGATGCCCAGAACTGAACACAATGCTCCAGATGTAGAATGCCTAGGGCAAATTAATGGATGTATAGATGAATGAATGAATGAAAATTATATATTAAGCACTTATTGTGAGCTTGGGACTATGTTCAACTGTGGAGGTACAAATACAAGTAAACAAGTCTCTGCCCTCAAGGAGCTTATATTCTAAGGAGGGAAGACAACACAGAAAGGGCAATTAGAAAGAGGAGACAGCACATGGTGGCAGGGTTTGGAAATGGACAGGAGGTCTGATTCTGAAGTAGAATCTAGGGATAGAAAAGACTTTGTAGGTCATTTACATCTTAGGGATGAGAAAACCGTAGAATGAAACCTAGGCAGGGAAATTCCTCCTGGGAATTCTCTCAGAGGAGAGCTGGGGATAACAACATCTCCATTTTCATTTGAAGCAGAACACCTGCTGTTGTACGTACTGCCTAATCAGGAAAAACAGAGAAAGGAGAAGGGAGGGGGAGAAACAGAGGAAGACACAGAGGACAGCTGACAAAGGCAGAGTGAGATAGAGAGGCAGACAGACAGAGAGAGACAGAGAGACAGAGATAGAGACAGAAAAGAGAGGCAGAAGGAAAGGGAAGAGACAGAGATAGAGAGGACAGCTGACAGAGACAGAGTGAGATAGAGAGGCAGACAGACAGAGAGAGAGACAGAGATAGAGACAGAAAAGAGAGGCAGAAGGAAAGGGAAGAGACAGAGATAGAGAGGACAGCTGACAGAGACAGAGTGAGATAGAAAGGCAGACAGACAGAGAGAGAGACAGAGACAGAAAAGAGAGGCAGAAGGAAAGGGAAGAGACAGAGATAGAGAGGACAGCTGACAGAGACAGAGAGATAGAGAAACAGACACAGAGACAGAGAGACAGAGTCATAGAGAGAGAGAGATAGTGAGAGAGACACACAGAGAGAAAGACAGATAGAAGTGGAAGAGACAAAGACAGAGCACAGCTGACAGTGAGACAGTGAGCTAAAGAGACAGAAAGATACAGAGAGAAATAGAGGAGGGAGTGATCCAAAAAACAATTTGTGTGGACGTCCTGTTCCTTCCGTTCTGCTGTTCCCAATTCCTGACTCCCATGGTCTCCTCCCTTTACTGGAGAACCCCCAAGTCGCGATTGGGGGAAGGGGCACATACAGGCTTTCTATTTTTTCAATGCTTGGCTCTCCATGACGGTTCCCCATTTGAGTCTCTGCCTGAAATACTTCTGACAGCTCCATCTCCCCCAGGTCTCCAGTGCTGGCCTCAGATCCCTTGCTGCGTCAAACACATTGCCTGTTTCGTGACTAATGTGTGCACACTGGTGGCATACACCATACCGCAGCCCAGCCACCATAACACGCTGTCTTTTTTTTCTGAACACCTCCCCCGGTCTGGCTCAGGAACTTGGCCAGAGTTCCTGCTGTTGGAACGACTTGGTTTCGAACGACTTGGTTTTCTTTTTTTTCTCCCTTCTATGCTCCCTTTCTCTGCAATGAGAGCAGTGCACTGGAAAAATCAATGAGCATGAGATGTTAAATGTGGTAGTGAATTCAAATTCTGTCACCTTTAGCTGCCTGGCTGAACTGAGCAAATCACTTCACTTTTGGGGGGCCCCTTTTTTTCACTTGTAAATGAGAAAGTTGTACTGACTGAAGACTCCTTCCATCTCTGCATCTAAGATCTTACATCCAGGTTTCTTTCTGATCTTTGGTTCTCACAATAACCATAAAAATTTAATAATATATTTGAATCTAACGATGATGACATTGAGAAATATTTGCTTTTGTATGTCCCACACACATTTTGACCATGAGGTCATTTAGAATCCATGTGGCAAAGTCTCAGTGAAAAGAGAATTGGCCTTTGAGGCAGAAAGATTCTGGATTCAAGTCTTGTCTGACACATATTGGCTGTGACCTTGGTTACACAGGGTCACTTAGCATCTCAGTATAAGATATATCTCTAAGGCTGTAACTTGCAGAGGTATTGATCTGCATTGGTAGAGGGAGTTTGGGAATTCCCTAGATCAATGAAATTTAGGGCTGACCCTTATCCCTCTCCCTGTATGTCCCAGTTTTCTTGGAACAGAATTTTGACAAGTGATATTCTCAACTCTGTTGTAACTTTTGAAAAATTCTGCACATCTGCTTGGAGTAGACCTCATGTGGTGCAGTGGATAAAGTAATATCTTTGAGACCTGGAAGACCTGGGTTTCAAATTGTGTCTCTGAGACATCCTAGGTCTGTGACCCTGGGCAAGTCACAAGCTCTCAGTGCCCCCAAACAACATCCCAAGACTAAGAAGAGATGTCTACTTTGTATGGACAGAATGTGTATCTCCTTGTAAGAGTTTCCTCCACCAAAGAGAGCAGGTCCAATCCCTAGCCATAGTAAGACCGTGACAATAATGGTGATGACTGGCATTTACAGAGAACCTGAAGGTTTGTAGAATCTTTTTCAAAATATTTTATCATATTTGATCCTAACAAGTTCTTGATGTAGGTGCTGTTATTATCCTGAATTTACAAATGAAGAAATTGAGGCACAGAGAGTTTAAGTGATTTGGCCAATTTGAATGCTAGTGAGTTTTAAATTTAAAGCTTGAAATTACAGCAAGGTGCCAGCCTTAGTTCAAAAGGGAGATCTGTGCTTGAATCCTGGTGGAACTACTGACCTCTATGACCTTGGGCAAGTCATTTTACTTCTACGGACCTCAGTTTCTCTATCTGTAGAAAGAAAAGAGTGCAAACTATGAGATCACTAAGAACTATATAGTCCTTTTAGCTTTTTATCCTGGAGTATCTTAGACTTATAATTGTGAACTAGAAGGCAACTCGGGGGCCACCTAGAACAACTAGCTCATTTTACTGATGAGGTAACTGAGGCCATGGGAGAGTGAGCAGCCTTTGCCAAAGGTCCTACAGGCAGTAAGGGGTGGCAGACTGAACATGATGTTTTAGGTTTGCAAAGTGTTGTACATGCATTCCCTTAAAGGACCCTCACAAAAACTTTCAGAGGCAGAGAGTGCTTCACAGATGAAAAAAATTGAACCTTAAAGAAATTAAATAACCAAGATCATGCTGCTAGTGACAATTAGAGCTGGAATTTAAAACGATCTTATGACCCAAACCTAGAGCTCTTTTTACTGGCCACAATAGAAATCACCTATTAATATATACAGAAATATATAATATATATATGTATATATAAACATATAATATCTGAAAATCTCCTCATTTCACTGATGTGAGGAGAGAGGCAAGAAGTAAGGGGCGAGAGGTAAGAGAAAGAGGAGAGAAAGGGGGAGAGAGAATAGAAATCTTGATGATAGATGGAGATATATGCAAATACAGACATATTACGTATATGTACACATATTTACACATATACATATTCACACACACATGTATATATGTATACACACATACACATACATCTATTCATATGTGTGTGCATTCATATGAGTCTCTATTCATAGAAAGGGGCATATATTCAATACGAATAATTTGGCAATTTGTTTTTCTTGACCATACACATTTGTAGCAGGGTTTTGTTTCTCTTGCTTTCTCCATACGGTGGGGGAGGGGAAGTGGGAGGAAGATAATGTAGAGCTGGAAATGAAATAAAATTGAATTTAAAAAAGAAGCTGTGGCAGTGTTAACAACTCTGAGTTGAGAAATCTTTTTTTATACGAAGGAAGCATGCATTTTAATGAAGAAATCCACTAAGACTTTCACAAAGTCTCCCTTGCTTCTTAAAAAGAAATCAAGATGGGCGAAAAATAGCATTTGGCCTTATCGTTGGGATTTGCTACCACTGTGCTTGAAAAGAGATTCGAATCGCATGAAGTTCTGTCAAGTGGCCACAAAAGCGAACATTTCTGGCAAACTTATTTGAGGAAAAAGATAGTAAATAATAGGACTTCATTCCCTCCATGTGTGTAAGAAATACTATTCTTAGAAAACCCCAAAGTTCCTTGAAGATATTATCACCTTAAACTCCAAGCACTGCTCCAGGGAGATAAGATGCAACCAAGCACATACAGGAAAGGTGAAAAATCTGCTTAACAAGAAAGATGTCCCCAAATAGCCTGATTGGAAGCATCCCACAAACCTAGCCTAAGTGAAATAGGATAGCTTTAATTATTGTGGTATCTTATTTAAAAAAAACAAACAAATGAGCAAACAATGACAAAACCTCCAATGCAAGAAATTAAGGGTTTGGAGGCTGATTTAATCAGATCTTTGGTCTATGTGGACCCCAAAGTTGATCTCAATTTAGAAATTGGCCTATCTCTCCTCATTCCAGGTCTCTCCCAAATAGAATGTTGCCTTCTTCTGTTAGTGTCTATGAGTAAATTTAATTAAAAGCCAGACCAGAATTGGGATTTTGGTTTAAAGGTCTGAGGTAGGAGTGGGGGACCTGTAGCCTTAAGGCCATATTTGTCTTCTAGGTCCTTGGGTGAGACCTTTTGACTGAGTCCAAGTTTATAGAACAAATTCTTTTATTAGGGGAATCCACTGGCAACATGTCATGAGACAACTAGATTGTGTAGCTGACGGTAGTCTTGGAATCTCTAAGACTTGAATTCAAATACTGCCTCAGACATTTGATGGTTGTTTGACCTCAGCCTATCCTCTCTTAGCCTCAATTCGTCATTTGTAGAATGAGATGATTTGGACTTGGAAGCCCTTCCAGTTCTAAATCTGTGATTGATCCTTTCATCCTTCCATAACATTTACAATGAGGAGGGTCATCTCTGTTATACCTTGCTCCCCTCTCCCCATTTTACAGATTAGGAGCTGAGACTCAGGGTCCCCAGAAATGATTTGCCCAAGGTCACACTGAAAGTACTGAGGCAGGACTAGTTATTACACCACACTGCCTTGCACACAAATGAATTCCACTTTCCATCACTCAAGGATCCTCCTATGCTACTAGACAGTTCTGAAGCTGGGAGTCTCCACTTCCACATCCTTTAGACCAGATCAAGCTGCCCATTCTCTGTGCCCTGATCACTCCACCCACTGGAGGCCATTTGAGACCATGGGAAGAGGAGAGATTCCAAGTCAAGAACTCTGGCTTCAAATCTAGTGCTCCTTGCCATAATAGGGAAATTCTCTACATTACTGGGAATATTAATTACACAGAAGTCTGTGTTTCTAAGTCTCTGTATCAAAATAGTCCATTTTGATCTAAGGGGATCAGTTTGGTTATTGCAGGCAAACTCTAGCCCTGACTCTGCCTTATAGTCTGGAGTACAAAAATTGGAGGATTCTGTGATTAGAGATTTGGATCTAAGCTATGACTAGGTCATAGGATTAGAGATTCAGAGTTAAGAGGGACCTTATGGGTTATTTCATCCAACCTTCTCTCGAAGAACCTGAGCCCCCAAGTAACTCACCCAAGGTGACATAAACTATTGTAATGTGAACTCACATCCTCTGGGTCCAAAGGTGACTCTTTCCCCCGTGCCATGTGATTATGATTATATGTATAGACTGTATAAATGTAGACTGTAGAATGTAGACTGTATGAAGAGGCATTGAGTGAGATAAACTGAGGGGAAAAAAGGATAAACTGGCACAAGATTTTGTAGCCTTTACATGTCAGGATTAGGAATTTGCTTTAATTAGTAGTCAATGGGAAGACAGTTGAGGCTTATGGGTAGGAGAATGACTTGATCAGATAAGGAAGATCACTTATGGAGCAACCTACTGGAGAAACATGAGAAGGGTGAAAGACTGAGGGTAGGAAATAAACTAAGGCTTTTTAAAACAGTCCAACTAACAAGTGATGGGGACCTAAACTGGAGTAAATGAAATGCTAAGTAGGATGGTGTAGTGGGATGACCTTCTGTAGAGCTGTCCAAGGTATATACCCTGAGAGAGTAAATGGTTTCCCCATCTAATTGCATACCATTTTCTTCAAATCTTATTTTTTATCTGTAAAGTGAAGAATAATGGTCTCTAAGATCCCATTTTCCTCTAACATTCCATGAATGTTTCACTTCTCAACAGCTGTTTTGGCACAGTGTAGACTGCATGGAGAAATCTATGTGGGAGGACAGCTGGATGACAGAGGGTGAGAATCAGACCAGTTGATTAGCCATAAGAAAGGAACTGCAGTTAGTGCCAGAGTGATAGAATTTCTTTTGAGTTTAATTGTTAAGAAATAAAGTTTCCCCAATCAACCTGAGAAACAAGTGTGTATTTTAAGGGAAAGGATGAACTCTGGCCTCACTGAAAGTTAGCAATTCACTAAGCCTAGTTATGATTATTTGCTGGGATTCTTCTCCAACCCAAGTATCTTTAGTTATACTCTGGACCATTATGATAAAAGGACTATCTTGGGATAATGTCACTTGTCAACAAAAGTGACAGAGATGCCCAGAAACTGCTTCTTTTATTGTTTTCAACTTTTTCCTCTTTTCTCTTGGTCCCAGGCAGCAATTTACAAAGAAAGAGAAAATTTCAAAAAATTTCCAACTGGGAATATTTCCATCTGTTTTAATCTTCCCTTATGAGTAAAAATGGGTGATCTCTGATGCATGTCACAATTTATACAATTCCTTTGGGAAAGAAGGGAAAGTGAATACACACACTCACACACACACTTTTTACATTTACAGGATGTCCCAAAAGTCTTAGTGCAATTTTTGACTTTGCTTCTTCTTTTATATTCTAATTTGTATGCTTTGAGAAGGTGGGAGGGAGAGAGAAACACACAGAGAGATGATTGATTGATAGATAGACATATACACACATACATACATATGTACACACATACGTACGTACATAGATACATAGATGATAGAGTACAGAAAGGAAGAAAGAAGGATGAAGGAAGGGAAAAAAGGAGGGAAGGAGAGAATGGAAGGAAGAGAGAGAGAAAGGAAGGAAAGAAGGAAGGAAGGAAAGAAGGAAGGAATGAAATAAAGTTCATTAAGTGATTACTCTGTGCCAGGCACTATGTATTTGCATATAAAAGAGGATCCTCTCCCTCTCAGACATTATTGGTTAGTCTTCTTTGGTGCTGACTATTAGTCAAATATACTTGTGTTTACTTGATATATACATATATATATATATACATATACATACATATACATATACATGTGCATATACATATACATATACATATACATACAACAACAGTCAGGAACCTCTGGATGTGTATGCCTTTTGGCAAGAGACCAGAGCCCATGTGACATAGGAAGTAGTCTTAGCATAGGATCTACTAGAAAGGACCAAAGCTGAGACTCAACTCCATCCCTCTTGTTACATGAATATGTTTTGTATCTGTCTCCTCCCCACACAGCTAAACTCTTTAAAAGCCAGAGAGAGTTTAAGAGACTTGCTCAACCAGGGTTATAAAACTAGACAAGGAAAACGGCTCTATTTGGATCCATGGTCCCATCCCCTTCCATAATCTCCAGGAATTTGCCCCATCAATCTCCCTGATCTTCACCTTTCCCTACCACCTCTCAATCTTATGATCAAGTCCTTTTTTTTGCTCAGGTTTATTTGACTTTAAGGCTTCCTAACAAAAGTCTGTGACTTTATAGTGATCGAAAGGAAAGAGTAGCATGATTTTAGATCTAGAGCTATGATTCTATCATCAGTTGCAAAACTTTCTACCTCCCTCTATGGGAAGTAGACCAAGGCAGTCTAGCATGTTCTAGGCAATTTATAGTCTGGGGTTGTTGTGAGTTTAGCAAACCTTAAAGTCTTAAAGGTGAGTTATTATTATTCAGCAGACCTTCTAGAAGTCAGAATAAATAGCCAGCCCCCAATGCAAGCTTCCCCAGTCCTCATCAGGTTCCCATCTTGGCAGGGAAATGGCAGCCCTGGGATTTCTGCTGGGCTCTCCATCCTCTGCTCATCTTCCAGGCTGGAAAGGAAAGCCAACAGGCAGTAATTAGAGAGCCATATGATTTGCACATTAAGGAGCAGTGAAGTACAATCCACAAAGGGGAGAATGCAATTGTGCCCAGCTACCAAGTGTCTGTATTTATTAA
The DNA here is from genome assembly GCF_028372415.1 of Notamacropus eugenii. Taxonomy (NCBI): domain Eukaryota; kingdom Metazoa; phylum Chordata; class Mammalia; order Diprotodontia; family Macropodidae; genus Notamacropus; species Notamacropus eugenii. The sequence continues at coordinate 24,873,407 of NC_092874.1, read as the reverse complement.
GGCTAAAGAAACAGCCCATTAGAAAATGTAAATCTTTCCCAAACTGGGAGATCAATTGCATTTGGCATAAGTTCCACAGGGAAGATGCAAATTAGGAACAGAAAAGTACAGAAAAATCATAGGAAGAAAATCCAGCCAAAGATACATGTGTATTTTTAAAAATCCATCTTGAGCAAGAAAGCTGCTAGTTGTAGGCAAAGGGGGTAATTGATAGATTCGGTAATGTGTATTGAGCACCTACAGTATGCAGGATCCTACCCTGGGCCCAGAGAGAAAATAGATTTAGATAAGACTTAGTCCCCATACTTCCAGGGTTTTCACCTAGGAAGGAAGAAAAGAAAATAGATGATTGACTTTAATATAGGATGAATACATTAAAAAGTTTCGAAATAAAATACTATGTGAAGTCACTAAATCAAAACATCTTATGTGATCCAATTCAACTGCCTCATTTTACCATGGAAAAAATTGAGGTCCATGGAAGTTAAAAGACTTAGCCAAAGTAACACCAATAGTAAATTGCCAAGATATGATTTCAGAGACTGTGATTTTGAATCCAAAGCTCTTGCAGCTGGAGGGTGGAGGGAATGTCACCCAGGGAAGTTTTCCTGAAGGAATTAGCTTTAAGATTGGTCTTTAAGGACTGGATAGGAATTGAACAGATGCCATAGGCAGTGGAGAGGTATCCTTTAAGAATGGCTAGCATTCATGGAATGCTTTGAGGTCTGCAAAGCCCCTTAGATATAGTGTCTTGTTCTATGTTTATAAAAACCCAGAGAGGTAAAGACACAGAGGGAGAGAGAGACAGAGACAGAGACAGACAGAGAAAGAGAGACAAAGAGAGACAGAGAGAGAGAGACAGAGAGAGAGAGAGAGAGAGAGAGAGAGAGAGAGAGACAGAGAGAACGAGAGAGAGAGAATGAGTTTGAGATTGAGATTTCTCTGAATTTCTCAGTTATTTCAGATAAGTCCCAGTGAGTTAGGGAGATATACATGTAGATGGTGTTCACCACTGGAGAGAGAAACAAAAGTAATCAAGACCAGTTTTAATGGGGAAAGGGGAGATAACAGTTAAAAGGGGAGGGCCAAGAGTACTGAAGAGCAAGGCAGTTGATGAGAAGACCCAAGAGTCTAAATCAAATAGGAACAGCCCTATTCTAGTGGGTAGAAAGCTCGTTTCAGAGCCAGGAAACTAAGTTCAAGTCCTGCTTTGGACAAATACTGACTCTGTGAGCCTGGACACATCACTTAATATTCTAAGCAACACTCTAAGACTTGATATAGCCAAGCAGAGGATGGTCTACCTTGGCAGAGGGAGTTGCCTCATCTGGAAATTCTCTATAGCAATGCAATCACTGGACCAGCCCCTTTCTGTTCATCATCTAATGTCGTTCTAGAAGAATCTGGAGAATAATTATGATGGAAAGAGCAGGAGTAAGGGCAACACTTCATAGATAATGAATGAATCTGTGGTCTGGTAGAAAGATGGCTGGATTTAGAGTCAGAGAAAGGGCATTTGCTTCTGGCTTTTAAACTAATGCCCATGAGACCTTGAGTGATCTTTTTGCCTCTCAGTTTCCCCGCTCAGAGTTTCCTCCTCTGTCACATGTAGGGGTCAAGAGATATGACCCCTGAACTCCCTGAGAGCCTGAACATTTTGAGTCTCTAAGATGTTGCTGGAGAATTTCTTTTAAAAAATCAGATTATTCATGTTATCACGCAGCTGTACTTTGCCAGAAGAGCTGTGTTCATTCAATACTTGGTCAGTGAGGCTCATCATGGGGTTTACTTATATTTGGTATAAATATATATGTACATACATACATATATTCAAACATATATATCTCTATATATACATGTATACACATACAAACATATCTATATTGTACATATGTACATGCATACATATATATGCATACACACATATATATACACACACACATATATCCCCCCTCACTTTACATATGATGAAACAAAGGTCAGAGAGGAAGGTCATACAGATGGGAAAGTAAAGAGCTGCTATTTGAATCTCAATTCTTTGACCCCAAATGCAACATTCAGCAACCTCACCAGGTTGATTCCTGTTTTGGGGAAACTTACAGTAAATAGGGAGTGTTTGTAGAGTTTTAAGCTCTGCAAAGGACTTTTCATCCATGATTTCATTTTATCCACCCAAGAACCCTATGAGACATGGGTGCTATTTTAATCCTTCTTCTACAAATATGGGACGTGAAGGACCAAGAGCTTAGGTGATTTGCCCAGGATCACATAGCTACTAAGTGACTAACTCAGAATTTAAAGATCCTGTATAGAGCTTACATTGCATATATCTGTATTCATGTTATCTCCCCCATTAGATTGTAAGCAACTCAAGGGCAGGGGCTGTCTTTTGCCCTTTTTGATATTCCAAGCACTTAGGCCAGTGGTTGGCAAATAATTAGCTCTTAAAAAATGTTTATTGATACTCACGTCTTCCTGAAGTCATGTCATCACTCTAACCACTAGGCAACCTAGCTACTCTAATCAAATAAGAATGCAAGACACATACACACATACACACAGAACGCTCAATATCCCGCCTCCATCTGCCCATGGATCCAATGGAAGGAGAGTGTGCTGCCAACACTCACTCTCACTGCTAACAATAAAAACTAGTGTCCTCCCATTTTGCTGGTACCCTCTGAGAGTTTCATTACTTCTTTGGAATATATTTACAGGTAATGCACTTAATTTCTTAGGCATTTCCCTCAGTTCCCTTAGTTTCATATCATGGAGACTTGATAGGTTGCCCAGAGCTCGGATGGGAACATAGCAGAGATGGAAAAATGATGAAGGGGACTCATATCCTACCTGTTGAAGGTGATATGGGGCTCCTTATTAAACAGTGCTTACCCAAGTCTGGGCAGTAAATAGACTGCTGTGAAGGGACCACAAATTATTTCCAAGTATGGAGGGAGGCAGGGAGGTGTAGAGAGAGAAGCAGTGTCTACACTTGACATCTCTTGTTTTTAAGAAAACTGGCTTATATGGTCATAGTTGTCAGTCAAGTTAGACATATGAGACATAAATAGGAAAACTGAGGTCACAAGATATGATTTAACAGCTGAAAAGAACAATAAAATAGATTCAAAAGGTCCACAGGAGCTTTTGCTAAATGGATCATAACATTGAATATCACCATTGCAATTTAGTGACCAATAGCACTAAAGAAGGAAGGACAAGAGAGCAAGGGTCTGGTGGGAGAAGACAGGCAGCTTTGATCAAGGATGTAGGATCTGTACTCAGCCTTGAAGGATATTTGGAGAGTGTAAAAGAAGGGAAGAGGGACCTTGCCTGCCAGGACTATCAGTTGTCTATGAAACTTGAAACTGAGCAAAGCTAAGTCAGGTTCAGCTACAACAGGTAAACCTATCTAACTCAAATCAATATGTATGTGCAAGGTGAGAGGTACTTTAGCATAGAGAGCTGTCCAGGGAGCCAGACAAACCTATGTCTTTCAGAATGAATGAATGAGCATTTATTAAGCACTTACTATATACCAAACACTATGCTAAGCCCTGAGGATACCAATCTGAACTGAGCTAATCCTTACCCTCAAGAAGCTTACATTTTAAGGTGAGAGTACAAGTAGAGGAGAAATGGTCAAGGGAGGGTGTCTTGGTTTGGCAAATGAAGGATGGATGGAAACATAGGAGAATGGATTAATAAACTCTTCCAGTAGCAATAGAAGTATTGATTTGATTATGCTTCCAGACCAAGACAGAGAGGAAGAAAGGGAAAAGAGACATGTCTGGAGCCCATCTAGGTATCCTTACACCCCCGAAGGCACACATCTCACTTGTCATTAGGTAGAAGTATAACCATCCCAGCTGAGTCCCAAGGTAGAAGTAGAGCCATACCAGTCATGGAACTAGAGGCAAAATAGTTTACCTCTCAAGGCCCCAGACAATTCTCTGAGACTATAAATTGTAAATATTGGTTCAGAATACATTTCACAAGGGTGCACTTTTTTTTTCAAAGTGAGCAGTTATTGAATAATCAATCATTAAATGCATTATTTTTATTCATCAGACTAAAAAACATAAAACTTGAATTTAATTTTTAGACAGTGAGACAATAAATATTTATGAAGTGCCAGATTCTGTAAGTGATGGAGATACAAGAAAGGCAAAACCAATCCCCGCCTCAAGTAGCTCCCAGACTAATAGGAGAAAAAACAGGCTAAAAGCTATGGACAAATGAGATACATATGGGAAAACTGGAAATAATCAACAGAAGTAAGGCACTAGCATTTTAAAAATTATTTTAAAGAAAATAGCTAAAATTCACTTAAAATAAAAACTTAGAACATAAGACAAAAAATACCAATTAGTTGAGGCTCCTAGCATGTCCTATATGGTTACATGACACTTCCTGAAGAGCACAGGTGGAAGAAACTTCCACCTCCACTGATGAAATCCCAGATTCAGACCAAATATATGCAAAGAAAGATCTCAGGCAATGGGGTTACAAGGAAAAAAGATAAGGAGGGAATAAGCGATTATATGGTCCCTCCTATGTGCCAAGCATTATGCTAAGGACTTTACAAGCATTATTTCATTTGATCCTCAAAATAACAGTGAGAGGTAGGTGCTGTTATTATCTCCATTCTATAGTTGAGGAAACTGAGGCAGAAAGAGGTTAAGTGACAGGGTTGCACATCTTGTAAGTGTCTATGGCAGGATTTGAACTCAGGTCTTCCTGGCTCCAGACCCAACAATGTAGCTACTGCACTACTTAGCTGCCTAGAAAAGAAATAGCCCCTTCACCTCAAAGAGTTTATATTATACTGGAGGGGGGTATTATAGCAAGTGCACAGATAAGTTAAATAAAAGACAATTCAGGGAGAAAGAGGGAAAAAAAAGAGGAATACAGGAGGAGAAGGAGAAGCAGGAATGGCTGAATGGCTTCTTGTATTTAGTTATCTGATCTGAGCCTTGAAGGAATCCTCTGAGGAAGGGGAGAGAGCATTCCACATGTAGCAGAAAACCTCTAGAAACAGGTGGGACTGGTCAGTTTCATCAAAATAGAGATTATGAGAAAGGGAATAATAAGAAATCAGACTGGAAATGTAAGTGAGAGCCTATGGAGGGCTCAAAATCTCTGGGTGAGGAGTTTACCCTTCTATAAATCCCTTACGCTTGGCTCTTTGAATTGTGTGACTTATTACAGAGCAGACCAGGGGACCTATTGGAGCAAAAGGAGGAATCCTCACATGAGGGACAGGAGAACTATCTCCTAATATTTGTGGTGCTTACATTGTGAGAGACAATGGAGAGATAAGTGGTAGGAATCTGAAGGTTCCAATATATTCTAAAGAATTTGGAGAAGTAATTTAAATAATGACATGACAGCATTGGGAAAGGGGCATCAGCAGATCAAATATCCAAAAGGGAGGGATGGATACCCTCCACTGGTTTCTGGACTATGTCAAGGAATCTAAAGGAAGATTTCAAGAATATTGAGGGGAACAGCTGTGGAAGATTTGTAGGAAGACATGGAGAAAAGATCACCAGATGGATAAGAATGGTTGGGTTGTAATCTCTGTATTGGAAATATTATATGAAGTACCCTGTTGGAGAAAAAGTTTAGCTGATATTTATTGAATCTTTAAAGTTCACAAAGCCCTTTATTAAGTGAGATAGGAAGTTAGTTTAGTGAATATAATAGTTTTAAAGTTTGCAAAACAAGTTATATGCATTTCTTCATTAGATCTCTCAATCTGCCTTTGTGAGGCAGATTCTCCCCATCTTAGAGATGAAGAAATTGAGGAGCCCAGCAAAGTGACAATCCCTGAGTCACATCTGAGTGTTTTAGCAAATGGAATTTGGACTCAACTTTCTCATCTTCAAGTCCAGAGATCCCTCCACTATCCCAAAGCTGTAGAACAAGAGCTAATGGGTTGAAACTATAAGGAGATAAAATTTTGGTTCTGTTTTATGAAGAGTTTTCTGAAACAATGGATGGATGATGAATGGATGGGTAGGTGGATGGACAAGAGAGAAAGCAAGTATTAAGTGATTATCAAGTGTCAGACATGGTGCTAAACCCCAGGAACACTCCTGGCTCTTAAAAAGCATACTTTCTAATGAGGGAAGCAGACATGCAGAGGCAATGGCTGAGGGAAAGGTGTTTTGTTCAGGAGAGTCACTGGGATGGTGAATGGAAACACAGGGCAGTTCACTATCATGACTTTTCCAGAAGCAAAGGTAGTGTCAATTTGATTACTTTTCTCAGAAGTCAGGATGCCAAGAAGGACAGCATGTCAGGAAAATGGTCAGGGAGAAGCATGGTTCAAGGTTTGGAGAATGCTAAAAATGATGTGCCATGTGGCCAATCATCAATCAGAACAGGACAGCTTCTGCAAAGATGTAGCCAAGCTACTGCAGGGCTCATCTCTGGAGGTCCCTCTCCAATAGATAGAGCTACCTGACAATGGAATGGCCCTTATGGTGAGGTGAGGACCTCCCCAAAGTAGAGGAACTCAAGTAGACTGCATGAGAAATAACAGGGATGCTGAAGATGTGTTTCCTCCACGAAGTGGCATATTGGACTTGCTTAAGTAACAAGTTACGACTCTCAAATTGTGCGATTCCTCACTAGACTTGCATATTTTCTGTCCAATTTCTCCTTTTTCAGGATGACTCTGCCTTCATTCCTTCTTCCTCAGTAGTGTAGGATCATGGATTAAAACAGAAAGGGACCTTAGAGAACATCTTGTCCAATACAATCATTTCATAGATGAGGAAACTCAGACCTACAGAGGATTTAATCATATTTAGCTTCCACTTAGGAAATTATACCAATGACTTATTATAAGGTTGTTGACATTATTATAATCAATTTTGAAGGTAGTGTGATATAGTGGAAAGTGTTGGACTTGGATTTAAAGGACAGTTGTCTAAATCTTACCTCAGCCATTTATTATTTCTGTGACTTTGGGCAAGTAACTTAACCCTTTGAGTTCTGTTTCTTCATTTCTAAGATTCTTACTAACTGTGTGAAGCTGAACAAGTCACTTAACCCTCTTTGTCTTAGTTTTCTCATCTGTAAGATGAGCTGGAGAAGATGACAAACCACTCGAGTATCTTTGCCAAGAAAACCCCAAACGGAGTCATAAAGAGTCAGACACAATTAAAAAAAGACTGAACAACAAACGTAAGGCAGTTGGCTACATGGTCACAAAAGTTCTTTCCAACTCTGTTCTATTTTGTAGGATATTTTGGTTTTATTTTTTTAGCAACTGTTTACATTCTCACCCCTTCCTTAACTAGATATATTGGTACCATCACCCCTAATTGTTAAAGTCAGGACACTGTTTTGTTCCTTATACTTCTTCATTACTTCTAATGATCTACAAGGTCATCAATAGAGACTCTTCTTTTGCCCAGAGATCACAACCCCATGATGTCTTTGTAGATCGTCTTTATAGCTGTCTATAATCAAGAAATCCAACAGTAGCATCTAACCTTCTGGTGATAACACTCTCCAAACTTAATGAGACCGGTGAGACTGTAACTGTCCCGTTCTCCTATCCTTCCCAGGGGGGTAGCACTCACAAGAAAATTCTATCTACTGGAATAGCCTTTGAGAATTCAGCATGGATTCTCCATGAGGTATTTGAGGAGATCCAGCCTTCCATATCCCTAGCATGCTTTCCGTCAATAAGTCTGTTGCTAAGATACCAACCAAAGGACAACAGTAGCTGACTAAATGCTTCCTGTTGAGGATAAAGGATTTTAAAGTCTTTTTCTTAAATGGGCGATAGATAGGGGAGTCAGCTTTCTTCAGATACTGGTTTATAAGGGTGATATGTGACTTACCATGCAAAAAAAAAATACAACTTGCTTTCAACTCATAAACTTTCTTCCTGGGAAAAACCAAAACCAAAAAGCTGTGTCGTTTTGCTGCAGTGGACTAAACTTTGGTCACTGATGAAACCAATTATCTGCTCCCAGGTCAAACTTGCAGATGTTTACAGCGAAAGCTTTATTTTTTTTCTTCCTCATATTCTCTCTCGTCCTGAAGTTGGTTGTTCTAGAAGCAGATCTGCTGGTGATGCTCAATTTGTGAATTTTCTGAAAATATATGGTGATGACTGAAAGCACCATACAAGCCATAAGAATAAGTCACCTCTGTTTTAGAAACTTGGCTCAGCCAGCTCTTCATTTCTAAGGACTCTCAGCCCTACTGCCACTTTTCAGTTTCTTTTTGTATGTTGTCTTACCTTGCTAGACT